>NW_024062912.1:0-492505 GCF_006381635.1 Hibiscus syriacus | reverse complement strand
TCAAATCCAACTTGTAAATATAATATCAATAAGTAATAAATTAATTTAAAACATATCTTAAAAAAATCAAATCACGATAACCCGAATAGTAATAGCAAAAGTGTCATCATATTAAAATCCCATACTTTAAAATAAGGTCCATGTCAACAAAATAAAGTCAACTTGCAAGGTAAAAACATTACAATCAGATATACTTCAAGAGATATGTTGATCCTCCAAGTGCTCAATCCAGGGTATCTAACCAACAGTATCTGAAAGGGGAAAAATATTTTCGAAAAGTGAGCTAGGCTCAGTGTGTCCCAATATTACCATAAAATCACTATAGGTACACTAAACAAATCATAGTCCAATAAGTCTCATAAAATTATACTGCAGTAAATCTCTTTAAAAAGCGTTACCCTAAGGGAACATCTTAGGGCCTGAGAGCCTACCCAAGATAGATTTCGGGGCCGTGGGGCCTACCTAAGAACACATCTTAGGGCCGCAGGGCCTACCCGAGAATGATCTCAGGGCCGCAGAGCCTACCTAAGAGTCACATTAGGTCCGTAAAATTTTCCAGCTTGAACAGAGCTGTACTTTATAAATTCGTATTCCAAAAATTCAATTGCACCGTGTTATAAATTCCATAAATCCATAAACATGGTAATCATATACCATTTCAAAACAAATATCAGATAACAATCATAATCTATAAATAATCACATTAAATCGGTGCATCAACAATACGGTAACCAAAGAATTCAGTGTACCACATATTAAAACAAATAAAACAATTCAGTAATAAATAGGGAACACACCTCGATAATAGGTTCAAATCGTAGATCTACTTATTGCTGGTTTCACCACGCTCTGCTACAGTTTTCGAACCTAATTTATAATATCACTATATTACTAATGGGTAACATAAATAAATCTCTAAAATCATAAAATTTACGAGTCTTACGAGTGAATACTGGTATACGTGGTTTAACTGATCTAGAAGAGTTGGGTCGAGCTGTTGAACGATCCGGTGAGTCTCGTGCACCTTCAAATAACAATAATTTATCAGCCCCAAATCTTACTTAATTGTTCAAAGCTAAAATTCTTAAGTATCTAAGCATTTTCCGAGTTTGACTATCAATTTGGGGTATTTTGAGTCTGAATTTGGCCAAACGGATTGCGGAATCGGAATCAGGACGTCGAAAAATATAAAGTATGACTTTTCGAAAATCCAAATTCTTGGTCAAAGTCAAAGTCAACCACTTTGACTGTCGATTTGGAGGCCTTCGGATTCGAATTTGATGAAACGGACAGTGGAAACAGATTCGGCACGTCGAAAACTATCAGGATAGGTATACTCGGAAAAGATTAACGGTCGTTTAATGCTCGGTCAAAGCCATTTTAAGTTTTGGTCAAAGAAAGTCAACGGTCAACGGTCGGGTCGGGTCGGGTCAACGGTCGGGTCGGACCGGTCAAACCGATTCAGACCGGTCAAACCGGTTCGAACCGGTTGAAACCGGTCAAACCGGTTGAAAACCGGTCAAACCGGTTTCCAGCAGCCACTCGCCCTACGGCGGCGCGTGAGGCGTCCTCCGGGGCCCTAAAAATCCCGGAAAAATTTCTAAAAATTATTTTGAGCGATTTCAAGATACTTACAACGATCGGTTCAAATTTTTGAACGGAGGAGAGCTCGATTTCAAATCGGCCGAATCTTTGACTGCACCACCTCCTCACGTGCCGCCGTCTACGGCGGACAAGATTGACACCGGTGAACTCGGAACGGCACAAGGAACACGATGGTGCAGGAGGTGTCGTAAACAGAGCAACGATCAGCGGTGAATTTAAGATTTTCTCGGCGATAGAGCTAACAAAACCGTCGCTACTTTGACTGGAAATTCTCGACGTTTGGCCGCGTTTCGCTTTAATTAATTTGAAGGTTTTGCTCCTCGCTCGATGATGAACACAACGGTGGTTTCAAAACAACGATCGGAATTTGGACGGCGTCGGAATCGAGTTTGGAAGTTGTGTGCGTGAGGAAGGATTGTGAAATGATTTTGTTTTTCAAAACAGAAATCACGCATATATCAATTGTCTGCCGACACTCCATGGTTAAATTCAGGGCTTGGTCCCTGAATTTTCTTTAACTTTAAAACAAGCTCCAAGTTTTAAAATCTTTCAATTCAGTCCCAAATATTTGCCAAATTTTCACAATTAAACCCTCAAATTTTAATTAAATATTATTTTGAAAATCGGGTTGTTACAATTCTCCCCCTCTACAAGAAATTTCGTCCTCGAAATTTACCTTATGAGAATAGTTGAGGAAACTGAGCCTCCATTGACTCCAATGTCTCCCAAGTAGCTTCTGAGGGGCCTCGATTCCTCCACTGAACTTTGACCATTGGAATTCGTCTATTCCGAAGAACTCGTTCATCTCTCTCCAAGATCTGAATGGGCTCCTCTTCATATGACAAATCAGGTCTCAGCTCTACTTCTTCAACCTGAATAATGTGACCTGGATCTGGACGGTATCTCCTCAACATTGATACATGAAAGACATCATGAATACGACTTAGCTCAGAAGGCAACTCAAGCTGATATGCAACAGGTCCTACCCTCTTCAAGATACGAAATGGTCCAATAAATCTTGGACTCAATTTACCCTTACGCCCGAATCTTAATACTTTCTTCCAGGGTGAAACTTTCAAAAAGACCCGATCTCCCACTTCAAACTGTATATCCTTCCTTCTTTGATCTGCATAAGATTTCTGTCTATCAAATGCCTTTTTCAGACGGTCACGGATTAATCTGACTGTGTCCTCCGTCTCTCGCACTAACTCAGGTCCCAACGTTTTCCTATCACGCAACTCAGTCCAACAGATCGGAGTACGACATTTACGCCCATAGAGTGCTTCATAGGGTGCCATACGAATACTGGTCTGATAACTGTTATTGTAAGCAAATTCAGCCAACAGCAAAAAGTTCTCCCAACTACCATGAAAATCGATTACGCAACCCCGCAACATATCCTCCAGAATCTGAATTACTCTCTCAGATTGACCATCAGTTTGTGGATGAAAGGATGTACTATAATCCAATCTTGTTCCCAAAGCCGTATGTAACGCCTTCCAAAATCTCGAAGTAAATCTCGGATCTCGATCAGAAATAATAGACAATGGAATACCATGCAATCTGACAATCTCTGAAATATACAATCTTGTCAGCTTATCCAAAGTATAATTTACTCGCACAGGAATGAAGTGAGCTGACTTTGTAAGTCTGTCAACAATCACCCAAACTGAATCTTTTTTCAAAGGAGTCATAGGCAAGCCAGTAACAAAATCCATAGTAATACGCTCCCATTTCCATTCAGGAATCTTGATAGGCTGTAACAAACCTGATGGATGTTGATGTTCTGCCTAACTTGCTGACAAGTCAAACACCTAGCCACAAAGTCAGATATGTCTTCTTCATACCAATCCAATAATACCTCTCTCTCAAATTCTGGTACATCTTATCTCCTCCGGGGTGCATAGCATATGGACTACTATGAGCCTCAGTAAGGATAGTCTGCCTCAACTCAGCATCATCAGGCACACAATATCTACCTTTAAAGCATAAAACTTCATCCTGATCAATTGCGTAATCTGTGTTTGTCCCCTGCTCTACTTGCTCAAAGATGGAAAGCAAGGAGCTATCAAGGGGCTGCTTAGCTTTGATCTCATCAACCAAGGTCGGCTTAACTTGCAATTCTGCTAACAAAGTGCCATCGTCATATAAATTCATCTTGGCCATTAAAGACCTCAACTCCAATACCGTCTTTCGACTCAAAGCATCTGCTACAATGTTAGCTTTACCAGGGTGGTAATCAATCACGCAATCATAATCCTTTAGAAGCTCTAACCAGCGACGCTGTCTCAAATTAAGTTCCTTCTGGGTCAGAAGATACTTTAAGCTCTTATGATCTGTGAAGATGTAACACTTCTCTCCATAAAGATAGTGTCTCCAAATCTTCAAGGCAAAAATTACTGCTGCCAACTCTAAATCGTGAGTAGGATAATTACTCTCATGCGGCCGCAGCTGACGGGATGCATAAGCCACCACCTTACTTTCCTGCATTAAAACACAACCAAGTCCTGAATGTGAAGCATCACTATACACTGTAAAATCCTTCCCGGACTCCGGTTGAATCAACACCGGTGCTTGAGTCAAAACCACCTTTAATTTCTCAAAGCTCTCCTGTTGTGCCTCGCCCCAATCAAATGGCACATTCTTCCTTAACAACTTTGTCAAAGGAGAAGCAATGATCGAGAAGCCCTCAACAAAACGTCGATAATAACCAGCCAAGCCCAAGAAACTGCGGATTTCAGATACGTTCTTAGGTCGTTTCCAATTCATAATAGCCTCTATCTTGCTGGGATCAACCTGAACACCTCGCGCAGAAATAATATGCCCCAAAAACGACACTTCTTGAAGCCAAAACTCACACTTGTTTAGTTTGGCATATAGACGATGCTCTCTCAAAGTCCGTAGAACAATTTTCAAATGCTCGTCATGCTCTGCCTCAGTACGAGAATAGATCAGAATATCGTCAATGAAGACCACCAAATTGATCCAATATGGTCGGAACACCCGATTCATCAAATCCATGAAAGCTGCAGGAGCGTTCGTCAAACCAAAAGGCATCACTAAAAATTCATAATGACCATATCTAGTGCGAATGGCCGTTTTTGCAACATCAGATCCTTTAACTTTCAATTGATAATACCCCGAACGAAGATCAATCTTAGAGAATACAGTAGCTCCTCGCAATTGATCAAATAAGTCATCAATCCTGGGTAATGGGTATTTATTCTTGACCGTCATCTTATTCAATTTCCGATAGTCAATACATAATCTTAGCGACCCATCCTTCTTTTTCACGAATAGAACTGGAGCTCCCCATAGTGAATTACTATGTCGGATAAATCCTCGATCGAATAATTCTTGCAATTGGACCTTCAACTCCTTAAGTTCCTTTGGAGCCATGCGATAAGGTGCCATAGAAATAGGTGAATATCCCGGATAAGTCTCAATCTCGAACTCTACCTCTCTATCAGGAGGTAACCCAGGCAACTCCTCAGGAAAAACATCAGGAAACTCGCTAACTGTACGAATCTCCTCGATTGTGGACAATACACCTTTAGTGTTCAAAATACAGGCAATGAACGTCTCATATCCCTTTCGGATCATACGATCAATTTCCATCGCTGAAACTATATTGGAGAGATAGCCACGCCGTTCACCAATTAACACAACAGTCCGACCATCTGAAGTCTTCAAGGTAGCTCGCTTGTACTCGCAATCCAGATTTACCTTGTGTTTATTCAACCAATCCATCCCAAGAATTAGATCAAACTCCTCTAGAGGAAGCTCCATAAGATCAGCGAGAAAAATTTCTCCCTGCACCTCCAAAAGACAACGCCGAAATACCTTATTCACTAATACTGCTTGTCCTACTGGACTTGTAACTGTAACAGTATTTTCAGTGTTCTCTATCGGAATCTGAAGGTTTCGAGATACTGAGCTCGATACATAGGAGTGAGTGGAGCCATTGTCCAGTAATGCAAAGTATGGGATAGAATAAATAGTAAATGTACCTGCAATAACCTCAGGCTCATCTCTCTCATCCCGACGTCTAGTGGCATAAACCAAGGCTGGCTGTCTAGCCTCAGAAACTGTTGGCACTCTATTTTGCTGAGGTCGAGCTCTACTGTCTGTCCTGGACGCTGAACCACGAGCCTTTACTTGGCTACGATCTCTAATTGGAGTATGTACTGTAGTCTGAGAACGCACAGGAGTCTGGGCAGCGATCCGCTCAGACGAAGCTAGCTGAGGACAATCCCTCCGAAAATGTCCACTAGATCCACAATGAAAACATGCTCCGGTCTTCCTATAACACTCTCCCGTGTGCCGTTTCCCACAAAAGTCACACTGAGGCACTAGAACCGGAACCGAAGAACCACCTCTACTAACAGCTGAAGGTGATGATACAGTAGGCCTGAAGCGTGTATTGCTCCTCTGAGGGGCTGAAGTACGAGTCCTCTTACCGGAATGTGCGGATGATTCAGTAGGGCCAAAAGATTTCCTAGATCGCTCCTGATCAACACGCTCTCTACCAGAAGCTAACGCCTCTATCTCCTCAGCATCCTTGGCTCTGCTTACCAGCACATCAAAAATCTCATCTTGAAGGGCTACCACCTGCCTACGTAGCTCGTATCTGAGTCCAAAGGCAAATTTACGACATCGATCTCTTTCGGTAGGCACCAGACTGATTCCATACTTTAACAATTTCAAGAACTCTATCTCATACTCTGAAACAGTCATGTCACCCTGAACCAAGTCCTGAAACTGCTGTCGTCTCTGGACTAAGTAGCGCTCACCCAAGAATCGGCTCCGAAAACGCTCCTTGAAGAAATCCCATGTCAAACGATCGGTAGGAACACTACCGGTCACTGACTCCCACCATGTGTGGGCATTGCCATCTAACATCGCTACTGCCCCCAAATATCTCTTAGTTGAGTCCAAACCCAACTGATCCATGCGTCTTTCTGTATCCTGTAGCCAATCTTCTGCTTCAGTAGGAATTCCTCCAAGCTGTCCTCCAAAAGTCCTGACCCCATTAGCAATTAGAGTCTGCGAAATAGGAACCTCAGATACAACACCAGCAGCTCTGACTGCTCCCTGTATCAACTGCAGAAATTGTCTACCAAAAGTCTCATCCAAAGCAACTCCGGTAGATTCTGACTCAATATCTGTCGCTCCTATGATCGGTGTAGTCATGCCAATACCATCGGTAGAAGGCAGATTCGTTGGGGTCGTAGGAGCAGGATCACCTATCGGAGGTGGGGGATCTACTCGTATCTCATCGATCGGATCTGCAAATCTAGCCACTCGACCTCGTCCACGGCTAGTTCGACGACCACGTCTAGCACTCATTTTGATGGATCTCAAGTTTACTACAGAAGATAAAACTTAGGGTTAGATAAGCACTTGGAGTCTCGAACACAGTTAAAAATTTTAATAACTTTGTGATATGACCTTTGTATCTTGTTTTGTAAAATATTTCAAAATCGTATCTTCCATGTGGACTCATACACAGTCCGAGGGTTAAAAACCAAAAGCTCTGATACCAATAAATGTAACCCCCTAGACCCGGCCTATGCGTTTCGACTAAGTCTAGTGGATCACATTATGATTATTAAAGACAATTTTCGAAACCGTTATTCCATCAATATAAAATCACATTATAAATAACATGAAATTATAAACAAATTATACTATCAAATCCAACTTGTAATATAATATCAATAAGTAATAAATTAATTTAAAACATATCTTAAAAAAATCAAATCACGATAACCCGAATAGTAATAGCAAAAGTGTCATCATATTAAAATCCCATACTTTAAAATAAGGTCCATGTCAACAAAATAAAGTCAACTTGCAAGGTAAAAACATTACAATCAGATATACTTCAAGAGATATGTTGATCCTCCAAGTGCTCAATCCAGGGTATCTAACCAACAGTATCTGAAAGGGGAAAAATATTTTCGAAAAGTGAGCTAGGCTCAGTGTGTCCCAATATTACCATAAAATCACTATAGGTACACTAAACAAATCATAGTCCAATAAGTCTCATAAAATTATACTGCAGTAAATCTCTTTAAAAAGCGTTACCCTAAGGGAACATCTTAGGGCCTGAGAGCCTACCCAAGATAGATTTCGGGGCCGTGGGGCCTACCTAAGAACACATCTTAGGGCCGCAGGGCCTACCCGAGAATGATCTCAGGGCCGCAGAGCCTACCTAAGAGTCACATTAGGTCCGTAAAATTTTCCAGCTTGAACAGAGTTGTACTTTATAAATTCGTATTCCAAAAATTCAATTGCACCGTGTTATAAATTCCATAAATCCATAAACATGGTAATCATATACCATTTCAAAACAAATATCAGATAACAGTCATAATCTATAAATAATCACATTAAATCGGTGCATCAACAATACGGTAACCAAAGAATTCAGTGTACCACATATTAAAACAAATAAAACAATTCAGTAATAAATAGGGAACACACCTCGATAATAGGTTCAAATCGTAGATCTACTGATTGCTGGTTTCACCACGCTCTGCTACAGTTTTCGAACCTAATTTATAATATCACTATATTACTAATGGGTAACATAAATAAATCTCTAAAATCATAGAATTTACGAGTCTTACGAGTGAATACTGGTATACGTGGTTTAACTGATCTAGAAGAGTTGGGTCGAGCTGTTGAACGATCCGGTGAGTCTCGTGCACCTTCAAATAACAATAATTTATCAGCCTCAAATCTTACTTAATTGTTCAAAGCTAAAATTCTTAAGTATCTAAGCATTTTCCGAGTTTGACTATCAATTTGGGGTATTTTGAGTCTGAATTTGGCCAAACGGATTGCGGAATCGGAATCAGGACGTCGAAAAATATAAAGTATGACTTTTCGAAAATCCAAATTCTTGGTCAAAGTCAAAGTCAACCACTTTGACTGTCGATTTGGAGGCCTTCGGATTCGAATTTGATGAAACGGACAGTGGAAACAGATTCGCACGTCGAAAACTATCAGGATAGGTATACTCGGAAAAGATTAACGGTCGTTTAATGCTCGGTCAAAGCCATTTTAAGTTTTGGTCAAAGAAAGTCAACGGTCAACGGTCAACGGTCGGGTCGGGTCGGGTCAACGGTCGGGTCGGACCGGTCAAACCGATTCAGACCGGTCAAACCGGTTCGAACCGGTTGAAATCGGTCAAACCGGTCAGAACCGGTTGAAAACCGGTCAAACCGGTTTCCAGCAGCCACTCGCCCTACGGCGGCGCGTGTGGCGCGTGAGGCGTCCTCCGGGGCCCTAAAAATCCCGGAAAAATTTCTAAAAATTATTTTGAGCGATTTCAAGATACTTACAACGATCGGTTCAAATTTTTGAACGGAGGAGAGCTCGATTTCAAATCGGCCGAATCTTTGACTGCACCACCTCCTCACGCGCCGCCGTCTACGGCGGACAAGATTGACACCGGTGAACTCGGAACGGCACAAGAACACGATGGTGCGGGAGGTGTCGTAAACAGAGCAACGATCAGCGGTGAATTTAAGATTTTCTCGGCGATAGAGCTAACAAAACCGTCGCTACTTTGACTGGAAATTCTCGACGTTTGGCCGCGTTTCGCTTTAATTAATTTGAAGGTTTTGCTCCTCGCTCGATGATGAACACAACGGTGGTTTCAAAACAACGATCGGAATTTGGACGGCGTCGGAATCGAGTTTGGAAGTTGTGTGCGTGAGGAAGGATTTGTGAAATTGATTTCTGTTTTTCAAAACAGAAATCACGCATATATCAATTGTCTGCCGACACTCCATGGTTAAATTCAGGGCTTGATCCCTGAATTTTCTTTAACTTTAAAACAAGCTCCAAGTTTTAAAATCTTTCAATTCAGTCCCAAATATTTGCCAAATTTTCACAATTAAACCCTCAAATTTTAATTAAATATTATTTTGAAAATCGGGTTGTTACAATATACGTTCAAAGCAAGTAGACATCAATGCCAAAACAGTATAGTTGAAGCACAAACTGCGATAGCTTCTTCTACAATCTCAGAAATATGGCACAGAAGACTGGGCCATCCAGCTCATGACACACTTGCTAAAGTGTGTAAACAATTCAATGTAAAAGCATTAGATGATATTAATAAAAACTGCATTGCTTGCCATCTTGGTAAAAGCCACAAGTTTCCATTTCCTTGCTCGGACAGTGTTTATGACAAACCATTTGAACTCGTTTATTCAGATTTGTGGGGACCTCCACATGTCTCATCCAATGGCTTTAGATTCTATATTTCATTTGTTGATGCTGCCACACGGTTCACGTGGCTGTATCTTCTGCTTTCCCCTGCTTTTTGCTTCCGCTGGTTGTGAGCCAACAAGACTGTAGTAATCTCCTCAACGTTGATAGTCTCTTTCCCATATGTAAGAGTAGTCACCATGTGTTTGTAAGAGGGAGGCAACGAACATAACAGAATCATCGCTCTGTCTTCATCCTCAATTTTCACATCAAGCCGAGCCAAATCAGAAACGATTTGATTGAAGACATTCACGTGTTACGCCAAATCATGATCGTCCTACATCTTCAGCCCATACAGTCGCTACTTTAGATACAGTTTTGTCGTTAAGGATTTGGACATAAACTGACTTTCCAACTTCCTCCAAATTTCGTCTGGAGACGACAGATGCATGACGTGATACATGACCTCGTCCGCCAAGCATAATCGTATGGTTCCTGCAGGTTGCTATTGTAATTCTTCCGAATCTTCCTCTTCCACCGACGCCAGCTTTGTAGGTCGCAAAGCCTTCAGGATCCCTTACTGCGCCAACAGATCCTTCACCCTCATTTGCCATAATCCGAAGTTACCTTGACCATCGAATTTCGCAACTTCAAATTTTACTCCTGACATCTGATACCAATTGTTGAAGAATCGGGTAAAGAAAATGAAAGAACACAAGAATTTTAACGAGGTTCAACAATATGCTTACGTCTTCGGTGCCTAGACGACGCTAGAAGTTTTATTCAATGTCTCATAATTTTAGGTTACATCTCTATTTATAATAAAAAACTTGATATATAATTATATAATTAACCATGTACCGTACTGCAGGGCTACGCCCGCGCACCCCCAACCCACATAATCGTAACCCCACTACGAGACTTTCTTTGTAAGGACAGTTGATGTTCGCTTCGCTCACTCCGCTCCATCCCCTGTCCTCTTTACCGGTATATTTATGAGCCATACCTAACAATATCATTTCATGTATTGCTTGTATATGTGTTTTTAAAATGTTTAAATATAGTCTTATAAACATGCACTTATTAAGTGATTGAAGACAAAGCTTATACACGTACCATCATTGTTGTCCGATCGGCTCGTGCTGGTGTCAATGACACATACCACATATTTTTTTATTTTAAATAAAATTTGTATAATTTGTGACCTCATATTTTTTATTTAGTCATAGATATGTTAATATTAGAAAAGTTGCCCTGATGATCTACCACATAAAAAAAGACACCCACTCCCTTTAAAAACGTCTTTCAAAAGACATTTCTATATAGATAATCTTTGTCAAAAGAGTACCCTTTTGATAAAAAATTGTAACGCCCTAAATTTCGGGCTAGTAGTTTTGGATTCACCCGAGAGGCAAGTGGACCCCTTAGATTTCATAATTTAAGTCGTTTGGCTTAATTAGGCTTGAATCGTACCCAATTAGTTGTAGAAAGGAGATTTTAAAATAGTAGAAGAATGAGGAAGGACCAAAAGTATTATTCCCCTATTTTTTAAAAAATAAAAGCTTTTTATATATCTTCATCTTTTTTTTTCTTCATTTCTTTTATTTTTCTCTCTTTTTTCTCTCCAAGTTTCATAAGTTAAAGGTAAATCCCTTGAGCCATTTCCTAATTCTTTTAAGTTTCTTTTTCGTTCCCAATCCCTCTAGCACTATCGTTTTAGTGATTTAAAGCTTAGGATCATTTATTGCAATAGAATTGAGGGTTTTACCATCAAAAACTTGTAGAGGGTGTTTGCTAGCTAAAAGAGCTTTATTTTGGGATTGTTTAATCAATGCAGTGTATTTATAATCCTTTGTGGTGTCATAATTTCCATAATGTTCGTTGAAGATTTAAGTGATTAGGTATATTAGGGCTTCTCTTTGATTCTTTCTATGTATGATGTTTTTGTAAAAAAAACTAGAGTTTTTATAGTGTTAGATTACCCTAAATAACTTTTATAAGACTTATTAAACATTTGGGGACCTTGGGAAGGTTTTGAGAGTGATTTGGAAAGCTTTCTCGTAAGAAACAGGGCAATCTACAATATAGGTTTTGAAACCCCTGAGCTGGTTTCGAAACCCCTTATCAAGAATACAAAAATTACATTATGGTTTTGAAACCCCTACTCAAAATGTCTAAAAAGGCCTAAAATGTTGCCCGAGAGGTCTTACACCCATAGTATGATCATAAATGGGATCGAATATGTGTAAAACACTAGAATAAGTGTTAAGGAATGTGTTTAAAGGTGGGTTACAACGGATGCAACCATACTAAGCGTAATATGCCCATGTATCTTCAGTCTAGCACGTATACAGATAGTTGAGAACAAAGATTGTTATAGGGGATGTATCAACAAGCGGTGTGATGACTAAGTCAGATTCAGTAATAGTGGAAAGCGTGAGCTTCAAGAACGTCATTGAAACTAGAAAATGTAAGTTATCCCTTTCAGTTTAAGAGGTACGATAAGAATGAATATAGTGTTCCCATTTAGTATTTAACCCGAGTTAGGTACCAGGTCAGTAATTATTACAGACAGCAAGCAACAAACTAAATAATCATAATAAAATCGCGAAACACGTAAAGAATTCTCTAGAGAAATAACTAAAATACCCTAAGTGCTAAAGACCCGATTAGAGCAGCTTAATAAAATATCAACGTTAACAAAATAATAAACCCCAACATAATGTTCTAGTTGAAAGAACGAGCGAGATAACAATTAGTGAGAGGATGACCTCACTTTAGTGTGCACAAGTCACTTCAAGAGCTAGCCAGGACGCGAGGCTCGAACAATTACGAGTAGTGAGTTAGTAGTGTCAGTGTTGTATAGTCTTTAAGCCTTAGATATGCATATATAGTTGTATCAGTCCAGTACTGCAGTTAGTATAAAAGCTTGACTTAAGGTTGTTTGATACCAAGCCAACACTTCAGTTAAATGTGAGCATCCGATGCTATGTGATACTAGAATTCCTTCTCTATGGTATACCTAATGTTATGTGATACCAGGAGATCATCCAACAACTTAGAGGGGTTCTTACCGATTATATGTGATACTAGTACCCCCTCTCAGTAGGTTAGTATATGATGTTGTGTGATACTAGATACTAGTATAGTAAAGCCAATGTTATATTCAGATAATGCACAAGAGTATCAGTATCGCGTTTAGATAACACGTAGCAGTTCAGTCAGTAGGGTTAGAGACCCTTTAAAAGTGTTCTCATGATTAAATCCTTAGCAGAGGGTTTCAGGAAGCATGAGAGCCCTACTTTAGTGAATGAACAGTAAAACCTTTAGTAGGTAGCACTTGACCGAGATCATGCGCGTACCTACTACTTATTACCATATCTTCAACATGCTTATGTTTATGAAATTCTTATGCTGCTCAAAATTAGCTATTATACTATTGACTTTGTAAGCTCAACCTTCGGATATTTTTCGTTGACATGTTAGTAGCTTGGGTAGTTCGTGGAGCACCGTCATAGCAAGACTTCCAACATCTTCTTTATTGTACTGTATTGTAACTTTAGAAGGCATTTGCATTTATAGACCTTACTTATGTATTTAAATTTACAAGAAATTATTTTTTATTGTTTTGGTTTTAAATTATGAGTCACGGAGCTCTGATTTTATAAAATATTTTTATAATAGTTAATTATGTTTTATTTATGTTACTATTCAACATATTTGCAAGGAAAATGAATAGGTTTTGAAAATTAGGGTTGCCTTGATAGCCCAATATGTCACTTTAGGCCCAATTGAGTTTAGAGTGTTACATTTAGTGGTATCAGAGCATCAGGTTGAGTCGGTCCTATGACTAAGTGGTCAGTTTTAGTAAGGTGTTAGTGAATACATACCCCTAGGTACTTAAAGTACTTGTATAAGTTTGGGATCTTGATGGTGCTTCATTCTTTAATCTGTGTTGTAGAGCGTTGCGATGGTCGACAATTCTGAGCGTGGTCTCGAGGATAGGATGGAGAGGCGATCATCTCATCTAGATAACATTAGTAAGGAGTTTCTACCTAGGGCATAGGATCAGGGGGGTCCCATTAGGTATGAATACTGCCATCATCTCATTTCTGATTAATGGATTGTTGTATACTTTATAAAATTGCCATTCTCTGGAGATGTTTCGTTATCATTTGCTGTTGGGGTATATTAAATTTGCTGAGAGAATGAAAAGCATCTAACGAGGATTTGATATGGCAATAGATGTTATTTATCATAAGCAATATTTTGGAAAATGAATACTGAATGCGTAGCAGACACGAGTTGTGACAATATCTGCGAGAATGTTAACTTGATATATGGCAAAATGCAGTTTTCTGGTTATGCCACCAATCGTGATTTAGTTGTTTTTTTGCTTTTGTGTCGACTTTGTGATGTCTGACGCCACTATTTTTCTCGTAGGCAGCTGATACTATCATCATTGTGCCGATGTTTCCTTTTAACCCAACAAAGTTATGCATGTCCTTTTTCCACATAAAATTGTTGCTGATGTAGCTCTCTAGATAAGGGTTGATTTGGTTGATCTAGTGCTTAACTGTTTGACATTAAGATATAGCTCTCTTTATTTTTTTGGGTTTGATAAGAAAGTATTTTTTTGGAAAGTTTTCTAACTTAGAAATGTATTTGATCTTGCTTTGCAGTACTTTATAAAGACAGGAACTTGCAAATACGGGTCAACATGTAAATATCATCATCCAAATGACATGATTGGGGCTGGACCTGTTATATTTAACATTCTTGGTCTACCTATTCGTCAGGTGCTTTATTGTACTCTTCTTTGATTTGCTTTCTTGACTGTGTTTTCTCATGGAGTCATGTTGTCTCTATATATTTCAGGATGAAAAACCATGTCCTTATTACATGCAGACTGGATCATGCAAATTTGGAATTGCATGCAAGTTCCATCATCCCCAGCCTGCATCACCTGGGGCTGGCTTACCTGTAAATGGACCTGTTAGATCATTGATTTTGCCACCCTCAAATCTACCATATGCTGGTGGTTTAACCACATGGCCATTACCTAGGGCACCTTATGTCTCTGGCCCGCGATTACACAGCCAAAGCTACATGCCTGTTATTGTTTCTCCTTCCCAAAGCATGATCCCTACACTTGGCTGGAGCACCTACATGGCAAGTGAATACCTCTTATTTTGAGTACTATCTCCCTGAATTTCTGGCTCTGATATATCGTGTGGTATATAATTTTGATCTTCTTAAAATTTTGTTTCACTTTACCTTCAGATTGCTAAATTTAATGTTGTTTTCTCATTTAACTGGATAAGAGAATCATGTGATAGGGGAAGATCTTTGCATCTTAGATAATAAAATATTAGTCTTGATTTTACAAGTGGTTTATGAACTTTTCTTAACTTGGAGACTTGGATGTGCATCATTTTCAATTGACTGGTTCTAATCTAATGTTGTAATTGTCATTTCCATGACTGCATCCTTACAACATTTATGTAACATGATAATGTTATTTTCAAATGGTTACGAACTAGTTCACACTGGAAGTGACTGTCATTAGAGATACAATGATAAAATGACAAAGTCTTAACTTCATTGCATAAGCTCAATTTTAAGTCACTTCGGTTCTCTTCAGTTTTGTTCAAATGTTGTCTGAGCTGCTTGTTGAGTGAATCTGAAAAAGTTTATATTATTATTATTTATTTATGTTCTTCATTATTAAAAAAGGTAATGGTTTTCTTTCTCTTCCTCTTTCTTCTAGTAAGCTAGAAATGATTAACTTTGTTTTGTTCTTTCTTACTTTCCTTAGTATGAAAATAATACTGCCAGCGTGTCTAAAGTTTGTCATGTCTTTTGAGTCTCTGAAGTGGTATGTTATTGACTGCTACTTTCTGATATCCTTATATAGCGTAACCCATATACTGTAGATTGCCTTATGTAAAGTATTCAACAGCATCCTGCGACTACAACGCCTTATGCAACGTGCTATTCTGATTTTTTGGTAGGTTGCTCTTGTCAATTAGAATTTCTTCTTTTGTTCTTATTCCCTTATTTTATTCTGATCAGGGAACTAAACCCTGTATCTTCTGCTGGTGTTGTTGGATCCAGTTTGGCTTACAAGTCGGTGAATCCAGCCGAGTCAGGTTCTGGTGGACAGCTGCTCTTGATGCTTCAAGTTTTCCTGAAAGACCCGATCAACCAGAATGCCGGTATTACATGAGCACTGGCACTTGCAAATATGAATCTGATTGCAAGTACCATCATCCAAAGGAAAGGATTGCAAATTCAGCAGTAAATGGTATTGGCCCACTCGGGCTTCCTTCAAGGCCTGTAAGTTTCCAGTCTATTTTGCAGATGGTCAGGTATCTAACTAGATATTCATTAGGTTGATTCTGTTCAATTGCATCGATCATTATTGGTTTGGTTGCCATATATAATGTAAATATATTTCTTTTTGCCAAATAATAGTTTTAATTATTTCGTGTTCTTCTACATGTAGGGGCGAGCTGTATGTTCTAGCTACACTATATATGGACTCTGCAAATATGGGCCTACTTGCAGATTTGATCATCCTTATGTGGGATATCCTTATAATTATGACCCAAGTCTTCCTTCATCTGTGTTCGATTCATCTGGTCTAACATATCAAAGAATGTCACCAACAGCCCATTTGTCAAAAACTCCTCTGCCATCAAAGCTTACTGATTGGGCACGGAAAACCACTCTGTGAATAAGAAGCATCAGAACACGGAGACGAAGAATTCCGATGACCCTGCTGAGCAGGCAGCTTCACCAGATTCTTTGCAGATTTCTTCGAAAACTTCACAGGAAGATTAAACTGATTTAATCAATCATTTCATTATCTCTTGTTAGTTCATACCCTTCCAAGGAGTTTTTTTGTTTCATGATATGTACCTCCTGCACCCCTTTCACCTGTGATCCGGCTGAATGATATAGGTGGTTTGAATATTCGCTACAAGCAAAATTCGGGGGGGGAGACATTTTCCTTTTTGCTTTTGTGGTGAATAAAACGCAGGTGAATATATTGGATCGTTTTCTGTATCGGTAGCCGTTAGAATGTTTTTGGTTTGATCATGATGGTTGCTGAGCCTTACAAGCTTAGCCGGCCGGAAGTGAACCGATTAAGAACCAATGGTTGGATGGTTTTGTTATTTTTCTGCTTTAACATTGACTTGAGTACCTATTGATGTCCATTTATAGGAGCCTGGATTTTTGTTAGTCATGTAATATGCATATCCAAGAACTGAGTCCCACGCGGGTGAAAAATTATGGTTTGGTCTGAATATCAGACCTTAAATCTCTTAAGAATTGAGGATATAATCTGGTTTAATTATATTGTTGTCAATCACTCTCTCTGGGCGGAGGTTATGTCATTAAAATCTCTAAATGGTAGTGAATTGATACCTTCCTAAATATGGAATAATATTTTATTTCTCTTAAAATTAAATATCCTTTCCATCGACTTCACGGCAAAGGCATCCGTAATTCTGTTATGTGTCCGCTTCAACATTAATTTCAGATAACCCCATCCGGACCGCTTGCTAGATAGCCATCATTGCTGGCTTCAGCATCCGCTTCCTCTTAATATATATTTTAATTTAATTTATAAATTATTATATAAAAAATAAAATTATACATTATTTTAATTTATTTTTAGATTAACTACATGATCAGTTATATTTTTTATTTGTCTATTTTTCCTCATTGATTTCAAAAAAATATAATATATGATCACTTTTATTTTTATGTAATTAAAATGTGGTCACCATGAGTTAATTGTTGTTAGTAGATTAGGTGACATGAAAGTTAAATATTTTGGTATAATTACACATTTGATCTTTGGTTTTTTACATTCTCACAATATATTCTTACTTTCAATAAATTAAAATAAATTTAATCATCCAATCGAATAATGTTACGTGTCCCCATTCGATTGGAGGACTAATCTTATTTTAATTTAATATATTTATTTTTCATCAATCGTAAAACATTTCACCATTACCCTTTTGCTGAAACAGAACAAAGCAAAGTAAATTAAAGCTAAAATGATTTGAATCTAGGTTTCTTGTGAAACCAAGAATGTACTTAACCACCAAGTTAAGACCAATGATGTATATATTTTGTATCTTAGTGTATAGATACTTAATTTAAATTCATAATATTATATATATTTATTGTAATAAATATTTTGTTATATTAACTTATTAAATATATATTTTATTATTAACTTAATTTAAAAATATTTTATTTTTTTGCACGAACCGAGCGACCTCAATAGTAAAGGAATGTTGTTATTCCTTAAGGTCCCGAGTTCGAACATCAGAAATGTCAGGGGTGTAAGAATTCTATGTCAAATGGTTGAGAATTATCTTTGAACATATATTATCTTGTATTTACTACATATTAATAAAAATTTTATTTTTATTTTTATTTAAAAATATTTTTTATTCTTATTTAAAAATATTTTTTATTCTTATCTAAACCTTTAAAAATATATGTTATTATTATTATTATTATTTTTACTTTCAAAGAATATATTTTATCTTAATTTATTAAATATATTATATTATTACTTTAAATCATTAAATATATTTTAGGGTAAATTACGTGTGTAATACCTAAATTATCAGTTTTGGTCTATTTTAGTAATTAAACCTTCAACATTTTCAAAATCATATATAAAGTTTAATTTTGTTTCATTTTAGTACGCTGCCTTTATAAATTTTAGTTTTTGTTTCATTTTAGTATTCTAGTTCAAAATTTAACTTATTTTTTTTAAAAAAAATTAAAAGTTTAGGTACTAAAATGAACCAAAATTGATAGTCCAGGTACCAAACGTGTTAAGTTTTTAACAGCAGGTTACTAAAATGAAATGAAAATTAAACGTTAGGTATGATTTTGATTTTTTTTGAAGTTTAGGTACTAAAATGAACCAAAACTGATAGTTTAAGTACTAAATGCATAATTTACCCTATATTTTGTTCTTATCTTAACTTTAAAATATTTAACATAAAATATATATTTTTAAATAAAAATAAAAATAAAAATATTTTTAAATTAAGTTAATAACAAAACATATTCAATAAATTAATAAAATATATTTTCTAAAGCTAATATATATATATTATGAATTTATTTTAAGTATTTATACATTAAGATACAAAATATATACATCAAATTGTTTATTTTAGATTAAGCATTGGTCTGGGCTTAATGGGTTGGTACATGTTTGGATTTCCAAGTGACACATGACATCATTCGATTGAATGATTAAATTTATTTTAATTTATTAAAAATACGACTAAATTGAGAAAATATGCAAATAATACGGATCAAATGTGTGATTATACCAAAATATTTAACTGTCACATCACATAATCTTTTAATTGTTAACGACAGTTAACCCGTGGTGACCACATTTTAATTAAATAAAAACAAAAGTGACCATATATTATGTTTTTTAAAATCAATGAGAAAAAACAGATAAAATACAAACATAAGTGTAGTTAACATTTTAATTTTTATATTTCAAAAATAAATATATTAATCAATTTCCATATTAGATTAATACAATATTATATATTCATAATATGTAAATATAAAATGAAGTTGTCATTAAACTAAATTAAATCATTTCTTGAATAATATGGAATGAATATAAAATAACAATAATTCTTATTAATTATTGAAAATGAATACATACCTTACAAATATAATTATTTAAATTTGAAACTTATAAAAAGAATAATACTTTATTTTATTATTAAGATCGTTTAATGGTTTATCATATTCTTATTTATATAATTATACAAAATTTAAATATATATTACATTACACATTTGATTAAAATTAATGTATAATTTTAATATTTATCCTCACCTTTATTTCAAAGTAAATCATTGATGACCTTTTGGTACCCTTTTAATTATTGTAAAGGTGCTTATAGACCAGCTTGAATTAAATTGCAGCTTGAAAAGTTTTAAAAGTTTCATCTAAATTGAAATTAGGTTAATCTGATCGTTCAAGATTTCATTATTTAATAAAATACTAATAAAATTTTATTTTAAATTATGTAAATTTATCACTATGGTTCAAGTGAGATCAACCTGAATAAATAAAGTCGATCTAATTTTGTCTATTCATTAAATTCAGATATTGTTTGATAATCATTAGCATTTGAGTGTATGTGTAATGATCACTTAATCATAATTATCAGGTCGAACAGAATAAAACATTAAATGTTGTAAAAAAGAAGAAGAAGATTGAATTGAGAAAATTATCTTCAAAATTTGTTGTTTGTTTTACATCGTTTATTTCCAAGTTAGTTTTCATATGCATTCCCATCTAGCTGCTATTTTGGAGCTACGTTTTCAGTATGCTCTGATGGAGACAAACGTAAAAAATATGTCAAAGAATATCATTTTCTTTTGTGCAAACATGGTATTGGCTCGTGCATTCTCTGCATTGGCTTGAACGTCCATCTCTTCAAATAAAAACGTTGTAATTTATAACTGTTATTAAGAAATCGTGGCAGTTTGGGAAATCTTCCAAAAGTTAATGCATATCGAAATATAGGAAAAAATGGTCCATTTGATCCCTTTTTATAGACCAATTTTTTTGTCTGTTGACAAAGTGATGTTCTCAATAGCTTTCTCATGTGAATGCTTTGATTTTGTTCTTATTTGGGTTTTTCCGCTGCTATAAAATTTCTGCAAACATTGGGGTTGTTGAAACAGGAATAAAAAAACATATATCATGGAGGTATCCAACAGTGCAATAACATGCATTACAATTCTAATGGTTCTTCTCTGTGGGTCAGCAGCTGGAATTCGAAAAGCCTTGAAAGCTCAAGAGAATGGCATTGGGATGGCTGCAATGGCTCCTTCATCTGATGAAGGTATTTGCAAATCAGTGGTGGAAACTCATGGTTATCAATGTGAAGAACACACGGTAAGTCCCTCCAAGAATATACCAACCGTTGGATTTTCCTCGGTTTAATCAAAGTTTCTTGTTGGTTTTTTTTAGGTAACTACGGGAGATGGTTACATTCTCAGTATGCAAAGAATTCCCGTGGGTCGGTCGGGTGGGACACCAGGAACCGGAACCAGACCACCGGTTCTGTTACAGCACGGGCTCTTAATGGTTGTTTGTTTTGTCATGTTTCTGAGATTCTCTAATGCAAGAATTTCGACAAAAAAATAAATAATATTTGACAAGGGTTTTGCTGTTTTGCATGATGTCAGGATGCAATAACGTGGCTGTTATTGCCTCCGGAACAGTCTTTGGCATTTGTCTTGTCGGATAATGGCTACGATGTCTGGCTTGCTAACTCACGTGGAACAAAGTACAGCAAAGGCCATACATCACTCACTCCTAACGATCCGGTTATTGTTTCACTCTATTTTTCATTATGTTTTCAAGCTTTCTGTTATGGGTTTTGATCATTAGGTTGATTCTTTGCTGGTTTTTAGGCTTACTGGGATTGGTCGTGGGATGAATTGGTAGCTTATGATCTTCCTGCAACAATCCAATATGTTTATGATCAAACAGGACAAAAGCTTCACTATGTGGGACACTCGCAGGTGATTTTTTTCCCCCAATAGTTTCTTAAGGTGGGGCAATGGGAGAAGTTTAATATTGTTTTCACTTTCAGGGAACATTGATCGCTTTGGCTGCGTTCTCAAAGGATGAGGTGTTGAACATGTTGAGATCAGCTGCTTTGCTTTGCCCTATTGCTTATATGGGTCAGTTGACTTCCCCACTTGCAAAAATTGCAGCTGATGACTTCATTGCTGAGGTAAAACCAATTCCTAGTTTCTGTGTCCATATTCAAGCATGGACCGACTAGGCGTTTTTTAAAATTTTAAATCTTTATATATTTTAGATATATTTTTTATATTTTATGTCCCATAAGATTTATATTCATATTGAAGACAACTATTTCTTTGTTTTCTTCTCCCTTTGACAGACAGTCTACTGGTTAGGCCTCGATGAATTTGACCCACGAGGGTAAGAACCCCACCTCTATTGTTTGCGGGAAATGAAAAAAGTTGGAGCAATGTGGGATTTAAGTTCATATTTGTTTCCTATGAACAGGGAGGCAGTAGTTAAACTTCTGAAAGAAATCTGCGGTAAACCAGGCGTTGATTGCAGTAACCTTTTGACCAGTTTTACAGGTACAAGTACAACTACAAATTAATACTACCAATTATTAAAGGCAAGCTGTTGCTGAGTTAAAAACTCGTTTGGACATACATTTGTAGGTCAGAATTGTTGCTTGAACTCTTCCATAGTAAATATGTTTCTAGATCATGAGCCTCAACCATCGGCAACAAAGAACATGGTCCATCTGGCTCAGAGTAAGTAATCCATAAACCCTTTTGGAACAAACCACCGACATTTCCAGTTTTAAGAACATCTCTGCTGAAAATTTTCTGGGGTTGATTTACCAGTGATTAGGCAAGGGACCATAACAATGTACGATTACTACGACGTGGTCGAAAATATGAAACATTATGGGCAACCGACGCCTCCTGCATACAACATGACCGGCATTCCGAATGACTTTCCTCTTTTCGTCAGCTATGGAGGGGCGGATGCTCTTGCAGATGTAAATGATGTGAAGCTGTTGCTGGGAAGCCTGAAAGATCATGATGGAGACAAGTTTGTGGTTCAGTTTAGAGACGATTATGCTCATGCAGATTATGTCATGGCAGAAAATGCTAAACAACAAGTATATGATCCTTTAATCGCCTTCTTTAGGCTGCAGTAGTCAATATATACATACACAGAGAGAGATATTTAAAGAAAAAGCTTCAATCGATCTGTTTCATCTTCTTTTCACTTGTAGTTTAACTGTATGCAGTATTAATTGAAGATGACATAATTTACAAGTATAGAGTATTGAATCTATTGATCACAGAAATCATAACTATAATGGAACAAAAACCTTCTGCCCTTTATGTGCCCCTATATACGTCCAACCAATAATTTAATACAATGTGTATCAATGAAATTTACTCAACTTAACCAAACTTTTCCGTCAACTTTCTTTTACCCTAACTTTGTTTTTGCCATCATTGTTTACCTCCTTCATCTTCCTTTAGTCGAACAACTCAGTTGTTCGTTTATGAAGCGAAGCAATGAATTGCATTGTTTCTTCTTCATTGTTTGGAGCTTTATCTGACAACCCTACCTTGTTAAAATAAGCTGTCATTTTTAAAAAGATCACAGAATTAAATTAATCGAACTTGGATTTCAAAGATAGAGTGAATTGTATGATAAAATGATTACGTTGTTCAAATTCTTGGATTTGTTGGATGTCTAATTTCAAATTCATGTTTTTGTGTCTTTCAATAATCCAATTTCATAACTAATTTATACTTTAGATATTCATTACATTCTCAACATTTACATGACAAATGATATCTAAACCCATAATCGCATATTCTTGCTTCCAAATTTGTTTTAGCAGCGTTTGAGAACATAAATATCAGATTTGATTTTGAAAATAATATTAATCGAGTAATAGCACACGTATAAATGTGTGAATCCCACAAGTTCATGTTTCTTATAAAGTTCCAAAGAGTGGAGAAGAAAGGAGTGAAGAAGAAATAAAGCAATTCATTGCTTCACTTCATATTCATAAACGAAAAACTGAGTTGTTCGACTAAAGGAAGGTGAAGGAGGTAAACAATTGAGGGTAAAAAAAAGTTAAAGTAAGTTGACGGAAAACTTTGGTTAAGTTAATTAAAATTAGTTAATACACATGGCATTAAATTATTGGTAGAAGTTTTTGGTTCACAATAAAGTTATACAGTAAACTATATATTATATGTTACAATATATCATGTCATACGAAAGTTTCGTCTTATAATCCTTGAAGTATTCCAGTTCGTTCCATAGTGGTATTACAGACTGCATGCCATTATAGTGCATTACGAATTACACGTAATCGAGTATGTATACATATATATGAAGTGTGAACAAATAATTTGGTTTGCACAAGTAATCGAGTAAGTATATATATATATATATATATATATGAGAGTAACCAGATTGCCAATCGTACGGCCAAGTTGGCATTCACGGGCTAAGACTTCAATTAAGGACGAACATAAGATTTTATATTAACATGATGAATCTGTAAATTTTTAGAGGGATACGGATTTATAAAATATTAATGAACGATAAAAAAATATGTAAGATATTTGAGGATACAGCTGATGTATGGTTCCCACGCTTAGCACCAATTGTAATGCATGAGGGTTTTGTGACTGGTAAACTTTAGCCAAAAGAAATGAATATATTTCATTACAAATGAAGCTGATGGGAAAGGAGAAAATATTGATATTGAAATTACAATCAATGAATATATATATGAATGAACAGCATGCATGTAATAGAGAGGTTGCAGAGAAATGAAACATGTGCCATGTATGTTAATTAGAAAACATAGCTAAAAGAGGAGGAATGAGATGATCGGAGATGATTTTGTTGGTCTTTTCGGTTGGATGAAAAGCATCCCAGAATACATATTTATTCGCATCACTGCATGTGAACGGAGTGTACTGACTACATAGGTAACCCATCTCGAACGTCCCCGTCGAACAACACGCCACTTCCGTCACCTCAAACCCTGCAAATAACATTTCTCTTTTTGTTCACTGGATGCATGCTCTAAAATGATATGATCGAGTTTAATCCAATCGTATTATAGAAAATTTTCTACTATTTTAATGAGTTTTCAAGTGATTAATTAATGCAAAAAATGATCAAAGAAGTGGTTCAATGCGCCCGCTAGCATCTTTCCTTTGCCGGTACGGTCAATAAATAAACGAAAATGCAGTGAAAGAGAAACTTACCGAACTGAGAAGGTTTCGTGATGATTTGCTAGAAAATATCATACGCAGATGCAGACACCATTCGCATTCCAGGGAGTTGTTTGTTCAGTTTTACCACCAGGCCTTCCAATTTCCTGTTGAATTCGGATGCCACATTGTTGTACTCGGGTACACAGTCGTTTTGGCCCAGGATGTTGGTAGCCCGCTCCAGCGGCAAACACCCCATCGGAGGAAGGCCGGTGATCGACAGTTTCCGGACGCCGACACCGTGGAGTTCCCTTACGAAGCTCTCTCCCAGTTCCAGAAGGAAATCCCGGTATTGCCTCACTGAGAACTGGGATCTTCGGGTGGGAAAAGTGTAGTAATTTTCTAGGAAATCATTCGTCCCTAAGCTCATCAGATACAAAGCTTCTCTCAGAATCCGATTTCCCTTCTTTTCACCGACGTATGCTCTCAATTGTCGCTGGTACTCTTTATAATACTCCATTTCCTTCCACAGTGGGATCACATTCTGCAAAACAATAAAAGTAACTTCATTGATCTCTGGGTTTCATAGAATATATATAGTGGCTTACGAGTTACAACTTACAAGCACGTTGGAGGTTGCGTTGTCGTAGCCAGTTCCAGCTGATGCAAAGCAGACACCGGTGGCGAAATCCGATATATTATAAGCCGGATCCAAGTAAGCTGGGATGGCCAGCTTGAGTCCAAAAGCTTCGGAGATGAAATCTGGGGGTATTCGGCCATTGCAGAAGCGTCCGGTTGGTTGACCGCCGTAAAAATCACGGCCGTAAGGCTGGAAATTGCTCTTCAAAAGCGTGGAAATCACGTTATTGTTTCCAGAATCGACGGAGGAGTCTCCGAACACTATGACGGCTGGAACTTTAGCTTTGGTTTAAGTGAAAAGTGTTAGTGCCGATAAAGATAAGCAGAGGCAAATAAGAAATGGGATACTACTGCAAGACATTTCACCTTCACTGCAAGCATATCAGACAGCTTACGAGACTGGAATCGATCCAATGTCTAAAAGGAAATCAAAATTTTGCCATGTTTGATCGGCAAATGACAACATATTAATTATTTTTTATGTTTAATATGGAGGAAGGTTTGGTGGAGAGTTTTAATGGAAATAATTAAAGGATGTATTTACTGCACCACCTACTATTTGTATGTATATCTCATATCTTATCAATATTTTTATTAATTGAAATAATATTGAAATAAAAAACCTAAAAAAACTAAATTTATATCACATCTTATCAATGTTATAGCTTTTACTTGTGTGAAAAATTAATATTAATAAAATTTAAATTCATATATTTATAATTTCTGTTTATAATAATTTAAATTGTATATATAAAATTTACATTTTGATAATATTAATTCAATCTAATTTTTCGAAGAGAAATGTGGTGAGAGACTTGAAAGAGTGGGTGCAAGCTTTAAAGGCCGCATGGGATTGGGAAAAATGACAGTCTCGACATCTAAATCTGAAACCATTAATGGCTTCCTTCCCTCAACAAAGAAAGAGGCTTTGATTTGCTGCACTTTACTACTCTGATTATATTTTCTTATTTTTTTTTCATATAAAATACACAAAATTATTTTAAAATGAATTTTTTAACGTTTAAATTCACAAGTTGTAAAGTCATCATTTAACTTTTCAAATCATTATCAAATTTTATTATACTATTATATATTTCTTTTAAACTTATCGAACAATTACAGGATGATTCTTTATTATTATTTTATTAAGCAAATTAAAACATTTTTTTAATATATTATCCAGGCATGGATGTGAGTCCATGTTTGCATCAGAAATGGACCTTGTTGGCTCGAAAGTCTGTTGGGTCATCTCTTGTTTCTTTCCAATTGGCAGACGCCAGCAAATGCGTAAGATTAAAGACCCAACACAGCGCGCATTTTAGAATAGCACGCTAAGATTAGTGTCTACCGCGCCTTATCCTACGCGCCCCATTCCGGTTAGTATATAAGCAAATTAAAAGCCCAGGAATTAAAATGTTTTGCATTATTTTCCTTTTGTAGTTGATCCAGTCATTTCAGGAGAATATTCCTTCTCCAAAGGAGAAAATTCTCAATGTGTGTCCTTTTTGTCATCCATATTCTGCCGTAATTCTTGATATTAAAGGTTAATTTACTCGTAATAATTTGTCCAATTTAGCAATAAAATTTGAACAAAAAAGAAAGCAATAAAATTTGGGTTTTGGTTCTTTTAACGTGTAAATGGAAATCTGGGTGGTCTAATTCCATTGCAAACTGCCTTTATTTAAAAAGACTTCAATTTGAAGGTAGCTATTTGTTTTTAGTTTAAAAGGAAAAAATTTCGTTTATGATTATGGTCCATGGATATCTTTTGCTTTGAAGAGTGATTAAAAGTTTCTCTTGTTCTTCGTTTTCTTTTATGTTTGCTGTGATAGGGCAACATGGAAGAGCAAGTAAATATGGTGAATGTGACTGTCATATGGAGAGGAAACAAGTATACGGTGCAAATGGGTTCTGGTGCAAATCTCAAGGAGCTAGGCGATGAGCTGCGGAAGTTGACTGATGTTAAGGAGAATACTATGCGCCTCATCGTTCCTCTTTTTTCGGGCAAAGGCTCGAGAATGCTTCACCCTTTCTCGATGAACATTCTTGCTTGAGTTTGCAGGAGGCTTCACTTTTCATGGTATTGATCATCCCTTTTAGTGTATATATTTATGATTGTGTTTATAGTTTAATGCTAAATAGAATAAAATAGGCATTGGCCAAAAATAAATAAAGCCGTCCCATCATTTCATCTGTTTGCAACGAGAGGCAATTCATGAATTTGCTAATAGGCTGATATCTATGCGTCGAATTTTATGTTAGAGTTGAAACTCGTTTTATGATTTCTAAATGCTGGAGAATGTTTTGTTATTTTTCTTTTAGATTACTACTTGTTTTGTACCCATTATACCCATCCGTTATGCCCAAATCTAAGCGGTTATATGTCTTTTTCAGAAATTTCTTTTCATATTTAAAATAATGTTTAAATCCATACACAATATAATATGAAATTAGTTATAAGAAAAGTTCATAGATAAACGTCCATATATCAATATATACATGTATCAAAAAAACCATATAAAACATATACATAACAAAATACCAATAATACAGATATATCGAGACAGAAGCAAAAACAAGTGTCACCAAAGTATAACAAAAAGGTATATAGAGATATACAGTGATACAAAAATAAAAGTAGTCGGTCTTCCTGATGCTAAGTTTGCTACTATCTGAAAATTTTAAAAAATTACAGAATGAGCTAAAAAACCAAGTGTGCTCCTTATGGTGTATAAAAACATATATGTAAAATACTTTAGTCAAATCAGTTTATCAAACATGTTTTAAAAATATGAACACTACCCCCACCGATCACCAAAATGTGTAGGTTCCCCAAAGTCATACACCCACCTATACTTCTGTAAAATCAGCTTATCAAACATATTTTAAAATATGAACATTACCCCCATCCGATCACTCGGTAAGAGCCTTATACACATAGCATAAGGACATGCAGTAAGGACTTAACATGTGCACAAAGCAGAGGAGTCTGCGGTAAGGACTTACCCTGAGCACAAAGTCGAGGAGCCTGCGGTAAGGACTTACTATGAGCACAAAGCCGAGGAGTCTGCGGTAAGGACTTACCCTGAGCACAAAGCGAGGAGCCTGTGGTAAAGGACTTACAAGTCATAACTAGGCCTGAGATACTTCCTCCAATAATACTCCCAATGACAGTAATAAACATGTATGCATTCGAGTGAAAATGATAGTTTAATTTAGTAAAACATGAAAATATTCAAAACTAATAAATCAGATACATAAATAAATAATTCAGAGATCATATTAGAAATGTACAATAAATTATATATCAGATAAACAATATTCAGAAAATTAGGTATCGCGTAGTAAAAATATTCAGTATTATCATAAATCTAAAATAATTCAGAAGAATAGTTTAAAATCGTAATGTAACACCATCATGAAACACCATCATGAAACACACTTGTATCGGTATGAGTAGTCTAATAAGAAAGTCTACTACTAAATCGGCCGATCATGCTCAACGCCAGCGCTAGATACTACGAATCGGAAAATCCATATCAAAATCCTAATATGAATAATAATAATAATAATCCCTATTTAAACAATTTACAGATACCTACGAGTAATTCGCGAGGAACATGGATTGTGCAGATCTGATGGATGGGAAACACCGGATCTATCCGACCCTCGGTCGGGTGAAACACAAGTAACTTCATAAAAATATATTCTCGAATCAATTCCATAATCAAATACCAAATAAATAAGGAAAAATGCTAAAAATATTAAGCATTTTCGGATTAACGGGCTCAATTCAGGGCTTTCGGGTTAGAATTTGGCAAAACGAATCACAAAATCAGACTCAAGACGTCAAAAAAGGTCAAGATGGAGGTTTCCGAAAAAGTCAACGCCGATCAATAATTAACGGTCGGTCAATGGTCAACGATTGACCAGTTCGATTCGGGTCAGATCGGATCGAGTCAGACACGGGTCGAGTCGGGCAGGCGGGTTGGGTCAGGCCGGCCTCAATTCAAACAACCCACCAGACGGTGGGATTTCTCCACGCACAGAGACAGCCTGTGCGGGGCCCTTGGAGGTCGGAAAATTTGTGAAAAAATTCAAGTAATTTTCAAAGAAACGGATCATTTTGATGTAATATTTGAAATTCAAGTATTTTAGATATAAAAATAACCTTATCTCAAAATATAATCCGACAAGAGCTCAATTTCAAAGATATATAATAGGAGCCGAAAGATAAGATTGAAGCTACTGGTGAAAGTCCAGGCCAACATGAAACTTATTACTCCTAACTTCCATTTTTCCACGTCAACGCCCTAATAGCCATGCACTCTCTTGAGAGATCGGTCTTCCACTACATAGGCCAACCATGAATGATGATACGGATAAGACACAGCAAAAAGTCCACCCCTGATGTGAAAGGTCGTTACATTTATTTCTGCCAACCTCCATTTTTAACACATTTGCACGTAAATGCCCTTATATCCATGCAAAGAAACGAGGGCGGGGCACTCATCAACAACTACTTTCTGGACTGAATCAGTCTTTCTCGCTCTCTATGCCTCATGCAAGGTTGACATGAATGGGAACGGAGTTGATAGGATTGAATGGTGTAGCGGCTCTTCAACACCCAACTACTTACAGAAGGCCTATAAATAGATATACACAAGGCCTTAGTTGAAGCATCTCTACTTGTTCAATTACTTTGTGTTCCATAAGAAAGAAATCAGATATGGGTACCATTTCCAAGAGTTTCCTTCTGCTTGCTCTTTTATCTGCTCTTGTTATTCTCATTGCTTCGGAAGTAGCAGCTCGAGACCTTGCTGAAACTACCACCGAAAAGAAAAATGGTCAGCAGCAACTAGCATGTCTTCTTCATTTTATTGAACTGCATCAACTGAAATATATATATGAACAACATTTATATTTTAGCATAAATGCTGAATATGGTTATTGATTTTGCAGATGAGGTGGCAACCGAAACAACCGAGGGTATGCTAGAAGATGACAGGGATGGGTAGGACGGGTACGGAGATCATGGAGGTTATGGAGGATACGGTGGACGTGGAGGATACAGAGGGCGCGGTGGGAATGGAGGATACAGAGGACGCGAAGGGAATGGAGGATACAGAGGACGTGGTGGTTATGGAGGACGCTGTGCCTATGGCTGTTGTCGTTCTGATTATTATGGAAGAGGCTGCCGGAGGTGCTGCTCTTATACCGGTGAGGCTGTTGACGTTGAAACTCACGCCGATCCACACAACTAAATGCAGTCTTCCCCCATTGCATGTATCTTAATCTTAAATAAATAGATTGGCACATGTATACGTATATGTGCAGCAAATCCTACTGTTGGCTATCTCCTAAATTAAACTGCCTCCTTACTAAAGAGGTATCTATATTAATAGAACTCCGCTTTTTCTCTGTTCCTAATTGCGTTCTTTATATAAATTAAACTGCTTCCTTACTAAAGAGGAAGTATAAATAAATATTTTAAAAGAAATATGACCAACCCAAAAATGAAACTGATTTAAAAATTTATAAATATATATAAGCTTAGAAAAACTTTAGACTTAAATCTTGAATTAAATTTAAATAAAATATAAAATATATTAATTTCTCACATGAACTTAATTAATTAACCTAATTCAGCATGATACATAATCACTCTTATTCATAATGTTATTTATAGAAAAAATAAAATTTAATACATTTAGATGACTTCCTAAAGGGTCAGACCGTACCCATATTTATTTACTTCTAAGGTGTTGGATGATTTAAAGTGTTGGATGGTATTTATAAAAAAATTGTGAATGAGGCTATATATATATTAGGTTAGGATCCATTTAATGTAATTTTTGTTTTAATTTTATATAGATTTAAGACTACCTGATGAATAAAAATTGACGACTAAGATTGATTTTTTTTCTAGTGAATATATTCATATATTCTGTTGTTAATTTCATTCGTTTATTTTTATTCATCCGACAATCTTAAATTTATGTAAAACTATAAATTTTACATTGTATAATTGGATCATATATCATATTTGTTATGATTTGTTATAACAAATGAAAAAGAGTTAAATAAATCATTTATAAATTTAAAGTTTTATTTAAATTTATATTATATTATATATATAAATCAGTTTTACACTTAAATTTAATATGGTCCTACTCACAAACACCTCTATTCTCAATAATTGCTTACAAAGAAAAATTAAATACATTTAGGTGTGATTATAAAAGTAATACCCAAAATTTTGGTTAGTGACCAAAATATAAATTTTAAAAGTTTAGTGGATAAAGTAAGAGACTTGCCTTATTAATAGGGTAATAAGCTCAAAGAACTATAAAAAAATAGGGATTTAAATAGAAAACTTAAAAAAAAATTATTCAATCCCATTAGCTACAGTGACAAAGGCTAAATGATTAGAGCTTTGGTGAATTTTCTAGAAGGCATGCACCCACAACCACACATTTTATTTTTAATTTTACCAGCCAAGGGAATAAAGTAAAATCAGGGATAAGTCCTTGAACTTCCTTGGAAACTTGAATAATAATCTATTATTTCAAAATTTTCAATTTAGTCCTCAAATTAACTTACTTTAATACATTAATTAACCTCAATATTTTTGGGGTGTGAAAAGTCTCTTCCCTTAAAAGAACTTCGTCCTCGAAATTCAACCAGTCGAATAGATACATAAACTTGAAATGGGGACAATTATTTTGATATGCGAAATCAGAGTCTGAAGGGCTCGGGATATATCTCGAAATAAAGGAGTATATGAGATCATTCTCTAAAAATGCATGATAAGGAACATATATAAATAACAATAAATATACATGTAGACATCTCTGGCTCATCTTGGTCGTCAAGACGTCTAGTAGCGTAGACCAGAGCATGCTGTCTCGCTTCAGATAAAACTGGTCCTCCATTCTACTGTGATCGGGCTCTACAATCAGTCTTAGAAGTTGATCCAAAATTTATACCTTGATTCTAACTCTTAGTTGGGGTCTGAACGGAAACCTGAGAACGGGCAGGGTCAGAGTAGCTGTGCGCTCAGAAGAGGCAGGGTGGGGATAGTTCCTAAGGAAATTCTCAATAGACCCACAATGATAACAAGTACCCATTTTCTTACAACATTATCCCATATGTTGATTTCCACAACACTCGCAAATAGGTACTTGAGGAAAACTTTATAAATCACCCGACTAACGAATGAGGGTTGATGAGCTGTAGGTCTGGAACCAATATTACTCTTATGGGGAGTAGAAGTAAGAGTCCTCTTCTCAGGGCGTGCAGAAGACTCAGTCGGGCTAGAAGATCTCCTAGACCGCTCTCGATCTACTCGACCTTCATTAGGAGCCACGACCTCAACCTCCTCAATTTCTTTTGCTCTATCCACCAAAGCATCAAGCACATCATCCTGATGAGTCACCACATTCCTACACAGATCATATATGAGTCCTCGAAAAAACTTACGGCACTTGTCCTTATTAGTAGGAACCAGACTTTTACCATACTTCATTAGCTTCAAAAACTACATCTAGTACTCGGAGACTATCATATCTCCCTGGACTAAATCCTGATATTGTTGTTGTTTTTCAGCCAGATAAAGCTTTCCAAAGAAACGTCTCATGAACCGCTCCCTAAAGAAGTCCCAAGTCAGACAATCAGTAGGAACACTGCTTACTACAGACTCCCACCAGGTATGAGCATTTTCATCCAACAAGGATACAACTCCTAAATAGCTCCTATGTGGATCTAAACCTAACTGATCCATATGTCTCTCGGTATCGCAAAGCCAATCATCGGCTTCAGTCGGGGTTCCACTAGTAGGGCCTGCAAAGATCCTGACTCCATTCATAATAAGGGTATGAGTAATAGGCACCTTGAGTGTAACACCTATTGGCTCTAACCGCATCTTGAATCAGTTGAAGAAACTGTTTACCGAGATTCTTATCCAGAACAACACTAACAGGCTCGGTGCTAGAATCTGATTATCCTCTAACCAGGGCAGTCAAACCTATACCAGAAACAAGAGGTGGATATGTCGGGATTGTAGGATCCTGAGGAGAAGAAGAATCTCATCTAACGGGTTAGCAAATATAGTCACTCGACCACGCCTACTGCCAGGTCAACGACCTCATCTAGTGCTCATCTCGAATAGTCTAAAGGTTCAATACATAAATGAAACCTAGGATTAGAGTAGGCACTTGGAGTCCCGCACATAATAAAACTTGTGAAAACTTAGTGACATGGCCTTCAAAACTTGTTTTTGTAAAACATTTCAAAATTATGTTTTTATTTTGAACATATTACAGTTCGAGGTTTAAAAACCAAACTCTGATACCAACTAATTATAACCTCCTAGACCCAGTCAATGTGTTAAGACCAGATCTAACGGATTACAATAAAAATTTTCAAAAATAATTTCCACACTTTAAAAATCATAACTTCTTTAAAAACATGATTATAATGTTAAAACCCAAATCAAATGATAGAAAATATGAAATATCGCCCCGAGTGTTGATGGATTACATACTAATTTTTTTTCAAAAGCATTGGGATGTTGTGGGTGGTTTGGTTTGCAAACTTATCCAGAACATTTTTGAAACCTCAACCTTGGACCCATCTTTAAATCGTATTGTGCTTGTGCTAATTCCGAAAATAGATTCTACTGAAGGGTTTACTGAATTCCAACCAATCAGCCTCTGCTTTGTTATTTATAAATTGGTAACCAAGATTATTGTTTGCCATCTTCAGTATATTATTCCCAAATTGGTGGGTGCTCACCAAACCAGCTTCATCGTCGGGCGAAATATTCAAGAAAACATCATCATTAATTAGGAGTTATGCATTCCATGAACCTGAAACATGACAAATTCGGGTGGATGGCGATCAAAGTAGACCTTCAAAAGGCCTTTGACAACCTTAAATGGAGTTTCATCAGGGATACTCACCTTAAGGCCTCGTTTCCCTCATATTTTGTTCATCTTATTATGAATTGTATTACCACTGTTACGATAGAGGTCCAGTGGAATGGTGAGCTATGTTTAGCTTTCACACCAGAGAAAGGTATCTGTCAAGGGGACCTGTTGTCTCCGTATCTGTTTATCCTGACCATGGAGCGTTTGAGCCACCTTATTCATCATTAGGTTAGCAATGCCACTTGGGTACCCTTTCGTCTTGTAAGAGCTAGCACACCGCTGTCACATTTATTTTTTTGCTGATGACTTGCTTCTATATTGCAACGCTAGCGCTGATCAGGCTTCTACAATTGCTCAAGTCTTAGATGGTTCTAGCTATCACTCTGGCTATATGGTTAATAAAAGGAATATGGAGATTTTCTTCTCTCCTAATACCCTCTACTTGGGTGTCAACAAATTAGTGATCAACTTGGATTCCACCATGTGGAGGAACTGGGTATGTACTTGGGCACCTCAGTTAGGCATCATGGGTCAAATTCTCGTTTGTATACAGTGATCCTGGATAAGCTTAAACGAAAACTCTTCAATAGGTCTTCATCCACTCTTTCTCTAGTTGGGCGAAATACTTTAGCAAACACCGTTTTATCGGCGATTCCTACCTATTTTATGCAGTTTTGCCTGCTTCCTAAGCATGTTTGTAATATCATTCAACAACTTATACGCCAGTTTATTTGGAAGTCAAGTTCTAGTGACAGCGCCTTTTCTTTGGTGAAATGGAGTACTTTGTGTCAACTATATAAGCATGACGGTGTCAACCTCCGACAACCGCTGCTCCACAATCTCTCCCTTTTGTGGAAGATTTACAACACTTTAATCATGTCCACTGAGTCACTTTGGATTAAAGTACTGAGCAATAAGTACTCCATCTCGTTTTTAATCTTGGATTCACTCTATCACAGCTCTTGTTCCCCCTTTGAAGATCTCTCTCGAAGACTTGGCCTTTTTTCTTCTCTAACATTGGGTGGTCAGTTGGTAATGGTGAATGGAATCAGTTCTGGTATGATAATTGGATACTGGCCATCGGACCACTCCATCTTTGGAGGAATTGGTCAATGTTTGAATTCAATGATGATCGTGTAGTCTAGAGGTGACAAACAGGTCATTCGGATCGGGGTTTGGGTCGGGTTATTTTGAGTCTAGATTAAATTCGGTTTAATTTTGTTCGGATTGGATCTAGTTCGGATCTAATTCAGGTGTACGGTGAATTGGATTGGGTCAGGTATCGAGTGGAGTCAATTTTCGGGTCGGGTGATTATTGGATCGGTTGTTTTCCGGTTCAAATCAATACCAGATCAGTTGATTACCAGATCGTGTCAATATCGGGTCGGGTCGATACCGAATCAATTGATTTTTGGTCGGGTTAATATCATGTCAGTTAGATTTTGGGTCGGGTCAAAATCGAATCGGTTGATTTTTAGTTTAGGTCAACCTTTAGATCAGGTCAATTCGGGTTGAATTGGTTATGAGTCTAATCAAAATCAAGTATATATAGAATAATATATATTGTAAAATATGTATTCTTATTTGTTAATTTTATCATTTAGGTTTAATTTCAATTCTCGTTCAATATTTTCAATTAAACTACCATTAATAGATGATAAATCGATAATTTGACACAAATACGATCCTATAATACATGTTAGAATTTGTTATCAAAATTTTTATTGATCTCATAGAAAAAGTTTATAATGAGAACTATTTGATAAAGAAATAAATTTTTTATTAACATTTTTATTTCCAATTATAAATTTAATATTTTTATTAAATTTTAAAAAATAATACATAACTTTATTTTTTAAGTTTTAGTCGTAACATAAGTAAACTTTATATTATTTTTATTATAAATATAATATTATTTCTTTTGTTTTAGTTATTTTCTATTATTTTTATTATAAATCTAATATTTTTATAACAAGAAAGATAAGTAAACTATATTTATTACTATTTTCAATCTTACAATTAGATTCTTACTTCTATATTCATCTTAAACTTTCTATTATTTTATTATAAATCTAATATTTTTAATAATTTATCAATTTTATTTAAATTAATTTATTATTGAAAATAACTTTTTATCAATTTCAATATGTTCGGGTTGTTTTCGGGTCAGGTTAAATTCGATTAGGGTTGCTTTCGGGTCGGGTTAAAATTAGGTTCCGGTTATTTTTTGTTCGGGTTACTTTCGGTTCGAGTGTTTTTTATTCTGGTTGATTTCGATTTCGCTAAATTTTAGATCGGATATGATTCGGGTTGAGTATCGGATCAAATTTGATTATCGTGTTCGGATTAATATCAAGTATTGGGTCGGGTAAATCGGATCGGGTAATCAGATCGGGTAATCGGATTCGGTCAAGTTTGTCATGTTGTCGACTTTGTGGACACTACTGGGAATTGGTATTGGGATCGTCTTACTCCAATCCTTGATGCAACTGCTATCTCTCATTTGCATGGCATCTCACCTCCAGGACCTAACCTTGGTCAGGATCGATTCCATTGGCTGCATGGTAACACTGGTACTTTCTCTATTAATTGTGCTTATAAAATCCTTGCTAAGGATTGCTGGCAAACACCTGATCCTATATGGTCTTTAATTCGGAAGCAACCCATTCCTGAACGCTTAAGGGTTTTTCTCTGGCTGGTTGCCCACGACAAAATCCTTTCGAATGTTAACAGGTGTAAACGGGGTATTGCCCATGATCCTACTTGTAGCCTTCGTTGAGAATATGAAGAAACCACTATTCATATCCTTCAAGATTGCAGGATGGCTACGGACATGTGGAATACCAATACCCACGTACGAAATAACCCTATTTTCTATCAGCAGAATCTTCAAGATTGGCTTTATGAGAATTTGGCTGTGTCTTCTCTTCAACAATTCAATGAGGCCTTTCTACCATGGAATATCTCCTTTGCCTCGCTAGTATGGCAAATGTGGAAGCATCGAAAACCCATGCTACTCGCTCAATTGATGCTTTGCTTTCTCAAGGTCTTCTCTGGGCAAAAATCTACCACTCGGGTGATGTCAAAGAGTGGCACCATTCTCACGCACTCACAATTCAATGGGAGTCATCCCCCATGGATGTTTTCTTCTTAAACACTGATGGTGCAGTGAGCATGTGTGGAGGAAGCTCAGCCGGAGGTCTCATAAGGGCTCACGATGGGAGCTTCATTATCGGATTCAACCAATAGCAGGGAACTTCATCAGTTGCTTAGGCCGAGCTCTGGGGAATCTTGTTGGGTCTAGAATTAGCTTGGGATAATGGTTTTCGAGCTATTCTTCTTCAAGTGGATAGCTCCAATGCGTTTGATTTGATCACCTCGGCGATAGCAACTAGCTCATTTTCCTTGGTTCGTCGTATGTTTGACCACATGGCTAGAGATTGGCAAGTGGATTTCAAGCTCATTAGGCGGGAAGCTAACATGGCAGCTGATTTCTTGGCGAAACTCCCTGGGGGTACTGATGCGAGCTTCGAATTTTTGACAATGCTCCTGCTGCTTTGCGTAATATCCTAGATCGTGATCTGCTAGGGCCTTCTTATCTACGATTGTAATTGCCTCGTATATGGCTCCCTTCAATTCGAAAAAAATATCTATTCATAATTGAGTAATTATATACGTAGTTTATTTTAATTAAATTATAAAATTTGAATGAAAAATTTATAAATCTTGTGTTTAATTTTAAAACTTATTATTTAGTCTAATCATGAATATAAGTTCATTTTTCAACTTAGTTGGGGATTTCAAATTATAAAATTAATTATGTGATATATATATATATATATATATATATATATATATATATTAAAACCCTTAAAAATAAATTAAGATTTCGAATTATAAAACTATAATTATGTGATATATGTATGTAATTGGAAACCTTGGAAATTAGCTTAGTAACAATATATTGATGGAAAGATGCAAAATTTTTCAAAAACTTACAAAGCTGTCCAAATTTGAGTGAAGGCGAAAGAATTTTAGTTTATTAAAACTTTACATTCAACAACAACATACTCGGTGAAATCTTATTCGCGTTTGGCAGTTAATTGGATTTTTAACCCTCAATTGCCTTGAGAAGTTTTGGCCGCTTTTACATGAAATTCGTGAGAGGATTAATTGGTTTGAGTCTGTGTACTTTAAACATAATTCTGGTGCAGTGACATCCATGGCAGATTGGCTAGCCAACGATGGATTATCGAGGCTCGGGATGTTTAAGGCGTGGTGGTAATGCTTTTCGGTTTTTGTCGTCTGTTTCTTGTAGCAGGCATATGTCGAGGTTTGTGTTTCGAGGGGAGGTTGTTGGTTTTGTGAGAGGAGTTTTGGTTCTCCATTTTCGTGGATTGGCTTGACCCTTCTGGCTTCTGGTTTAGGTTCTGATCGTCTTGGATTGTGCTTTTTGTTTAGCTTGTTGCAGTGTTTTAAGTCAGGTTGAGGTTTTTTAGGGTTGTTTCGGCTATGGTGATGTTTTTTATGGAAGCAAAGTTTTTCCAGCGGAGGATATGGTTAGGATGTGATAGGTAGCAGATTGTGTCGGTTCTGTGCTTTGTAGCTTGGTGTTCTAGTTTTTGGTGTATTAGCCTTCGTTAGATTCGGCAGTGGTTTAGATCTGTTTTTTGTATTGTGATTTCGCTGTTTGATCTACTGTGAGGTCTCTGGTTGCTGGGTGGGTTAAACTTCTTATAGGTCTGTGAGTGAGTTTTGGTATGGCTACCGTTTTGTTTTGCTTTATTCAGGGGTGTTTGTGTCTCTATCTAGTTAGGGGTACTCTTCTCCTCCATATAGGCTGAGGGGATTTTTAATGAAGCCCCCAACTTAGGTCTCCTTTTATTAATAAAACCCATTTTGCCAGGGGGAAAAACATATTTGGTTGGGACCCTCAACTAATAACCAACTAACATGAATATCTATGTTGATTCAAGATATAAATAGTTTGGTATCGTTTTGGTAGGTCTCAAGCTCAAATTTTTGTGTATGTGGAAAATATTTCTGGAAGATTCATCCATCAGAATTAGATGTACTATGCGGGTTGATCAAAATTAGTCAGGATGAAACCTTGAATCGGAAGTACAACAAAAAAACACTAAAATGCATATTAAAATTAGTCAGGATGAAAGTATATTATAGATGTAATACCCCAAATTTTGATTAGTGAATAAAATGTAAGTTTTGAAAGTTTGGTAGCTAAAGTATAAATTTTGTAAAAGTTCAAGGACCAAAATATAATTTTAAAAAGTTATATATTTTAGCCCGTAAATGAACAATTTAGCCTAAAACAAGAATTTTCGTGAGAATCAAATTTTAGATACGGGATTTATGTTAAAAGTTATAAAGAGATAAAGTTCGGTATCGAAATTGGATAGTCAGTTCGAATCAAAATTTCACGAAAATTTGAAGGATACTAGATAAGGGTTGAAAATATTATTTCTATATTTTAAGTCAGTGAAATTTAGCATGGATAATTGGAATTGAAGTTAATTTGTCAGATTTGGCCGAACAGTGAAAATTTAATGACTAAAATGCAATTTTTAAAAATTGCATTGCCAAAGTAGAAATTCAAAGTCAAAGTGGTTCATTTTTTAGTACGAAATATTTTAATGGAATATATTGCAATGGCATGAGGTAATTATCAAGGTTCATTAAGGCAAAATTGGCCCATTACGATAGTTAGGCAAAATATTTAGCCCGTTAGGGCACCCAAACATTTAATTTGAGATCTACGGCAAATTGAACAGTCCCCATGGAACTAGTTACTCCGGCGTGACGAGTTCCATGAGATATAATTTTTAATAGGTCGTGTCAGGTGGGCTCCACAACCTGATTAAAAAAATTTCTTGAGGGACTTGTCACACCGACGTGACAAGTCTCAATAAAAAAATTATTTTGTAATTTTTTAAAAGAAAATTAAAAAATAATATTTTAATGCCATGGCGTGACGAGTTCCAACTGGTATAATTTACAAATTTTTGACCGTTGGATTGACTGAAGGAGTAGTATCGGTACCATTTTAGTACTACCTCAACAGTATCGGTACTACTTCATTATTTTGGGTTTCAGTAGCGATATATGTATCGATACTTCTTTAACAATATCGTGCTACTATATTTAAAAATCATTTTGACTCGATTAAAGTTCGAAACCCTTTGTAAAAATTATTTCAAAAACTTTTCTAGTATATGACTCAAATTTTAAGTAGAGTGAGGAGTAAAAATTGACGTTTTAACTTTAAAGAATAATTATATATATGTTCGAATTATTTAATTGAATATAATATTAAAATTTGTAAAAACTGATTAACAAATTTGTTTGGTATATCAAAATATCAAAGTGTTTTCAACAATCTCTCATTTTAGATATAACAAAACATTTTAAAAAATTTAAGATTTATTTTAAAAATTACTCACCCTTACTTTAACATTTGTCTCTTTTTTTGTTAAATCAAAAAGACTCAATAAGAATAAACAAGATATAAAATATAGCTGTGAAGAACAAATGTGCCAAAATAGGTCAGTCAACATAAATAATATACAAAATATAGTGGGCATGATCATAAACATAATAAGAGGTAACATGGTATTAAAACAATGCGAAATATGATAAATATAAATTCGATCATCCAAAACATAATAGTATAACCAAATCCAAAATATCAAATGCGAAGAAATTCAAGGAAATTGAAAGTTCAAAGTATGACATTTGAAACACCAACAAAGAACAACTAGCAAAGCAATAACATGATCAATCATCCGATGGAGGATCGGGATCCGAACGAGGTGCATGGAAAGAGGCAACGTCTTGTAAAAGAGCATCGAGCCTATCCGTCACGGTGTCAAATCGAGCTAGGGTGTCGCGTTGCAGCTCGGTCAGTTGAGTCCCCAAGGCAGTAAAATGGGACTCCATAGATGCAAACCCCATATCTAAAGTCTCCATCAAAGAATGAAAATAGGGAGGCATAACATTACTAGCGCTCGGAGGCTCGTCAGGGATGCGATTTACAGGATCATCAACATCTTGTAAAACATCATTGGCCTGAGGAGGAGCATGAGCTGGAGCCGCTCGAGAATTTTGGTTGCACCCGATAACTTTGCATTGATTATTCGGTGTCGGCATCTAAAAAAATTACAAATTTTATTGTCATTTTCAAAATATTTAAATAAATATTATAAAATATGAAAACTTTAAATATATGAATTTACTTTGCGGCGAGAGGAAACTCCATAGGAGCGGATGTAATAGGCGTCATAAACGGGAGACGATACCATGCCCATGATTGGAGCAAAACTAAACAACCCGCTACATCCGCTTTTTTTCCTTTAATGACTAAGGTCGCCTTACATAGTTCACGATACAAAAACGCCAAAATTGCAGAACCCCAACTATATTGGCGACATACAACGAAATCCTCCATTACCGGAAGTTATTAGGTGTGCATCAAATTGCCCGATTTATCCGGTAGCAAGATCCCTCCAATCAACTTCAAAAGATATGCTTGAGCTGCATATATCACCTCTTGCTCCGTCTACCCTAAATTCTCTTTCCAAGCACGTCATCCGTACCTACAACCCATCAATGACATCGGTTGGAGCCTCCTTTCCCAATAAATTTGAAATAACATTATTTACCTTATAAGTATTGCGAAGCACCAATGGCATACCATTAATCGAAACACCAAGTTGATACGCGACATCTTCCAAAGTTATCGTCACTTCACCACAAGGTAAATAAACGTATGCGTTTCGGGCCTCCAATGTTCAATCAAAGTCGATATCAGTGCCGACATCACCTTAAATCCGCGAAGAAACGTCGCTCCATATAATCCGGATTGTGAAAGATATATCGCCATCCGCTGATGTGGCTCTTCATTCGTCATTCCTTGATGACGAATGGTTCGTTATTCTCTCTACAATTTGAAAATAAATTATTTAATACAATTACATAAATAATTATTATTAATACTATAATTTTGTCAAAACTAAAATGAAATAAAACAAATTAAACTTATCATTGTCAACTCGATCGACGAAATATGAACTTCATCAAGAAGTAACATTTCTGATCTTGAGGCCATTTCAACACAAAAGTTTTTGCTCTCAGTAGAATGTTTGATTACAAGTGAAAAATATATCCAACCCAAACCTCTATTTATACTACTCTATCTAACATTTAGTTTTTTCAAACTGAAAATAGTCGTTGGAACTCGTCACATCAACGTGACGAGTTCCATTGAAATTAAAAAAAAAAGGGTGGATGGTAATCAAAATCGACTTGGAGAAAGCCTATGGTCGTGTAGATTTCATCGAAGATACTTTAAGTGATGTTGGACTTCCTAGAAAAATTCGAGAGTTAATTATGAGATGTGTACCTGTCTTTCTTTTCCACGCAAATCCTATGGAATGGGGCGATCTCGGAATCTTTTAAGCCAACAAGAGGAATCCGCCAGGGTGACCCGCTCTCACCTAACCTTTTTGTTCTATGCTAGAACGGTTAGCTCAGACAATACATAATAAGGTACGAGGAAAAGAATGGAAACCAATCAAGCTAGCATGAGGCGGGCAAAAAATATATCACACTTATTTTTCGCATATGATATGGTGTTATTCACAGAAACTGATGAAAGTCAAATGGAAATCATAGGAAGAACGTTGGAAGAATTCTGCCAAGCTTCTGGTCATAAGGTAAGTATAGAAAAAACAAATATATTTTATTTCAAAAACGTTGATAGGACAGTATGACAAGTAATCAACTCCAAGCTCGGGTTTACGGAAGTCAATGATCTAGGAAAATACTTAGGGGTACCGTTACTCCATACACGGGTAAATAAAGCTTCTTATCAATACATAGTTCAGAAGGTAAGGGATCGTCTATCCAGCTGGACTGCACGCTACCTATCATTATCCGGTCGAATAACGCTAGCCAAAGCAGTCCTCTCGACAATTCCATATTACACAATGCAAACAACGTTGCTGCCCAAAGGAACATGTGAAGAGACACAAAAATTAATAAGAGTATTTGTTTGGGGCAAAACAGAAAATAAAGGAGGAACTCACCTAGTTAGCTGGAAGGAATTATGCAAGCCGAAAACAATGGGGGGTCTTGGTTTTAAAAAAATGGACACCCAAAACGCAGCTTTTTTTGTCAAAAACTAGGCTTTAATCTCATAACGCAACGTGACCAGCTATGGGTGAGGGTATTGCGTTCAAAATACAAATGCAACGAAAGCATGCCGGAGTCACTGGATCGACGATCATGTTCGCGTCTATGGAAGGGAATCAGCCTGATATGGAATGATGTAAAAGAAGGCCTGACATGGAACATTGGTGACGGAAAAACAGTAGATATTTGGTGGGAACCATTGTTAAGTGATGTTGGAGCTTTACACACACAAGTTTTGGATCAGTCCAGAACGGTGAATTTACCTCACGTGAGTGTGGCCTCGATGGTGAATAATGAAGGGGAATGGAAATGGAGCGAGATATCGAATCTACTACCCCAATGGATAAAATTACGACTGGCTGCTACACCACCACCCCATAATGAACAAGGAGGAGATAGGCTAGGATGGAAATGGAGGGTAGATCGTCGAATTTTAGTGAAATCAGCATATGAGCACAAATGGACAGAAACAGAACAAAATGACAACATCGAATATAGAACGTGGAACACCATTGCTAAATTTCAAGGTATGCTGAGAATTCGAATGTTTTTATGGTTAGTTGCACACGGAAAAATACTAACAAATAGCGAAAGAGTAAGACACCATTTAACAACGAGAGAAAACTGTGAAGTTTGCGGAGCAAATGTGGAGACAGCATATCATCTGCTTAGGGAGTGCCCTACTGCGCTGGCAATATGGTCAAACCTGGTTAAAACTGATAAAGTGAACGAATTCTTGGAGCTAGGATCTAAAGACTGGATCCGTCTGAACTTAGAACAACCGAAGAGATTTGCAAAGATACCGAAAGGCTGGGATATTTTATTTGGATCGATTCTATGGTCATTATGGCTAACATTTTCAACCCCGGAAGTACACACATGGAATCAGTATTGGAGCATAGCAGAAGACTTCAAAACGAGAGTTACGCAGCAAATAAGATAATCTGGAGTGGTATACGTGGGAAGAAGAACGTGAACGGAGAGCAAGTAAAATGGACGCCACCACCGCCAGGGTGGGTCAAGTTGAATACCGATGGTGCAAGAACCTTGAATGAAAGATTGACGTCATGTGGCGGAGTACTCCGAGGAAGCTCAGGTGATTGGATAGTATGCTTTTCAAAATACATAGTTATATGCACTATTGTGGAAGCTGAATTATGGGGGGTCCTTATAGGATTACAACAAGCATGGCGTTTAGGTGAAAGAAAAATCACACTTGAAACAGACAACCTAGAAGTAGTCCAATTATTACAAGCTAAAGAAATTCAAAGTCAATCTTTTACTCTAATGCATGCTATCAAGGAACCTTTGGAGAAGGATTGGACGGTGAAAATCAACCACATTCCAAAGATAGGAAATCTGATCGCAGACCGCCTGGCGAAAATCGCAAAGTTTGATTCCATGGACTGTTCCGTATACCTTAACCCTCCGATAGAGGTTAAACAGCTAATCCAGCTCGAGCGTAATGCTCAACATCAAGAATAATGCTTAGAGGAGTTTAATTACTTTAGTTTATAAAAAAAAATTGGAAATCGACTTAATAACAATAAATTAATGGAAAGATACAAAAAATTACAAGGCGACTTAAAAACTAACAAAGCTTTACAAATTTGAGTGAGGGCTAAAGTATTTTAGTTTATTAAAACTTTACCGTTATTCATAAACAACATAACTTGATTGGGTACCCACAACCCACATGCATAGTAAAATTAAACTGTTTCCTTATTGCAGAAGAAGTATAAATTAATAAAATTCTGCTTTTCTCATTCCCTAATTTCTACCTATAGGCATTCTTCTTACGTATTAAAGTTATGCTAATTTATTTATATTTTATGTTTTAATGACGAAAGGGAAAAATTGCTAAACATTGAGATACAAAACAATGCATTTACTTTTAGAAATTAAGCTTGAATGGGTTTTAAGTGAAGCACTTGTAAAATACATGCATGACTTTAAATATTTAAAACGAATTACTAAACGCAAAATCTAGTATTTTAAATTATTTTTATAAAAAAATACGTACAAAGAAACTGGCATTTGTATTGTTTCTCCTAACTTGAATAATCATAAGTCATAACAAGTAATAAAAATCTGTGATAAATTATGGCATATACTTAATTAATGAATGCATATAGATTTTTAGATGAACTATTATGATCGAACATATAAAATTAACATATACATGTAATTAATAAAAATCTTACACAAAAATACTTACACGAAAGCGATAAAAAAAATAACATAAGCAAAACAAGTAAAGACCCTGCAATATGAAAAAAAATAGCCTAAACAAAATAAACTTTAAAAATATAAAATAAATCAAGATAATAATTATAAGAAAAAGGAATATGAACATAACACAAAGGTACTAAAATCACATACTACATTTCATTAATTATAAATATGTGAATTTAAAGTTATTCTTTATGAAAAAAGTAATCTTTTATTAAGATTAAATGTGAGTAATACTTGATTTGATTTAAAAAATTGATTCGACCAAATTTTATACGTTTAATTCGGATAAAAAAATTCAGATAAAATTTAATAATAAAATATGAATTGTCAGCTTGACTAACTCAAAATTTTTAATTCTAATCAACTCGACTAACTTGTATACTCATCCCTAATTCCTTCATTGTTTTAAGTTTTTTTATCAAATTTGAATTACATGCTCCTCTAACACTACATAATTTATATTTATTCAGTTTTTATTTTTAACAATAATATTCTTTTTGTAATTTAGTCTCTCAACTTTGTATATTATTCGATTTGATTTTTTTGTAATTGTTTTTACAAATTCTTTCTTCTTATCAATTTCTCGATTCATTCATGCTCTCATACATGCTTTTCTCTCAAAATACTTTCTTTAAAAAAAGTATGAATACAATTTATAATTTTAGATGACATTTGATTTATTAAACCATATTTCAACAAATATATATTATATTATTAGAAAAAAAAATTGGATCAATCCACATCATAACATTATAAATATTTACAGTTAAATTTAATCATAAACTAAAAAATCCAACTCCACTTTAATTTTATATACTCAATTTTACTCAAAAAATCAAAAATAAAGTTTGAATCTTAAAATGGAACTTATCAACTAGATTAACTCAAAATTGTTTGACTTAAATTAACTCGTTCGAATCTCACCCGTAACTATTAATATATTTTATCTTAATATCAGTGGCCAATAAATAGAGATGGAGAATGCCGTAGTTTAAGCATCTCTCCTTCTTCAAGTACTTTGTGTCTCATAAGAAAGAAATCAATTATGGGTTCTATTCCCAAGAGTTTCCTTCTCCTTGCTCTTCTATCTGCTGTTGTTCTTCTCATTGCTTCGGAAGTGGCAGCTCGAGCCCTTGCTCAAACTACCAATGAAATGGACAACGGTCAGCAACTACCATGGCTTCTTATTTATCTAATCTCTCAATCGTATTAGTATTGCATGCCGTTGAAATATATATTATGGCATCGAGAGGAACATTTATATTCTACTTATTTCTAACATAAATGGAGTATTATGGATATTGCTTTTGCAGGTGAGGTGGCTACTGAAACAACCCACGATTAGCTTGGAGATAACAAGAGCTACGGTTATGGTGGAGGATACGGTAAACATGGAAGATATGGTGGTAAACATGGAGGATGCGATAGACATGGAAGTTCCAGTAGTGGCGGTGGAAATTACGGTGGTGGGCATAAATGATACGGTGGTGGAGGTGGAGGATACGGTGGTGGAGGTGGAGGATACGGTAGTGGAGGTGGAGGATACGATGGTGGACATAAAGGATACGGTAGTGGAGGTGGAGGATACGGTGGAGGACATAAAGAATACGGTGGTGGACGAGAATATGGTGGACATGGAGGATACGAGGATGCCGTGATGAACAACGAAAATTGAGTGAAGCTGCTCCTCTTATGCTGCTAATGTAGCCTTTGCAAATGGCACGTATCAATAATAAATTGGCTTAGCAAATCCTGGAATTTGCTACGTCCTGAAATAAAATGCCTCCTTCATATAAATTAATAAAAATTATGTTTTCCTTTAGTCTTACTTTGCTTGCTCTGCGAATGTTTCTTAATTTGTTATCTCGTGGAATTATTTAAATTGTACCCTCTTTATTTTATTTTTGTATATTAAAAAAACTGGAGTTTCAAAATATTAAATTAATTTATATTGAATCCTCAACAAGTTCAACATTTTTTTCAGAATCAGAGATAAATATTTTAATCATTAAAAACATAGATGGACCTAGGCGAAGTGGATGAGGTGATTGTTTCCCCCAAAAAATTAAATTATCATATATTTTAAATTTTTCTATGTATTTTTTATTAAAAATATTTTTTTTGCCTCCTAAAATTTTATACATTTAAGTTCGTCTCCTAAAATTTTATAAGTTCAAATTCACTCCCCTAATATGTAATCTCACGTCCGTACATGATTAAGAATCTCAAATGAGGTTTACAACAAAGGATGAGCATTAAACATAACCATTCACAATCGAAAACCTAACCACATGATATGATCCCGGTTTGATATCCCGAGTCATATACGTAGTTTCCCGATCGTGATTCTAGTAAGAAACCCCGTAGTGATAGCTTGAACTCTAAAATGACATAAATATAAGCGTAAGAAGTAATAATAATTGAAATGATGGAATGAAAAGATTGAGGAAGTTGTTTGAAGGTGATGGAAGAGCTATGGTTGTTGTGGTTTAATGATAATGAAAGTAGATGGTGAAGTATGAATGGAGTTGCCGTGACAAGTGATGTTATCGCGACAAGTGGTGTTATCGTGGTAAGTGTTGTAAGGCTAAAGCAGATTGTGACCCGTTAGCTATTTGGAGCTAAGAACCAACAACATAAAAAGATGGAATCGAAATGGTAGGGTATGGAACGTGACCCACTAGTTAAAGGAACTAGGAACCAACGCTATTTGCAAGTGGAATGGATGAAGACTACAAGATTGACTTGAAGCCGATAGAGTTCTATTAAAAGAACTACAATGAAAGCTAACTCTCAAAATATTTTTATAAGTCAAATTGTGTGTTTACAAATGATCCTAAGGTGCCTATTTATAATGAGAATAGGGAGCATATGAAAAGGTTTACAAAAACATTAAAACAATTATCTAAATGCACTTGAATTCACTTGAATGCTTTGTTCTTTCTTCTCTCTTGATGTGGCCGACCATATTGATTGAATTTGGATGAATTTGAGCTAAATTATGAATGTATGTAGCCTCATTTTCTTCCAAAAGGAGAGTTACTCTTGGGATTCCTTACTTTTCTTGATTAGGAGATAAAATGACTTGAATGTACGCTTTAAATGGTTATAATGCTCTTGCCATCCACTTTGGAGGGTCTCTTCTCATTCTATGTTGATTTATATCACTTAATTGAAATAATTCAGACTTCATTGAATGTCTTCTTGGAACACTTGAAAAGCCTTCAAAATGTGATAATAATGGCCTTGAATACAAGCTTTGATTGCTTGTAATTGCTTGTCCTCATACCAGTGAATGGCCTCCAAAGATAATAAATTCAACCTTGAATAGGTGAATTAAGAAGACTTGAATGCAATGCCTTTGGTGGAATATAAATAGCCCTTGAAAAATGAAGAGAAATCAGCCTTGAATTGTTTTAATGATCATCACACTTATTAAATGCAATGAATGTTATGTATATAACGAGCTAGGTAATGATGAATATGATATTCATAAATGATGAATGGATACATATAGTAATAATATCCTAAGAAATAAAATGCAATCATGACATATATATGTATGACATGGATGATATGATATTTTGAGTATATAATATGATATGAATACAAATGTATAAACAAATAGGATGCATAAAGGATATATAAAGTAAAGTAAAGATGGAAGAAACTCCTTTAGAATCCTTCATGAAAAATGTCCAAGGTATGAGAAGTATATGCAAAATGATGAGGTTGATTAAGATCACATCACCACACCAAAACAAATCAAAGTCATTTGATGACAACCAAAACAACCACCTCACCTAACACATATATCTCCTCCAATGGACCTAATATTTAGTTTTATATAATATAAATTATATAATACATAAAAATAAATAAACACATTAGAAGTACAAAACAAATTGAGTTGAGTTTAAATCTTGTTGAAATATATTTTGATTTAACAATTAAGGCAAAATGTTTTTGGACTTAATTGAATTTATTCAAAGTTTTCAAAAATAATTCATAGTCCATTTAAATTGGAAATGAGCATAAAATGTTTTTATGGACAAGAAGTATCAATATTGTTCTTACAGTATCGATACCTCATGAACAGTATCAATATTGTTCATATGGTACCGATACCAAAGGTAAGTAAAGTATCGATACTCACTAGGTAGTATTGATACTACCAGTATTACTCAAATTCCAGAATAAAAAATGGTACTCATACCCAAAGTGGTACCAATACTACTTTACATAGTAGTATCGATACCATCAGGCCCCAATGGCTAGTTGATTTAAAAATAAAAAAGGTAACGACTAGTTGATTTAAAAATAACAAAGGTAGTATTGATACTCCCTTTAGGAGTACTGATACCCTCTATACTGGGCAGTTTTATTTTGCAGAGAAAATAACCCCAAACGGCTCCAAATCATCCCTAACGACTATAAACGGCCACAACTTCATTCCAACACATAAATACAAGTCGATGACACTTGAAGAAGGGTTAGAACACATATCCAAGCATTCAAACACAAGAATAACTTTTCACTCTTTATTCCTATTCTCTTGAAAATATTTTGTTCTTGTGAGCTTTAATTCTTTGTAAATACCTACCTTAGAGAGGTTTTATTTGTTTATTTCTTTTTACCTTTGTAAAGGGGATTGGTTCTAGTTTAGCCAAGTGAAAAACTAGGGAATTATAAAGGTTATCTCTTGATCCTTGAAAAAGAAAGAACAAATTAGTGAATTTGTTAGAAAATCCTTAGTAGGGAGCTAAGGTAGTGGAGGTAGACTTAGTTGAGAAGTTGAACCACTATAAATCGATGTGCCAAATTTCTCTATCTTTTATTTCTCTTTACTCTCTATACATAATTTTCCAATTCACCCCTCTTGGCACATTTTTGGTTGCTCAAATTTAGCCTCTTTGATCCTAACAATTGATATCAGAGCTTAATTCTTTAGAAGGTTTAACAACCTTGAGATGATCCTTGAAGAAGCTCTATTCATTACAAACACAACTGAGAAGATGACTTCCACCTCCGGCTCGTTCCACATGGAAGACTCCCAACCGATCAACAAGCCTCCACATTTCAATGGAGCAAACTACCGTCATTGGAAGAAATTAATGAAGTTATTTATCCAATCCAATGATCTTGATGCATGGGAGATGATCGAGAACGAATATTCGTCTCCAACAAAGAAGACGAAGAAGTGGAGTAACCAAGAACGGAAGAAAGCTCAACAAAATGCCAAGGCCATACACATGGTGTTTTGTGCATTTTGTCCCGATATCTATGAAGGAATTTCTTCTTGTTCAAATGACATGGAGCTTTGGAATAAGGTAAAGGAAATTTATGGCGGCAAGAAAGAAGAACCAACAAAGGTGGTGTGCTTAATGGCTTATGAAGAGCCTGTGGTATCTTCTAACTCTAGTGAATTTAATTCATATTCTTTTAATGAGTTACAAGATGCATACGATGAATTATTTTCGAGTTTGAGACCATGAACTCCAAATACAAGAAAATAATTTCAAAATTCAAAGTTGAAAACGATTTTCTATTGAAAGCAAAATTGGATTTTGAAAACCAAAATGAAATTTTGAAAAATGATTTAGAGCTTTCAAAAATGAAAATTGAATGTTTTGAAAAAGAAATTTTGATTTAAAAGTTAAGCTTAAATGTTTAACAAAAGAAAAAGAAATCATTTTAAATAATTCATCTAGTTTAATAATGACAAAGTGCTCACATTGTCATTTTAATGGTCATATGGAACATACTTGTCCCATAAGGAAAATAAAATCTTTTAAAATTAGATAAGTTTGGGTTCCGAAAGGAACAAGGGGCATTGAAACTAACGTCCAAGGATCCAAAGCAATTTGGATACGGAAATCTACTTAAATGTCTCTTATAGGTGTATGTGAGCAATGGTGATGAAAGTGAAGATATTCAAATGCTCTAGCCACACTTGAAAATGAATGGATAACCTCTAAGCTTAATGCTTTTGTTTTTTATTATTTGGTTGCCTATTTGTGTTAAGCATGCATGAGTTTTTTATTTTTAAATGATTATACATTGTTTTTCATCTCATGTATGTTAAAAAAATTGTGATGAATATTTTCTAAAGTTTAATGATTTTTCATAAATGTTTATTCATCATAATAAACTTTGATAAAAATTGGTTTTAAATGTAAATGATATCTCTTTAACAATTGATATCAATTTTTTTTAAAAAATGCTTTGAATTTACAAATTTTAATTTTTGACCTAAATTTAAATGTTTATGCGCGTGGTTAAAATGAAAATGATATCTCTCTAACAATTGATATCAAAATTTTCAATTGAAAAACATTTTTGGAAGACTTTATGCATATGCACTTAATTTCAACATTTGGTATTTCATAAAGTATTTTAGAGTTGGATATATTGAATTTCATATGCTACTAACATGTTTGTTAATCTTTGCAAAATTCAATTTTGCTTAAGTGTCAAGTGTTTAAAAGTCAAATTTTTGTTTGGAATGCATTTTTTAATGGGGAGCTTTGATTTTTCAAATGATTTTACTTCAAAATTTACCACTTACTCTCCAATGTTAATTTTGAACTTTAAAGTTGAATTGTTTTTTATATAACAAAAAGGGGGAGAAGTTTGGTTTGAAAAATTCAATTTCTTAATGAAAAAGGGGGAGCTAGTCATTTTTATACTTTTTCCAACATTTGGTATCTTTTTCATTAAATATTTTATTAAGGGTGAGTTTTGCCAAAAATAATTTTTCAAATGTTTTGTTATATCAGAAAGGGGAAGATTGTTGAACTATATTTTGATATAACAATTAAGGCAAAATGTTTTTAGACTTCAATTGAATTTATTCAAAGTTCTCAAAGTTTTCAAAGTTTTCAAAAATAATTCGAAGTCCATTTAAATTGGAATTGAGCAAAAAACGTTTTTCTGGACAAGAAGTATCGATATTGTTCTTACATTATCGATACCTCATGAACAGTACCGATATTATTCGTGGTACTATTCATAAGGTACTGATACCAAAGGTAAAGGAAGTATCAATACTCACTAGGTAGTATCGAAACTACCAGCATTGCTCAAATTCCAGAAAGCAAAAATTGTATCTATAGACACCCGTTTTTGTCTGGGTCTATCAAAAATATTATTAATTTATTATTATTATTATTATTATTATGTTTATTATTATTATTTTGTTATTTTTAATTACATTTTGATTACACTTTTACAGGCCCTACCCGAGGCCCAATACAAGCCCAAGTAGAGACCAATGCAGCAACTCAAGACCCAGTTACAAACATCAACCGGACATCTATGACCCGACCCGAGGCCCGAATATGACCTGATCCAGGCCCAACACCCAAACTCGCTAGGGTTTATTCTCTTTAGTTGCCAGCCGCCTTGTTCTAGTCGTTGGATCTGAACCCTAAATTAATGGTCTAAATTATCAAGAGTTAGGGTTTTAAACCCTAAAATATCTCCAACCGTCATCGCCAATCGAAGTCAGCCACCAAGTCGTGCGTGCTCCCCACCTCTCGTGCGCCCGTCACGTGAGCCGTCGTCGAGTCACCGAGCAACTACCGAACATCTCATCGAGCCGTTCCCATACATCCACAGTGACCGAAAAGCCATCAAACAGTGAACAAGATAGAAATCGGTCAGAAAATCCAAGAAAAATAATAAAATCTATCCTAGAAGCATAGGGAATCATTCCTTACGAAGAGATGGCCATTCATCAGTCACCAATCAGAGATGCAAGGATAAAAACGAGCAGAAAGAAAATATCAAGAATTATTCGGGGATTGGGGGAACCAGTAGAGAAAGAAAAATTTTGGGTTTACAAAGGAAAAAACAGAGGGAAAAATACAAAGGCGTTCGAGGAGGAAAAAGAAAAAAATAAAAAAAAAATCAAAACGAAAAGAAAGTAAAGGAAAATGAGAGAAGGTTCATACATACTGGTCGAACGCCGCGAGCATTAGGGGTCATCGGAGTTGGAGAATACGAAGAGTTCTTCGTAGATCTATGGCCTTGAGCCCTTTCTAGGCGAAATAAACCCCGGATTCGCAACCAAGAGGAAAAGGCACTCCGGATCGTATCTTTTTCTTTCTCCTCTGTCGCCGACGAGCGTCGATCGGTGGCGATCGACACCGCGGAGTCCCACCGAATTTTGAGAATCCATGAACCTCGTTTAAAGCTCTCTAAGCCTTCTCTATGTTTTCTCTCTTTAAAAAAACGGGCAAGGAAAAAAATGAGAAATAGTTTGATTTTTGGCTGGGGCTTGGCCATTTATATGGCTTGTGAAACGACACCGTTTTTTGGAGGACTTTGGAAGCATTTTCTCGTGTGGGTTTATTACCCAAAAGGTCTTTTTTATCTTGTAACATTTTATTATGGTCATTAATGTAACTTTATTTTATTTTTATTTCGATCTCTTAATTTTGTATGAGTTGTAATTTAGTCCTTATTTACATTTGAATGTTTTTACATTTTACTTAAGCCTAGGTCATAGTGTTTTAGTTTATTTATACTTAAGCAGTCTATTTTCTTGATTATTTCATTTTAGTCCTTATTTGGTTGGTTATTACATTTTTATTAATGTTTGACTTTGGCTATGGTATTTGTAATAGTTGCATTTTAGTCATTGTTTGTGTGTTTTTGTATTTTGGCTGATGTTCGAATTAGACCATGTGATTTATGTATTTTTCATTTTAGTCGTTGTTTTGCATTTGGTTTAATTGTTGTTTGGCCCTTTATGTTTCTATTCATTTTATTTTGGTCCCTAATATTATTTTTGGGTTATTTGCATTTATAGTACATATATTGTTTAATATTTTATTCTTGGCTTTAGATTATTTTTATTTACTATTTAGTCCCTTAAGTTTTTGGTTTTTACTATTTTATCCCTTTAAGTTTCTATTTTTATGGTTTTAGTCCCTTAACTATATGTTTTTGTTGTTTTAGTCCCTTAAGTTTCTATTTTTGTTATTTTAAGTCCTTTCAGTGTTAGGTTTTTGCTATTTAGTTTGCATTCTTTGTAATTTGATATGTAATATTTCTTTTTTATGATTGATTCTTTTTACATAGATATATATTTTATATGTTTTGTAATTTTAAATGAATGAAAATGTTTGGCTCTATTTTTATATTTCCAAGAATGTATTTGTAGAACGGGCGTGGAGAGTATCACTTGATCGAAATGGTACAATCTGATACGGTTTTCGAACAAAGTGGGACTTGGAATAAATTTAATTTATTTTAATAATTAAATCTCTTATCATTCATTGTGTTTTTATATAGCAATTTAATTCATGAAAAAGTCGATAGTCATTTTATATTCAAATTGTGTTTTGTATCGAGGGGGAATATTCTTTGTAAACAAAGAAATAGAAGAGATAGCTTTCCCTATGGAGGATTGGTAATCTAGAGATTTCTTTTCAAATTCAAGAATTTTCCCTAATTAAATAATTCAAAGTAAATTAATTAACTTTCAATAAACGAATCATATTTTAACTTTATATTCGATTTATAAGTTCCACAATTTACGACAACGTGTAAGCGACACAGTACCAATTTTTGGCGATGTGAGGGTGCTAACCCTTCCCCACGCATAACCGACTCCCGTATCCATTTTAATCGAATCTTTGGTGACGCATACCAACTTTTGTCTTAAAAATAATTTTTCTCAAAATATTTTTAAAAGATGTTTTTAGGTATTCGACCTACATATCTCAAAGGTCGATGACGACTCCGATCTAATTTAATCCAAAGTAATTTAAAAATCACCAATTTTCCAAATTAAAGTCATAACTGTTTTTTAAATAATATTTAATTGTTTTATAAAAAAAATGATTATGACAGTATCGATAACCAAAGGGGTACCGATACTACTTTACATAGTAGTATCGATGCCATAGTCATAGTATCGATACCATCAGGCCCCAACGGCTAATACCAACTAGTTGATTTAAAATAACAAAGGTAACGGCTAGTTGAATTAAAATAACAAAGGTAGTATTGATACTCCCTTTAGGAGTATCGATACTCTCTGTACTAGGCAGTTTTATTTTGCAGAAAAAAATCCCCGAACGGCTCTAAATCATCCCCAACGGCTATAAACGGTCACAACTTCATTCCAACATATAAATACAAGTTGAGAACACATGAAGAAGGGTTAGAACACCTATCCAAGCATTTAAACACAAGAGAAGAGCTTTTCACTCTTTATTTCTGCTCTCTTGTAAATATTTTGTTCTTGTGAGCTTTAATTCTTTGTAAACACCTACCTTAGAGAGGTTTTATTTGTTTACTTCTTTTTACCTTTGCAAAAGGGATTGGTTCTAGTTTAGCCAAGTGAAAATACTAGGGAGTTGTAAATGTTATCTCTTGATCCTTGAAAAAGAAAGAACAAATTAGTGAATTTGTTATAAAATCCTTAGTGAGGAGCTAAGGTAGTGGATGCAGACTTAGTTGAGAAGTCGAACCATTATAAATCACTGTGTCAAATTTCTCTATCTTTTAGTTCTCCTTACTCTCTATACACAATTTGTCAATTCACCCCTCTTGACAAATTTTCGATTGCTCGAATTGAGCCTCTTCGATCCTAACAAATCTTAAATGTTAGAACTAAAATTAATTCATATTTTAAATGGACTTAATATTTTTATATCTAACTAAAATCCAAAGGTGCTGGCCATGGCCAACCATGTGCTTTATCATCATGCTTTCACTGTTTTTTTTAAATATTTTGGGTAAATATACGACAATATTTATTTGAAGATAACTCTTAACATTTTGACATTGATCGCTTACACCTCTGACATCTATGGTGCTTGAATCTGGGCCTTCAAAGAATAATAACAATTTCTTTACTACGGAGTCCACTTTTGGTTCGTGCATCCTGCTTTCACTGTTGATCTTTTACTCTACATAGGAACTGCATTATCCGTTCAATTGATTAATTATAGGCTAATGTGTTTTATTTTTAATTAAATGAACTTGGACAAAACTCAAATGAAAAATTAGTCCGAGATTCTATCTAATCTATAGATAAATTTAAAATAAAATTATTTAACCATTCGTAATTAAAATGTCACTTTTTAAGAAAAAACGATTATATGGGTAAGTTTTATTGAATCATTCATTATTCAATTTGAGATGAGTTTGCTTTTACTTTATTATTATTATTATTATTATTATTATTATTATTATTATTATTATTATTATTATTATTATTATTATTTCTTTGTAAACAAGCTTGCTGTGTTATGTATGAGCCCGGCAATGGTGAATAAAATAAAAAAAATAAACGTGAATTTTGTTTAAACAAATAAGCATTGGACTTTCTTGTTTATGCGCAACAGGAGGGGACTCACCTGACCGGCTCAATTTTTCCTATCTTGGTGGAAGTCATTGCCAAATTCATAAAACATAACAATTGTTCACTTATAATAAAAGACTGCAAAGCCTGTATTTTTTTTAATAAATAAAAGTTATATCCACCCTAAATAATTTATTGAAATATTTTTACATAAAGATGGATGAATTTTAGAGTATTCTATAATTATTTTTCGATGAATTCAAAACGTTCAATGCCAAAATCATCACACAGTTGATTTATTTATTTTCATCTCTTATTTTTAGAACCATCTTCTAAAATTATTTTTAGAACATGCATACAATACAATGGGGATTTATATTTTTTAAATGAGAAAAAATTGATCGTTATGTTGCGGAGTTCACGATTAATGAGAAATTATTAAATACTTAGTTTATCATATTATTTATGGTCTCAACTAATAATATTTGATAATTTTATTTTTTTTCAAAGATAAAATTTTGTCTCTTTTTTATATATAAATAAAAAAATAAATAATTATTTTAAAATTTATGAATATCTTTTATTAAAACTATAAATCATATGATGATCGAGATTGTTTTCGGAAAGGCGGACTAATATACGTATAATATACGGCGTTACCGGATACTTGATATTAAAAAATATATTTGATAAATTCGGTTTAGCGCTACCGTAAATATCGAGTAATAATAATGTAATAGGTGAAAATCATGAAGAAATATTAAAAAATTTGGCAACCGGCAAACTTAGCTTGTCGGTTTGTGTCGATACTTTATAAAAATATATTGATCCATAACAATATAACAAATAAAAAAATGACAAAACCGGTCTATAAATGACAAAACAGGTAAAGCGCTACCGGATATATTGAAAGTGTCGATACTTTATAAAAATATATCTATCCATAACAATATAATAGGTAAAAAATGACAAAACCGGTCTATAAATGACAAAACAGGTAAAGTGCTATTGGATATATTGAAAGTGTCGATACTTTATAAAAATGTATCGATCCATAACAATATAACAGGTAAAAAAATGACAAAATCGATCTATAAATGAAAAACAGGTAAAGCGCTACCGGATATATTGAAAGTGTCGATACTTTATAAAATTGTATCGATCCATAACAATATAACAGGTAAAAAAATGACAAAATCGATCTATAAATGACAAAACAGGTAAAGCGCTAACGGATATGTTGATAGTGTCGATATTTTATAAAAATGTATCGATCCATAACAATAAAACAGGTAAAAAATGACAAAATTGGTCTATATATGACAAAACAGGTAAAACGCTACCGTATATGTTGATATTGTCGATACTTTATTATAAGTATCGACACTTTTGGAATTTAAAAGAGAAGAAGTTATAGCGCTAATAAAGTGTTGATACTTTATAAAAATATATCGATCCATAACAATATAACAGGTAAAAATATGACAAAATCGGTCTCGAAATGACAAAACAGGTAAAGAGCTACCGGATATGTTGATAGTGTCGATACTTTATTATAAGTATCGACACTTTTAGAATTTAAAAGAAAAGAAGTTATAGCGCCAATAAAGTTTCGATACTTTATAAAAATGTATCGATCCATAACAATATAACAGGTAAAAATATGACAAAATCGATCTCGAAAGGACAAAACCTATAGTAAAAAGTGTGCTTGTGTGATCATTTTTATTTCAGAATTTTCATTTTTTAATACAAAAAGTTGGATATTTTAAACAAAACTCAATAAGAAAATAACAAAAACTTTGATGTAACAAAAGAATAACATTGGAAAACCCACCATGTTATCAGTTTCTCAAAGAACAAAAACCCATAAACAAACATCTCTCAACGCAAACTTATGATATACTCTTATTATCTCCATAGGATAAAGTTAGACCAGTTTTAGTTTCTTAAAGAATAAACTTATGATAGAAGAACTCAAACTGGTGCACGCATAAGTGTCGATGCATTTATGAAAAGTATCGATTCAAAAAACATCAAAATCGATAATTATTATGTAACATGTAAATTTACAATGTAACTGATAAAAATATACTGGTTAATTAGCAAATAGGTTTACATTATGTATCGACATTTTTTAAATATGTGTCGATACTTTTCTCCCAAAATGAAAGCACAACGAGGTGCACGCATAAAGTGTCAATACATTTAAAATTGTATTAATCCCAAAAACATCAAAACCGATAATTATAATGTAATAGGTAAATTTGTAATGTTATTGGTTTAAATATACATGTTTAGTTAGAAAATAGGTCAATATAATCGCTACCTATTACATTATATAAACGCTATCTAATATAATATTGTACTTGATAATATTTTCGGTTAAATAATATAACATAATCGGTTTAAATTTTAACCGGTTACTTATTTAACAGGTCAAGCCATTTTTTTTTCAGGGCCCACATATTTGCCAGCTCAGCTCCGCACAACGTCGAACAATCATTTCTACAGTTTTTAGGTGTAAACTGTAATATAATAATGTACTAAAGTTATGAGTTTGAAATTATTCAAATATATTAATTTTTTTATTTAAATAAAGATACATAAATGATCTTTTTGAAGTCAATTTACATTTATATCCTTTGCTCTGTCCCTACCGAAACGCGTCCATGTCCTTTTTGTATGTCAACATTGCCCTTCATAGTTTTGAAAAAAAATAAAGTTAAAAGAAAAAATAAAAATATGAATAAGGATTGAAAATAGATAGATGTACGGTCTAGGTTTTAATTAGGTTTGATTATGGATGATAACTAGGATTTTAAATTTAAATATTTATGTGATATTTAATTTTATTTTTATAAATTCAGGTATAATATATTTAGATATTAAAATTAATATTTATTTTTATTAGAATAGATGCATATAAACATTCTCATATAGGTGTTTTTTTCGAAAAATCATCGGTGATTGGTATATTTACCGATCTAACACCGGTCAGATTATATTTTCCGATTTAACACCCGTAGCAGTAAAGCGTGCCCCCTGAATCGCGCTATATGCTGATTTGACGCCACGTGGAGTATATTATGCCCCATGTACCGCGCTATACGCTGACTGTGTTACACGTGGGGTATAGCGCACCCCCTACACCACGCTATACGTCACGTAGGGGTATAGCACGGATCAGGGGCCGCGCTATACGCCGTACCAAAATTATATTTAACGCGGTCCCTTGTCCGCGCTATATAATAATTACATATATCGCGGTGCATGTACCGCGCCTTATATGTTTATAAATACCCTCCTCCAGTTACGTTTATCACATCTCCTCTCAACTTATAAATTAATAAAACAATTCCGTCAACAAGTAATAATTATGGCAATCTTCTCATATTTGATTTAGAAGTTCGTGCGATTTTTCGTTATAAGGTAATTTTGTTATAATTTTTTAATTATACTTATTGTTTATTTATTATCATTATTTGAAAAAATATTATACTAATTATTTTCAATTAATTTTTATGTTTGTAAAATTGAAAAGCGGGAGCATACGTCAAAATAGTTTTGTGGTGCAGGTAATAATATAAAATTATATTATTTAAATTATTTACTTTGATGTGTAAAAAATTTATTGTGTTATATTTTCGTTCATATATAATTTATTTAATCAGGTTTGTTTCAGTTATTTTTTTGGTAGATATAATATTGCCGCACTTTTAAACTCAAAGAATGGCGCGACTTTCAGCTATTGTTTATTACGATGGTGAAATTCGAGAAGATGAAACCGGCGTTGTTTTCGTATCAAATGAGCGTGTTAAAATATCATTTAAGAGAAACATAACTCTTGAGGAGCTGATAACGAAGATTTCGAGGAAGATTCATGTTGGAAGTAGAAGAAGAATGTCGTCGTTGCAGTACAGATTTCCAACATCATTGTTGCCATTAACTTATACAGTGTTCGAACTTTCGAACAATGATGATGTTCAAATGATGGTTGAAGCTCAAAGTAATTATTCAGACGCCGCTATTGAGATGTATGCACATTTTGTTCAAGTGCGTGCTGTTCGGGGTCAATCATTAAACTCTCACTATGGGCTGACTGAACAAGTTGATCAAGTTGACAGCCCGACTACAGTAATGTGTAATGATTTTAATGCCATAATGGGGAGACATTAATCCGCAACTCCTTACGATATGTACTGAGGTGGGTCTACGAACAATCTGTATGGAAACATCGCGTCCAGTTCAAGGGGAAGACATCCATCTGCAAATTTTTTTGACCATATGGAGATACCATCGACGCAATCATCTGTGCAGTTTCCATTTGACACGATGGCTTCAAACTCCAGGGGGAGGCATTCGACTGTGAGCTTTTTCGATCTCAATGTCGATATGCCTTCTAGTTCAAGGGGAAGGCATGCAAGTAGTAGGTTCTTCGACCTAAATGTGGAGCGCATGGAGGAACCATCATCTCCACCAGAAGAACCGCTTCGTGAGCCTGTTGCGGATGGTGCTGAGACTGGACTATTCATTCACCCAGAATCATCGCAATTCAACTCCGATGATGATGATGTAGATGAAGTACCATGAAATGTGACACAAATTGACCCTCCTGCACACATGTATGAAGCTGATTTGGATATTCGAGTTTATTGAGGGAGCGTGGTCGTCCAAAATCCAATCGAATTCATTGCGATATAGATATTCGAGGAAGATCTAGACAAGACAGAAGATGTGGGCATTGTAGAAACCCAGGACACATGAGAAAAACATGTCCACTTCTGTTTTCATCAAGTAACAATTGATGAGGAAATGATGTATTTGTTTATCAAATAATAATTCTTGTACTTTAATTTGCATTTACTTCAAGTTAATGATAACCAAATTGATATTTGAATATAATTTTAAATACAACAAACTTACAATAAGTATTAAATGGTAAATGATAACCAAATTACAATAACTGATATTAAATGGTAATAAACAAAATTAACTGAAATACATTAAAAAAAAGTCCAACAAATTTAACAAAATAAAGTAAGTATTAAATGAGAAATAATAAAAAAAATTCAATTTAACAAAATAAAGTAAATACAAATATAATAAAAAAAATCTATCGATGCCTGCGACGCGAATGTGTTCCGCAGGGCGGTGACTGTCGGTCTCGAGAAGGATTTTTTCGTATCACTGGTTCTGACTCCTCGCTGTCATCATCATCACCATTGTCGTCGTCATCGTCGTCGTCGTCGTCCTGAGCAGATACATTAGGTTGATGAGGAGCTGATGACGATGAAGCACCTCCATAGAATAAGGACCCTGGAGGTGTATGACTGACTATCCCACCGGCCTGCGAAAACTGGGAAAACCCATACATCGTTGAGTGTGAAAACTGTACAGGAGGTGTCTGTGTTGCGTCCATAGGTGATGAGGCTGAACCCGCTAAATATCCAGTATATGAACCCCAAGTCAGATATGCAAAAATAGACCCATAATAGCCTCCAAGAGGGGTCATCTGTGACGGTGGCGGGGTCATAAAACCAGGTGAAGGCGGCGGCAGCGGCATCTGGTAATAGAAAGGCGATGGCGGTATCATATATGGCTGCGACATCATAAATGGCTGCGGTGGCTGCTGTGAAGGTCCTGCTGGTGTATCTGAGGATGAACCAGAAGCACCTGCTCTCCGTCCACGAGTCAGGGGATGATGGTGCTGTGTCGGTGAACGTCTCTGTCGACGGCGTGGAAAGGTCTGCCCTCGTCCATCCTCGGGAAGTAGAAATGGTTTCCCGTTACTGTTGAACCACTCATAATAATCCTCAGCATACATCAAGAAGTCAGTAAAAATGGGCTCTCTACGTGGAAGGCACCGATGTCGATCTTCCCACAATACGACCCACTCATGATGCCTCACAAACCAATCTGTATCTGTCTTGCCGCGTCTATCTAAGCTATGCAACTCATCCATATTGCGAGGTGCTTTCGGAATTGGTTGAAAAAAACCAAACTGTCGGAGCAAGCGATCAGTGGAGTGCCACTCGACGGTCGCATAACAGATCAGAGGGATCATCGCCATCCAAACATCTAATGGACCCCTCAACTCAGGTGGGATTACCGCCCTCACATCATCAGTAGAATATGACACCCATTCAAACTAAAACAAATAATATATAATTTTTATCAAAATAATAATCTAATTATATAACTATAATCTAAAATTGATTTTTAAACATTAAAATTCATACGTGTGTGCCAGCCTTCTGATCGATTAGCACCCTAATTTTTTTCTAAATCATCAGGTAGCTCCTGATGATTTTTCCTATCAGTAGACCACCTATTCAAGGAAAAATTTTATTATATGATGTATAAAATTATTAATATACAAAATCAGTTTTATAATTACCTCAGAAGTAGTGAAAATACGAATGGGTTCTTCACAACGGGACATAAAAAGGGCAATCGATACCATGCCCAAGAATGCAGCAGCAGGAGACATCCACCGATAGCATTACGCCTGTAGTCAGTGGCTCCACACATCTCCCTGTACAACAAAGCCAAAACTACTGAGTCCCAACTGAATGATCTAGCGAGACGAAAGTCGCTAAGATGTCGCAACTACATGCAGTGAACTAGGTTGCGCGATTTGTCCAGCATCAGCAACCCTCCTTTCAGCTGCAGTATGCATGCTCGTGCATACATCTTAACCTCATACTCAGAGGCGTCTGCGCTCAACTCCCGAAAATTGGCATCTAACCAATTTAACGGTATCCTACATCCGATAAAATTTTTCGGGACACATCCTAGACTATCCCGACACAAAATAGTCCAAGAACCGGAAACTATCCCCGATATCACATCTCCATCCACCGAAAGCCCCAGGTGCATAGAAATATCCTCAAGCGTGATCGTGCACTCTCCGCACGGAAGATGGAATGTGTGGGTCTCCGGCCTCCACCGCTCTACTAAGGCAGAAATCAGGTCTGGCTCTATCTTACAGTGACCCTGATATCTACCTATGTAACCGAATCCAGCCTCTACTAAATACAGCAAGATACGGCTGGGTATCACTAACTTAAGATTCCTAATAAAATGATCTAATACACGGTCCTTCTCCTAAAAATAAATAATTACAAAAATTAATTCTTAATCTAATAATCATGCATTAAATAAATCAACTAATTATTACTAATAATTTAAATTAAATTAAAATGTTAAAATGTTACCGTATCAGCAAAGTGTCGAGATATTTAATTCTTAATCTAATAATCATGCATTAAATAAATCAACTAATTATTACTAATAATTTAAATTAAATTAAAACGTTAAAATGTTACCGTATCAGCAAAGTGTAGACATATATGATTTCCATCCGAGCGAAGTAGACTGCCTTCCATTATATATCTGTAAAAGAATTATATTAGTAAAATATTAAATAAAGTAAAATACTTAAATAAATTAAATACATAATATTAAAAATATTATAAAATATACCTTAAAAAGAGAGAGTATTTGAGAGAAATTGAGAGAAATTGAAAGAAATTGAGAGAATTTGGTGTGATAAAAGTGATTGAGGATAGGAGTATTTATAGGGAGGATTGGGATATGGACGGGCGGGTATTTAGGGGTATAGCGCGTCCCTTGCACCGCGCTATACCCAACGTGTCAGATAACCAGGTATAGCGCGGATTAGGGGGCATGCTATACCCACGTGGCGCCAAATCACTGTATATCGCGAGGCAAGGGGCGCGCTATACCTACGTGGCGCCAAATCAGCGTATAGCGCGGTTCAGGGGGAACGCTTTACTGCTACGGGTGTTAGATCAAAAAATATAATCTGACCGGTATTAGATCGGTAAATATACTGATCACCGGTGATTTTTTTAAAAAAACGCCTCTCATATATTTATTATCTGAATCTAATTTTATATTATAAAATAAAACACATATTTTTCTTCTAACAGAAATTCAACACATTGATCATCAAATTTTTAATAGATTCAACCTATAAATTAAAACCGAGTAACCTCAGTAGTAAAAGATTTGTTGTTATTCCTTAATGTCTCAAATTCAAGCACCTGAAATATTGTGAATGCTTAATGTCAAACGGTTGAGAGTTATCTTTGAACACATAACACTTTGTACTTATCCCAAATTAATAAAAAAATATATATATAAATTTTAAAAATATATAGGTTCAGACATCAGAAAATAATATTTAATATTTTTATTATTCTATATGATTATAAGATAATATATGTTCAAAAAATTCTCAAAAATTTGACAATAAACGCTCAAAGACCTTCATATTCGTCGTGCTCAAATCTGAGATATCTAAAGATAACAATCATCCTTTAATTATTAAAATCGTTTGGTTCATGCTAATATTCATATTTTATATATATCACGTTATATTTTATTTTATTTTTATTTTATATTTAAATTTATGCATATTAATTCAATTAAAATTATTATTGTTATAATATTAAAAAAAATAAATTAAAATATTCTAAAATAAATGGTTAAAGTTGTAAAGTCTAAACCTACCCATAGCATGCACATCATGTCTTACCAGATCGGTTAACTCTCCCTTAGTTGTATTTTATAGGAACCAAAATAAATAAAAAATCAAAATAATAAAAAATAAACAAAATCCCATTTATTTATTTATAATTTATAATTTATTTTAAAGTGTAAAATCAAATAGCTTATTTTCTCTTCAGTTGGTGTATATTTACTGTTGAAAAAGAGAGGTGAAGCCACCCTCTGTTTTGAAAATCAGACCGGATCGGTCGGTTTAATCGGAAACCGTTATTTAGTCCGGTTCAATCTAAATCGATTGAACCGCTATTAGTGAACCGACCAGAACCACTGAGCCGGACCGACTGAAAACCGGAAAAAACGGGGAAAAACTGGGATTTTTGTTTTTTTTTAAAAAAAAAATTAAACCAAACAACGTCGTTTGTTAAACGAGCCAAGTCGAACTCGAGTATTGCTGAGCTCGACTCGAACTTGAAAACTTTAAAAGTAAGCTCAACTCAACTCAAACTCACAAGCTAAAAATTATCAAGTTCAACTCAAACTCGAAATATAATATTGAAACTTGAACTCAAAAAAGGCTTGAACTCAAAAAAAAAAATTAGAAGCTCGATTGAAGCCTAAAATTCGAGCTTGATTGAAGTGAAAGAATAGTTTACTCAATGCTCACCAAAAGGCTCCATGATTTTGAATGGCAAATTACCTCTATTATTTATAGAAGTTAGTTGTGATGCACTTCTATGTTTCTTAGCAATGTGAGATTGTTTTGTTCTCATATTTTTACTCTTTAGACTTTTGGGATGCTCTTCTATGTTTCTTACCCATGTGAGATTGTTTAAAAAAAATTAAACCAAACAATATCATTTTGTTATGATTTTTTTAACCCCAAATTTATTTTTTAATTATAGTTATATAATTATATTTATTATTTAATATTTTTTACCTTAAATATTATGTTGTAGTTAATTTGAATCATTTTGTTTCACTTGATTTTATGGTTTTTAACTTATATATGTTATGACTTGCTTTGAATATGACTTGTGATATAAAAAATTATTTTTTATTAAATATTTTTTGATATTTTTATTTAATTTTTTAAATAATTATAACGTCGTCCGATTCTTCCGACCAGTTAAACCAATGAACCGATAACATAACTGGTTCACTAACCGATCCGGTTCTGAAAACCACTCCCACCTCATTGTTATCCTAAATTTTCTATGTATATTTTCTCCCCAAGGTTTAAGTGTGAAATTATTTAAACAAAATCTTTTTTCTGGATTTTATTTTCATTTGTTTATTAATATTATTTCTGTTAAAGCTTTCCAATTTTGACTTCTGGGGAATTTTTTTAAATAATTTCATTTGGTTTATTGAGAAGGATCTTCCACGTTCATATGATCCAAAGGTTAGAGTTTTTGTCTGTCTTGCTTGTAAACTCGTCCTCTTTATTTTCTTTTAATAAAAACCCACTTTCAAGACTCGGCCTTTCTTCAGATTTCCAAAGCTGCTGGCTTCAAAAGATTGACCCTTTCATGGTTCAAATCCTATAGCTTCCTCTCATTTCTTGACTAAACCCCTGATTCCTTCTTATTCTCTTGATTTATCAAAAACGGAAAAAAATGTTCGGTACCCAAAACAAAACCGACCTTGCTTTGGAATTGCAAGCACAGTTTCCAATCTCAAGGCCAAGCATCCATTCAAGAAGGGCTAATCTCACGGTGAAATTCCAAGACCTTTATGGCTTCACAGTTGAAGGCAATGTGGATGATGTTAATGTGTTGAATGAGGTAAGAGAAAAAGTAAGGGAACAAGGGCGAGTTTGGTGGGCACTTGAAGCAAGTAAAGGAGCCAATTGGTATTTGCAGCCACAAGTTTCTTCAATATCTCAAGCTATTGTGTTGAAATCGTCACTCAAATTGTCCGCTTTGGCTAATTCCATTACATTGAAGAAGCTTATTAGGAAAGGTATTCCCCCTGTACTTAGGCCTAAGGTTTGGTTTTCGCTTTCTGGTGCTGCCAAGAAGAAGTCTACGGTGCCTGAAAGTTATTATAATGATTTGACAAAGGCGGTAGATGGTAAAGTCACACCTGCTACAAGACAGATTGATCATGTAAGTTCTTTATTTTGCATTTGCTTGATGAATTTTTTTGTTGTTTTTATTTTTTTCCTTCCTACTTTTGATTGAATGTTTGTTTAGATTAAAATCTTTTTTCATTTGATGTTTGTCTTTTAGTTTTCTAGAGATCTGGTTTTGTTTGGAATTGAAACCACATATCTGATGATTGACCTAAATACAAGGATGGTTTCATTAGTTAACATTGGTTTTCTTGGAATGTAATTCACTTGATCATTTCTTTATTGGTGAATTCACAGTGTTCTTTTCTTTTAGGCTGGAGCCTGTGAACTTTCCTCCTTAGATGTGTGCTTGACAAGGTTTTGTTGTGTCGTTTGATTCGATCGAATCCGAAATAGAAGAATTGACCAATGTATCTTTGAAAAGTACTTGTGAAAATTACAATGAATGTGATGGCTGTGATGGTCCGACATGAAATTGTTGGTTGATGTAACCTGGAATGGTGAATTTGAGAAATTTGGTTTGAGCCTTTCTTTTATATACTTGCAGGACCTTCCGCGAACCTTTCCCGGTCATCCATGGTTGGACACTTCAGAGGGCCATGCTGCTCTACGGCGCGTGCTTGTGGGCTATTCGTTTCGTGATTCTGATGTAGGCTACTGTCAGGTGAGTTTATCAACGATATCACTTGTCTTTCAGCATTTTCTCAGCTTCTAGTACCATGGGCATAGAAAGGACGTGCTACAAAAACATAGCACACTTCATTTTTTGACTAAATAATACACCATTTTCTCTTGAAGTTAACATGACAGTACTCTCTTATGGTTTCAACAATTTGAAGATGTCCATTTTATTCAATTCTGTTATTTGATTGTGGCATGAAACTAGACCGATGTCATGTTTCTTGCTTACCTTGCTTTTTACTGAGTCACCCAAATTTATATGTTCTTGGTTTAGGGCTTAAATTATGTTGCTGCACTGCTATTGCTTGTTATGAAAACGGAGGAAGATGCATTTTGGATGCTTGCCGTCCTCCTCGAGAATGTTTTAGTTAATGACTGCTATACAATAACTTATCTGGATGCCATGTTGAGCAAAGGGTTTTTAAAGATTTGCTTGCCAAGAAGTGCCCGAGGTAGTTGAGGATTAAACTATTTTATTTTTATTTATTTGTTTATCTTTTTCTTTATTTAAAGTAATATGTACGTTAATGTCAAAGCTTATCTTATTAAAAATCGGATCACAAAAACACAGGATCGATGCTCATTTGGAAGCATTGGAGTTTGATGTCTCCCTCGTCGCTACCGAGTGGTTCCTTTGCCTCTTTTCTAAAAGCTTGCCTTCAGAGGTTTCAACAATATTTCATTACCATTACGTCCTGCTGGTGTCTCACACCAAATGCCGATTCTATTCGAGGTTGTTTTCTGACTATCTTATTTCTTTCCCTCTTTGTTGGGCTATTTGTCCAGACAACTCTGCGGGTGTGGGATGTCCTTTTCTATGAGGGGGCAAAGGTTCTTTTTCATGTAGCTTTGGCTATATTTAAGGTACCGATCTCATCGACGTTTCACTCCACATTCCAGCCAAGTCAGGAACTTTCTTTGACATGTTTTCCTAAAGATCACAAAGTTAATTTAAGTTTTGGTCTTCTTTTGCAGATGAAGGAAGACGAATTGCTTCTAACACATCAGGTCGGTGACATAATTAATATTTTACAGAGAACGACCCATCATCTTTTCGATCCTGATGAGTTATTGACGGTAAGACAATTCGTCATTTGTTTTTCCTTTTTTTCTTCTTCTCCTCTTATAACATTCCATGCTTCTTCCTCGTTATCCATAGGAAAATCAGACCTAGTTCCGGTTGTAGATAGGAAAAAGATCGTTTCTATTTGTTTTACCATGTCATTTCAATGAATTGACCCGTGGAGTTGAACATAATTTGGAAATCTATGATATGCTTTGCTTTCACATGACATGGACCTTGTGGATCTATTTAGGTTGCATTTGATAAGATCGGTTTTATGACGACAAACACCATATCAAAGCAAAGGAAAAAGCAAGAACCAGAAGTAATGAAAGAGCTTGATCAGAGACTAAGAAGGCTAAATTCTCTCAGAACTGATGACAAATAACAGTTTATTGAATGTGAAGAAAATCTAGTCGTATGTCGAAGGATATGGAATTAATACTCGTGTCCTCACTGCCAAAGACCAGGTAAAATGTAAATTTTGTAACCCATTGACAGTTTTAAACAGTTGAAGTTACTTTGCTAATGAATTCAGCGTTGTGTTTTCTGTGCTCCTAATGATTTTATGACCCAAATCGGTTTGTTTTCCGTATATTTGGAAGGCTGAAGAAGAATATACTTTTTCAACCATATCGAAATTCGAAAATGATAATGAAAATCGACAATAGGAAAATAAAGACTGTCACAAAGAATTGGAAGAAGGCTAATGTAATGCATTATTCAAGCATAGTCAGCGCAATCCAAAGATTATTAAATTTATATCCCATTTCGTCTTCTCCTGTCCTGTGGTCTACAAAAAGCAATGAGCCGGAACTGGAACTAGGCCCTCCAGCTCTGGTTCTTTCGAGCAAAAGAAAAAGGGGAAATGAACTAGAAAGCTCCCTATGGTTATTTTTTCATTACCATCCTATTCTTCAGCCTTTGAAGATTCTGAAACCGAATCATCGACAGCCAAATCAGACATTTCACCAGAGGGTGCTGTCTCCTCACCTTCCGTTGGCTCGCCTTCTGTTGGTGTCTTGGATAACTCATCCAGACCATCGCCATTTCCCTCTGCTACCTGCTTCTGCAGGCCCCAGTACATGATGCTGGCAGCCAAAGTAAGGATCATTTTCTGGCTCACCTGTTATTGACAAACATTACGGTCAGAAGTTACTTTAAACAATGCAATGTCGGATTTAACCCGGTCCAGGCATGAAGTAGTCAGTTTAGCTCAGTAGTATTAATCTCAAGAGGTTGCTAACCAAAAAAAGAAAATCAAACATTTAACAACTGACATGAGATTTGTCTAGGTTACTGGCATTGTTCTAAATATTCTGTTCCTCTTATGAAACATGACGATTCTAACATCATGGCATATCAAAACAGTGGAAAACCATACATACATCAGAGCTCAGGTAGAGAAACATCAACCACAAGCAAAAAACAGACGCATGAATGGCATATCATCAATAATTTAAAATCAGAGAAGATATAGAAGGGGGGATTATGGTTATTGAATTTAGGAAATATATACCCGTATGACATCCTCAGGTAACAAGAAAATAGATCATCCAAGCTTCCGTGCAACACTGATTATATAAGTTGCATTCATCCTCTTTTCTTCGTCTGCAAGGTCAGTGACAATAAAACACTAGTATCGGTTTTATTTATAGTATGGTCTATTTATTCGCAAGGGTGAGACATGAACATAGTTTCCCACAAAAAGTTTCTCAACTTCCCCCAACAAAAAGCAAAGCCATGGCAGGTTATTTGTATTGCAGAAGTGTAGTATAACATAACGGTCGACTGTGTTTCAGAGGAAAGGGACAGATTAATATAATAATGAAATAATACCATACCAGTTTCTCCCTTGGTAACAAGACCCCAGTTAACAACCCTCGGTTCCACTGCACTAAGCAGCTCGAGGAAGAATTTACCATTCGAAAGGTTTTTATCCTAAGAGCAATAATCCAGTAAAAAGCAGTGTGTCAGTCTGTGTTATAATCAAGACATGGTTTTCAATTTGTTGCTTATGTACCTTGAAGCTCTCCATTTGAGATTTTCGACCTGCCTGGTTTACTTTTTTGTTAGCCCAGTTCAGAATGTCGGCATCATAATTTCTCTCTCTCAAGTTTTTAAGGAGTTGTAGCATAGAAAACCTCATCAGTTGCCACAAAAATGCTAAAAGTGAGGTAAACAGGACACGGAAACGAGAATATCAAAGTTGTCTTGCAGAAGAAAATAACAGCCTCAGCTTCAACAAAGAAAGAGAAGAATGGAAGCCGGAAGATATTATTACCTAGTATAAGTTTCTTGTTTCCGGCCACGATACCATTGCCAGCTACATTGACGAGTGATAAGTTCAACTCCTTGCCAATCTGTACTATTTGATAGCAATTCTCAACCTGTTTACGTGGCATCTGTATAGGAGGCTTATTCGCAAGCTTCCAGTTAACTGTTCCAGGGACAATTTTCTCCACAACCTCCAACAGAGCCCATCTGCAGCCACAAAAGGATGAATACCAAAGAAGATCCGATGACCACTATATCCACTGGGAGATCCCAAATTTTAGAAGAGAAAATAGCTCGTTACCCGTTTTTAACATCTTCGTAAACATTGTTGACATACGAATCAGTACCAAGACTGTTCATCCAAAAGCGAAAGCATCTCTCTTCACGTGATGTTTCTGGATCATCAGTCATCAACTTAGCAAAGGTCGACGTTTTGCTGTCTGATAAGCCATTCCTGCAGGAGAAATCATATGCTAGTTAAATACTTCATACACATCATATGTCCCCAAGGGAACACGTCAGTGCTTAGAGCTTGAGATTCCAACTTAGTGGTCTTTGGATTGAATATTGAGATAGGATGGCTGAGATTCATGGGCTGTGAGAGGGCTACCTGATTTTGTTTTAAACCAAGATTTTCCGACATCATATAAGAGATAAACCATACTACGGTAACTTAGTTCAGACTTGAGGGGGAAAAAACATTGTTTCTCACCCGTGCTGGAATATTTGTGCAACAAATGCAAGATTGAGATTTGCCGAGCCCTCAACAATGTCCTTAGGAGTGATATCTTTGGCAATCCAATTTTTCTGCTAGTTCAAGAAGTTTGCTTGCTCTTTCTGTTGGATCCTCTGTCTCCAAAGTTTCGCGTGTACTATGTTCGGGAGCAAGAGCATTAAGAAGATGCATATGCCTCTCCATCCTACAAATATATAGGTTTATGATACATCATTCACACTAGAAAACTGAAAATGGTAGACAGGAGACAATATATACACTTCACACAATAGGAAGTATTGATTATTCGACTATATGTATCTGGGAATTGAATCCTTTTCCAACTTAAGGCCCAAATCTAAAGATTAATACAACAGCTGCATATAAAATTGACATTCTACAAGTAGAATTAACCGAAATCAATAAGTTTTCCCACCTTCAAATCCGTAGTGAAGTTTGTAACCTGCTTCTGACATCCAGCTTTCTTCAAATGAAAATTCATCCATTTCAGTAAAACCCTTTCAGGTCCTAAACTCAAGCTCCTCCACCTCCTACAGAATTTATACATAAGGTTAACAAAATTTGTTTCCAACCAGCAAGGATGATATTATCACAAAGAAGGCATAACCAATTAACAGCCTCCTACCTTGCTGTCATTCACCAGTTCCACAAGTTGAGGAGTTCTGTTCAGATTGAGGTCAGACAGTAGTTGAATCTGATCTCAACCCAATAAAACATTACTAGTAATATAACAAAAAAAATGTAGCCCTTGAAACATTGATGATTGAAGGAAGCGGATACAATTAGTATGGCTTCTGTGATTCGAGAACTGCAAATACAAAAATTAAACGAGTTTAAAGGAAGTTTCAGATGAATACCTTAATAATTTGAGAAATCAATCCAAGTATCAGATGAGGCTCTAAGGGGTCAAAAAGATGAAGGTTGGAAAACTTCAAATATTGTACAAGTTAGATTAAAAAGCAAGTATTACACCTAAATCGGTATTAGAAAAGGAGAATCACTTACTCTTCCTTCAACAAGGTCTTGTGTGCCAATATTAACCACGGTGCAACCAATAGCTTTTGCCGAATTAAGGCAAAGAGTATGATTCTCATTCCTCTCCCAGGGATTAAGAACCTTTTCCGTGGTGATAGCTCGCTCATCTGCTCCCAGGAACAGCTACATTGATAAGCTTGCAACATGAAAGCAACTAAAAGTGTCAACAAACATCAAACAATGATTCAGTAAGGACTAATGCTAAGTAAAGTAGGTCCAGTGAACCAACCAAAGAAGAACTCTATCTTTTGCAAGTTCAAATAATGCGTCCGTGGCTGGATCAATTGGAAGATAATCTTTCAAGAATTTATCTTCTGCCAGATAGTGATTGATATGTTGCACATAAGAAGATTTCTCAGATTCATTAATAGCATGGTGAAAATGTTGCGGAATACGGCTATTGGATAAAGTAAAATCGTAATTAATAATTTGAGAAAATAAAAATAAAAATAAATAATACATAAATTTTATGTGACCACTAAATATAGAGTACAAATCACGGATAAAGGTAGAAGAATTTCATTATGAAAAAATAAGAATTACAACTTCTCTCGATTTAACTCGATTTAACAAGGAGAAAACAATAACAATTCTATCTTGATAAAAATAAGAAAACAATTCTAAAAAAAACTCTCTAATTTATCTAGTATTAGAAGAAAACGATCAACCTTTCCATATGAAAGAAGACACGAAATTTATCGGAACAGAAAAGGACCCACGTAAGGAAACGAAAGCAAGATACAGAGGAAGAAGAAAGGAAACCAAACCTTAAGAGAAACTAAGATTGAAGGGTGGTTTCCTCCATATGTATTTTTTTTTTTTTGGTTTGGTTTGTCGAGAGAGAGAGAGAGAGAGGTGTTTGAATGGGTGAATTGAGTGAAGGGGAATGAGGATGAGAGAAAAGCGTGACGCCCCTTAGTCCTCAGATATCCCGCGAACACTGCCGATTCCAAATGTGATTAGGACAGAGTGGGAGAGAGAGACCGATAATATGGCTTTAATTAAACTAAAACACACTATTTTTCTTTTAATAGTAATTATAATAATAAACAAATGAGCTCTTTTGCCAATAAAATACAATAAAAAGGGACAATATTGGTATTATTATTTTCTTTCTTATTAATCAAAATATTTTTAATGGTTTACGAATTTATGTTTATCATATATAATAATATCCTCGTTTATAACATAAAATAAATTGATTCTTTCATTTAATACGCTATTATTATAAAAACACGAATTGATAGTGCGCACAAACTTATATACATAGTTGTTTAAATTCGGATTGTCACATAAAATAACACACATTTAAATTATTAAAGTCATTTGGTAAGTTAAAATTATATGAATCTTAAGTAGTCTTAAAATGTGTTCTCGTATAATTAATGTAATTGTAAGCATGATTACAAATATTATTATTTCCTATTTTTATTAAATATAATAATTTTTTTATTCTTTATTAATTTGGGGTTAATATAACGTAGTATTTATTCGAAAGATTCTCAATCGAACACTCATACACTCCTTACAAATATCTTGTTCAAATCTAAAACCTTTAAAGATAACGATAATCCATATCAATGACGTTGCTTTATTCGAAAATAATATACAAACAATCCTTTTTAAAAAAAAAAACTAAATATGTTCTTTAATAAACACTGAATTAAACTGAACTCGTTAGATTTTAAGTGCTAAGGATGGAAAATGAATAAATTGAAAGATAAACTATATTGATTGTAATTGAATTTTTAGGATATTCTATTTTAGACATCTAATTTCAAAAACTTGTATTGCAGTGATTGTTACATTTAGTTTTCCTTCTATTAAATTTAAAGCTTTAAATTGGTAGTCATTACAAAGACAAGTTTTTGATGAATAGAATGATTGTGGGTTAGTCCCTACGATAGAAAAGCTTGGTGATAATATTTAAGCAACTAACAGATTCGTGCAAAACGCCATTTAAATTCAAATAGAAATTATAACATAACAATTCCTCTTCTTCTTAACACATAATTGCATAAAAAATGAATTTAAAAATCAATGTAAATTGAGAAACTCAGTGATCACCCCACATGAACATAAATTACACGCAATGAAGCCTTACATCTTAGGAAAGCAGAACCAACCCACCAAAGCCTGTCAAAACCAGCAGACACCAAATGCTCAACCTCAACTCCACAATCCTATCAGAAGATGAACTCGAAGGCAAAGACTTCGACGAAGAACCGCCTTCTTTCGAATCCGCTGATGGAGAATCCGCGGCAGGGCTAATATCAGGAGCTGAAGCTGGTGCAGGCATTGGAGGTACGTCAGTACCGAAGATAGCCTCGGGAAGAAGGACCTTATCGACCTGATATATAGCGACAGGATCGGTGGAATGTACAGCGCTGGTGACTTTTGTTTTGCTCCACCCCGAATCGAGGTGGACGGTGCCGGATTTATCAGTGAAATTCAAAATATATTGGCCTCCAGCAAGTGTACTGACAGGACCCTTTGTACTGAGCTAACTGAAGTCCGCAAGGGCGTAGTATTTGGGCAAGGCATGGAAAAGGATGAGAGATTTGAGCTGATCATCACTGAGATTGGACAACGATGGCTTCTTAAGACCCTTGAATGAATTGTCTTTGGGTACGAAAATCGTAATGCCTTGTTCGGTGTTGTTGGCTTGGTTTTGGAAGGTGTCAATGACTTTAGTTGATTCTAAGTAACCAAGGAACGTGTGAAATGGACCTGCCACAGAGAGTAAGTAAGTGAGGTTTACATATGCGGGTGCTGGTGTCAGAGTCGGGGTCATTTCTACCGGAGCCGGAGGACTAGCTTTTTGCCCATATGTCAAGGAGGAGAAAAGGAGCAATGCAGAACAGAACAAAAAAAGTCCTGTGAAACTGCATTTTCCCCCAGAAATTCCTACAAGAATGAAACTCTTCACAGTGATTGCAGCTAAATGACGAGAAAACATACAATAAATCTACAGTATGAACAAAAAAGAAGTATAAAATTCCCTAAGATCAAAAGCCCATCTCATATTCTAGATCGGATTAAATTAAACCAAAATATACAACTTTCTTTCCATATGGAAACTAATAAAAAATCAGATATTTACTAAACTTGCCCAGCAAAGCAAATATGAAAATAAAAGAGCTTAGAACAGGATCTACTACAGGTGGCATTGAAATGTGAAGATTAAAAAAAATATATGAACCATTTTTCTGTTCTAGAGCTCCTTCAGCTGAAGTACAGCTAACCAAATTTCAGAGCAAAAACTCAGGTCAAATCTGATATTCACTTTGCATTTGACATGAGGGAAGTTCCCATAAAAGATATAGATTTAACATAAATGTGGAACCAGCATGAAAAAATGCAGCTTTAACATAAGCAAATTTGAAGAAGAGCAGACAAGTGAAGGACAAAAACCTGACTAGATGGGACTTCAGAGAGGAAGCTCAGAGCTTTGGAATTTGGACGACAATGCTTCGGATTGGAACAAGCTGAGTTTAAAATAAAACAAAACAAAATGGGTGAACCGTCAAAATGGTCACTTTGTTTTATAAATGATCACATTTAGTCATTGATTTAAAAAAAATATTTTTATTATTTATGTTTTCGTTAGTTTTGTGACACATGTTAATAAAAGATGCTGCCTTTTAGTTTAACTCTAAACTTAATAAAGAAAATATTAACCTAACCCCATTCATAGCTTGCCATGGGATGTTTATTAAATCGATGACCAAAATTAAACACTTGTAAAATAAAATAACTAATTTGATAGTTTACCCTGTTTAAGAAAGGGTGTCGGCCTCATTCTGTATCGCTTTTGTATGGATTTTGTGGTAAAAACTTATGTTTTATTTGTAAAATCAATATTAAATGTTATACAAAATTTTGATCTTATAATTAAATTAATGTTTTGATCATCTAAATAAAAAATTACAGAAATTAATTTGTAATTTCCGCGCTTGTTTTAGACACTTATCAATTTATTGCAACAACTTTTGTTATTTTTCTTTCTTTACTCCTAATACAGTTAATAGTGAACACAAGTATATTGGAATTCATTTACTTGGCAGTTTTGAGTCAGACTCGGTTGGATCAAGCAGGTTACTATGGTTAAACCCATTTAATAAGCAGTTAAAATAGAAGTTATCGGTTATGAAATTCTGTAACTATATTCGTTAAGTCATCCAAGTTCTAATATATTTTTACTTTTATTTTAAATATATGTATGATATTATCCACTTTAAATCAAAACTTCAACATATTTAACAACTTACATAAGAATAACAGTAAATTGAAATATATAATCTTATAATTTTTGTAGGGTGTGGGATTGAATGAGAATGGGAACAAATGCAATTTTCTTTTAAAATTTGGCAAGGAAAGAGGACAGGTAAGTTAGGCTTTCTTAATCACTTTTAAACTAATCAATTTTTCTAATCTTTTCTTTTGAGACACCAACCACTTTGCTCCCCGCCATTTATTTCCCTTCATCATTTTACATCTCACCAACGGGATTTTCCGTACGATATTCCTAATATTTAATGTTAATTAAAAGATTGAATAATATTTTGGCGTTATTAAATAAAAAACCTTTTCTATTATTTTATTGAAAAACAACCTAAAACAGCTTAATAATATAGGGGTGTTCAAAATTCGGTTTTAACCGAATTAACCGATCGAACCGAATTAATTCTGTCGGTCACCGAATTAGTTCGATCAGGGAACGATTAAGGTTTTTTTGGATATTCGGTTAACGGTTAATTCGGTTCGAAATCGGTTAATTAACCGAAATAAAATTTTAAATATTAAATATATTATATATAGCATATGGACTCAGCCCAAACTATTTAAAATCCAATTAATAATTTAAGATCCAATAACTTTTAAACCTAAATCAATATTAATTAATTAAAAAAATTTATATAAAATTTTTATTTTATAATTATATATTATTTAAATTAATTATAAACTGTTTTTTTAATTATAAAATATTTAATTTTTATATAAATTAGAAAATTTTAAATTTTTTTGGTTAAGTCGAAAATTAACCGAAATTTATTCGGTTCGGTTAATATTTTCGAAAAAAAAAGTTTGCTTCGGTTAACGGTTAAAGAAAACAAAAGTTCGGTTAATTCGGTTAATGGTAGTTCGGTCGGTTCAACCACCGAATTAACCGAATGAACAGCCCTAGAAAAATACCCTTAAAGTATGCACGTACGACTACCTCGAGTCTTACAAAATGAGTGTCAATGTCTTGTTTTCTATAGGGCGCTAGACTCCTCTAACGTGAAAACACTTTTCAAATAATACAATTTAATATTTCAAAAAAAACTCACGTTATGCGTGTGGTATTTAACAATCATCACATTTTGTAGAACGCGAGTTATAGCTAAAACCCCAATTTTTTATAGGCACGTTCAAGGCGTATTTTTGGATAATTAATCTAAATTTGTTGTAATTTATAAGTTTAGAGGCATAATATTAGAATTTATCTTTCAGTTGAGGCCAATATTGACACATACAAGATATTGTAAGTGGATTAAAAAATGTGTTGAAAATAGTTCCAAAACTTGTTTTACAAATTAAGAAAAAGCTACCTTGGTTTGTATGCATAATAGTTAAGCATTGCCTCATTTTCCATTTGATTGTTTGTACAATATTCTTCAATTTTTCATAGCATTTATAGCCGCATTTTTTTACTTTCAACTTTCTAAAAATCAAGTTTGATTTCTAACCTTTAAATACTATCCTAAGCAATTTTTTTATTATACTGCCAAAATAATTATTTTTATTTTATTATTTTTATTTTGAATATATTATTAGGACACATGATGTATTTGTACACTTACCTGGATAGTTTTATGAATTAATATTTAATGTTTCAATAATGTATAAAATTTTATGCATCGTCAATGAATTAAGTGATGAAATTAGTTGATAATGTGTTTTCATAAAATTTTAAAACTAAATTCATTTGGATTCATTATTAATAATTCATTGAATGGTCTCTATAATAAATAAAAGAGAGTATTATTCATCTTTAAAAAATCGAATTTAAATAGATAAATTTATAATGTATTTTTATAGAAAGTCGTTAGTTTTATTAAAATATAAAATATATAAAATTACAATAAAGATTTACAAGCATAATCGTAAACCTAAAATATAATTATGACATTTTTCTATTACCATTAAGACAAAAACTAGTCACCTAGATCACATAAGGACCAAAGAAGGAAATGTTAAAAAACCTAACAAAAAAACTCGAATAAAATAAAAATACGAACAAATCTGACTGCAACGACAAACAAACCACAAAAATGGGATGAAGCTACTGAAATACCATAGACAAATCGCAAATCAGAGTCGAGCGACGTGAGAAAACTATTCACAAACGCAAAGCCGTATCCAAATCAATCTGATGGTCAAATGTAGGGAAGATTAGCATTAACAAATAAGCACCATATCGATCAGTCGTGACAATGTCAAATTCAACCCTGAGGGAAAAAAAGATAAACGAAAACAACGGTCAACAAATCGAAAACTACCAAAAGGCAGAGATAAGCGTGTCGTGCCACAAAGGCAAAGATAAACGTGTCATAAAGACAAAATTATTCTTATTAAAAAACTTAAAAAAAAAGACAATCGACGATTAACAACCAATATCAAAATTGGTACAGCCTGCTAAACAAAATAAAAGAAAATGTTGATATAATCTATAAAAAAATAACACAAATTGTGAAGAGGGAAGAGAATAAATTTATAGTGTATTTGAAAATATTAGAATAATTGTAAAAATATAATTATCAAATAATAATTATATCATCATAAAATATTTTGAGATATATTTAATTAACAAAGTGTAATATCACATAATTTAGTAAAATCTGTTGACCAATAATAAAATCACAACGATTAATTATACATATAGTCTCCATAATTCTCAACCTCTTGATAAAATATAATAAATTTAACCTCATAAATTATATAATATTTAAACATACCACTCCTATTTAATTAGAACAAATTACACTGACTTTCTATACGAATATATCAATTTCTTTGAGCTTAAGAAAAAAAATAATTATTGATTGCACATGACAACCAATACCATCAAACAAAAATTAAAATATTTCTAAAAAAAATAACACATCAATTAAATTTTTCCATTTCATGATTCATTCGACATTTCCTGCATTAGCCTAATATCTAAGACAAACGTTAAAACTGTAAAAGCTTTCGCCAGATAAGCTAATGAGTAAGTTACCTTGTACTCCGTGAGATGAGTTGTCAAATCAAAGATTCTTGAATGGCACCCACCACTTCTCATCAAACTTTACTCCTCTATAAAAGCCACTCTCTTTTCATGCATCCATGTATCATACATTAGAGCAATCTTTCACTGCTACCCTCTAATTATTTCCCCTTCCATAATTTTCTTCCCAGTTCTAATTACTTCTCTTTGTGATTCCTATGGCTATTGCTGAGGTATTGGCAAATTCTAAAAATCTTAATCAACCCATTTGTGATCGTTCATCAGCTGATAATGATCTTGGCGTTTGTTATCGAAAACCCTTTTTCATCCACGCTTTCGTTTAGATTTCATCCTTGAGAAACTTGGTTTTACGTTTTAAATACTGTTTTCATGATTCCTTTTATGCATATTCTTATTTGATACGATGTGTTACAGGTTGTATCAGCTCAAACTGCACTTCATGAGGAGAAAACTGAAGAAACGGTCAAGGATCAAGAAACAACAGTAGAAGAGATAGTTGCCGAAGCTCCTGCGGCGGCGGAGCCTGTTGCCGAAGAGAAGAAGGAAGCCGAGAATGCAGCCGCTGTTGAGGAAGCGGCGGCAACCATAGAATCTGAAGCCTCAGTTGAAGTTGAAACCAAGGAGGTGGTAGAAGAATCCAAAGTTGTCATCCAGGAGCCAGTGGAGGCGACTCCCAAGGAAACAGTGCCGAAGTCAGTTGCCGAGGAGGAGAATAAGGAAGCCACAGAGCCCGCCGTTGAAACCAAAGAAACTGCAGAGCCTAGTGAAACACCAGCTGAACCCGAACCCGAAACAGAATCCGCTACCGAAGCACCCAAAGAAGAAGCCGAGAAGGCAGAAGAAGAATAAGACGAAGCAAAACCAGCTGTGCGTGTTATGTCGTGTTTGTTCTCTTTATCTGTAAAGGGTTGGGTTTGTTGAGTCCCGAATCAGCTTGGGTTCAAGTTTAATGTTTTAGTTGTTCTGTTTTTATTACAGAAGCCTGCATGTTGTCTTGAATGTCTTTGATTATAATAAATCCGAGTCCATCATTTGAACATTTCTTGACTATCCAATTTCTTACTATTGATCCAATGTTCCCAAATATCTAATATCACGTTTTGTTTAAAATCTGACATCACCCATTGTCAGTGTTTCTTCTACAAAATGCAGTCACTCATCGCATTATGATATGGTGTGATCAAGTGTTCCGTAAGTTATGTACTGTACTTTTAGTTTTTTTTAAAATTTAAACTACACAAATAATCTCTAATATTCGAGTAATTTTTTATTTTTCATACTAAAGTTTCAAAAATAATAAATTAATAATTAGTCGTTAACCGTAATTAATGCAGGAACGAAATACTGATGTGGTGTGTTAAATCAATTGACTTAGCATGTTTGACCATGCCCGACACTTTTTGATCGAACTTAGCATGTTTGACCATACTATACACCTTTTGATCGAAACGATTGACTCTTCTTTTTGTTCTTTGCCTTGAACACTATCAATTCTCAACATAACTAAGCTGCGGTACGATACATCAATGCAAGTTCCCTCAAAGCCTGTTAAGTCATTCCCAGAAAGAGATCATGGTTACAAAATATAAGTCAAACAAAATTCTATATATACATATAACTTATGTAAAGAATATTAAACTTTCAAGAGCATTCATGGTTCCATCTTTAAAGTGGTGGTGATATTAAGGGGTTTTTTTCACGTGCCAAAAGGGACGTATCTTTCAATATCCATTGCATTGGGGTCTCTTCCATCAATTAAGATCTAAGAAATTAATAAATAACTAATTAATCAAAATTTTTAAAGCTCACTTAAGTAATGAATTGAGGAGTCAATGAAATAAATTACTTAAAGAATGGTTTGACGATCATCCATGCTTGTAACAAAGTCACATTCACGAAATCTTTTGTTCTATTTACGAATGTCTAGTGGGATTTTGTTCATCTTCCTAGTGGTTTTGATCTTTATCTTTGCCTCCTCGTGTAGTTTCTATTTTAATCGAATAAAATATAATGTAATAAAAATCGAGTAACTTTATTTTGACATATGAGCAGTTATGTTTTTCTTGAATGGAGATAGAATTAGGGATTTCAACAGATCGAGTTATTATAGGGTTTTTGGCCAACCCGACTCAACCTAAAAATATGTATTCTTCACCCAAGTTTGACTTGATCCGAAAATTATATATCCTCCTTTCTTGTGTTTTATTTGATTGCTATATTGCTATCTTAACATGGTATCATTTGCTATGTTCTAGTCCTGGGATTTTTTTCCGCTGCTTGTTTTGACTGATTTTCCGTTGGTATAGTGGTGTATTTTGGAGCTGGATATAGATAGATATGTTTCTTGATTTATTTCTTATCTTTGTTTCCGTTCTTGGTTTACTTCTTTGAGTTTCTTTTTGGATATGGTTTTGTGTGTTTCTTGCTTGTAGTTGTTTTTTGGTTCTTTGATACGATGGTGGATCTTACTGTTGGTCAATCTCTTGATACTGAGAATGCCTTCAAATCAATTCACCTATGAATCCTGGTGTGTCGAGGTTAAATGCAATTCAACATATCCCAAAGCACGATACAATTAAACTTACTAAGAATACATATTTGTTGTGGAAGCATCAGATTTCTTTAAAAATTGATGGTTATGGTCTGTTGCGTTTTATTTCTAGTAATAATGTTGTACCAAGTGAGTTTGTTACTAATAGTTCTGGACAAGTTGAAGAGAATTCGGGGTTTGAGATTTATTGGCAGCAAGACAAGTTGTTAGCCTCTTGTCTCTTAACTACTGTTAGCTTAGATATGTTACCACATCTCACTGGGCTTACAACAACCATTTCTATTTGGAATGTTGTCTCGGTTGTTTGGTGAACAAGTGCCAAGATTACTTCCCTTCGACACAATCTTCATTCTCAAAGGAAGGCTGATTTGACTATTAGTGAATACTTGGAGAAAGTCAAGTCTATTTGTGATTCGCTAAATGCATCATGCAGTGTTGTTACTAAGCAAGAGCATGTTAATGTTGTTTTAGATGGTTTGACAATGGAGTTTGAGTCAATCATCATTGTAGCCACCCAAGAAGAAGTGACGTTGGATACTCTAACTGAATTGTTATTAGATTGTAAAGCTCGATAAAAGGTATTTTTAAGCTAAGGTTTCTCGGTTAATATGGTGCAGATGAATAATAGAAGTGATGGTGTTTCAAGTGACAAGGGATCAACAGGGGTGCAATCCTCTCAGAAGCAAGGTTAGAATGGTTATTGAGGCCGAGGGCGTGGTCGAAATCATTATTCAACTAGGCCACAATGACAGCTGTGTGGTAAGTTTGGTCATGTTGTGCAGAAATGTTATCATCAGTTTGATAGGGATTATGGGGGTGTGGCCGAATCTGGTGCTATGACGAGAGATTTTTATCAGCAGTTGATCGCTTGTGAATTTATATGCTAAGGCAAGCTAATCTGTGCAAGTATACACAATCAATGCAAGTAATATAGTAGTGAGTGAGTATCATCTCCACATGGATTGGATTAGAAATATCTTTTCACCACAACTAGAACTAATGCCACAAATTAATCCTACTAAGTATTAAAGCTAAGAACTAATATTAAGGAGCTAAGAATAATGATTCAATGATTTCAGACAAGTGTGGTCGAGACAAAGAAAATATACAGACAGATAAAACAAAACAAAACAAGTATTGGATTAAATATAATGCAAATGACCTCACATATTCAGACGTGTCACAGAGCACTGATGCTAAACCATTGTCTCGACAACAATTATTTTAAGCCCAAAATGAATTATTATGACTCACTAAACTGCCTGACATGATTACTAGGTATTCTTAGACGGTTTCTATAGCAATACCTCTGGGCGTTAACTATAGACATTGTCTTAACCTACTCTAGCCTTTATCCCTTTTAGTCGTTTGAAACTTACTCCTTGTCTCTAAGGTAGACAAGTTAGAACTTCACCATCTCGGATTCATTCATTTGCTCACGTTGATCTCTCTTAATTCTCTCGAATTCAAGAATCACTTTCTAGACAAAAGGCTATCTCTCGATGCTCTTACAATGCCTAGACATGTTTTACCAAAACCCCAGGCGATCTCTCGATGCTCTTACAGTGTTAAGGCAAAATATTTAAACTATGAGCAAAACAGTCATAAGCAAACATAATTCATCATTCATAAAATATTGTTCAGGCAAAACAAAGTTTAACACCAAGTAAAACATTCATGGTGTTATCAAAGATCATCCAAGATTAAACTGTTTAATACAACCCCAAATAAAATAAGAGTTTAAAAACAAATGAAGAACGACTCCCAAAATCGGGGGCTCTGTCGCGACAATCCTGATCAGCACCACACCTGCCTTGGTGATCACCCTCTCTCGAGGCCTGATCACTGCTCTGTTATCATCTGGCTATGGAGGACACCAAGGAAGATTGGGGGGTAGACGGAGGGAGAGCACTGCAGTTGCTTGCTCACGCCTAAGGTAAAGCTCTTCTTTCTTCTTCCTTGCTCCTTCTCTTTTTGCTGCTACGGCTGGTAATTATAAGGAGAATCTCCTAGGGCTTTTCATGCTTTTGGAGATTCCTTAATTAGCCGTTATTAATTTCCCAAACCTAAAAGGGAAAGACGGCTGGCGGTACTCAGGATATTTAAGGCTTGCTTGCACGTGAAGCATGTCATCCAGCTGGCATGTGACATAGACAATTTCGCCACATTTGCTTCAGACTTTTTCAAATAAATCTTGCCTCGGCTAGATAAATCTGCTCCTCACATTCTCATCTTCTCCTCACGTTCTCATCTGCTCCATTGGCCTTTGCAACTTTTCATTGTCACGATTGAAATGTTCTTCCACTGTAGAATTCCTGCACAAACACAACTCAAATAACCCTTTCTCCTCAGCAGCATCAGTTAAGCCAAATAAATCTTGCCTAGGCAAAACTTATCCACCACAACCTATATGTAACTAAATGCAACTAAAAATGCAATGCATACTTTGTTTAGACGAGCAATAACTTAAGTGAAAAGACTAGAATAAGTCTTTTTACGGAGTTATCAGCAGTTGAGTAATTCACACTTGGAACAGTGACAACCACAAACTCAAGCTCGGTTTTCAATCACACTGTACATCCAGTTTCGCAGACTTCTCCTTCATTTGTTTATTTGGCTAATCCAACATTCTCTGGGGTTTCTTTTTATCACTCACCTTCTCTATGTTATTTTAACCATATGGAGTTTCTACTGGGGCTGCACTTGATGCTTCATTCAGACCAACTTATGCTCAAAATCTCTTTGTGACTTCGACTTCCGTTGCTTTTACTTCAGCGTTCTCATCTCTTCCGGATGTTCATTCTTCAACAAAAGTCACAAACAATCTAGTCTGGTATCCGGACACTAGTGTCACTCATCATGTGACTAATGACTTATTTATATTCAACTTAAGTATGGTATATACAAGTGATAATTCTTTATTGTTGCGTGTTGTGAGTACTATAAAATTATACACAAATAATGTGCAAGTATACACAATCGTTCAAGTAATAAAGTGATGAGTGAGTATCGTCTCCACAAGTATTAGGTGAAATTACAAAAGTCTAACCAAAGCAAATCACTACTCTATATATGTATAGTTAGTGTTGATATATACAATGTCACGGTAATGGAAATATGCATACTGGTGGATATGGATTAATAGTTTGATGGTGTAGTAAATGGAAATGCAGTGGCAAGAGCAGATGTTTAATATTGGAAATGATGAAATGTCGAGGCAAGGAAAAATGGTAAAAACAGTAAATAAATAGCAAATAAATGATAAGTAAATAATCCTCACACGACAAGCTTCCATTGGAATGAATAATAGAGATTGATTTAAGGACGTTAAACTTATCTCTCAGGCAGATTTAAGCTATCTAAACTTTACTTGCTCGACATGGTTTGCCGAAAGTGTTCCGCTATCTCTAGTCAAAGGAACCTAACAGAATAGGATGTCATAGCATCTGCTCTCACTCTACGATGTGGCAGCCTATACTATTGATACAAATACCCTTTTTAGTCGTTGAAATCCTATCCTAGTCTATCTCGAGTACTAAGGGATTAGGATATAGTATTCCTATGCCAGTTCAAAGCCTTTTGAAAACATTATAGCCCATTGCTTATGAAGATCTTGTCTTGTGTTTCTCTCGAATACTACAAGTATTTTTAGCTTAGGTTTCTCTTGAACACCTAACCTTCATCTAAGAAATGGACACTCTCATGCCTCTTACAAGCCTAGATGGTGAAGTATTCATAAGCAAAACAAATAAATAACCAAGATAAACATAACTATACCATTAAAATAAAGTTTAAAAACCCATTAAAACAACCACCACCAAATAAGGTTAGTTCATGGTGGGCTTCAAAATATCCATAGAACAAGCCATGAAAATATCCGTTTCAACAACCCAAAAATAAATAGAAAAATAGAAGCAAAGGGAAGTGAGAAGAAGCCTTCGACACACACCACTGGAGGTCTCCTCGGCCACCACGAAACGCCTTAGCTCGCTAGCTCCTCTCGGATGCCTAACTCGCCACTCCTTGGAGCTTTATCAATGGAGGAACACCCAAAAAAGAAGAAAGGGAAAAATAAAATAAAGCTGGAAATTTTCTCTGCTCTTCCCGTATGATAATGTGTGTTTCCCTCTCCCTTGGAAGGTGTCATATATAATAAAAATATCTAGGGGTAATGATGAGGTTGTTGGGTGCAAAATACCCCTAGAATCACACCTTGTGTGTGAACCTTATCCTCCAGGTGGCAGTGGTCCTCTGGCAGGCGGTTACAACCATTATTTCATGTGTAGAGCCAGTTGTCCAGTGCTAACTGTCCTCGTACAGAAATATCTTTTTATCCTTTTTTATGCCAGAAATGCCAAGGTATTTCAATCTGCTTCAGCAATGTGTGATGCAACGATATTACTTCCCAAAAGAGACCTTTTGCTTGATATTCCATACACACCACAAACAATTGCACCTTTCTCTCATACAACACGTTTCTCTTATACGACACCCTTAAGAGATAAAATAACACTACCACCACAAATGCAACTACATGATCCTAAAATGACTAAAATTAGCTTTTAAACAAACAATAACTTAAGTGAAAAAGGCCTTAAAAGTAGCCTTTTTTAGGAAGTTATCATTTATGCATGGGCAATGGTACATATGTTAAAATTGCTCTTATAGGTTAGGGTGTTTTAAATACTAATGAGAAATCTATGGTTTTGAGGAACATGTTGCACCCAACATAAAGCAAAAGTTATTGTCTGTATCTCAGTTTACTCGAGATAATGGTGTATTCATCGAGTTTCATCCTAATGACTGCATTATGAATGATGTACAGACTCAAAAATTCTGCTGCGAGGGAGGTGTTGAAAACATTTTTGATATTTCGATATAACAAATTAAGTTAAATGAATTTTAAGATTTCACAAATGATTTTACAAATTCGATTCAATTAACCGAATATCAAATTATTACTCCAAGTTTTTCAAGATCAATTTTAATCCTTACTAAATGTGTAAAATTGTGATTTGTACTTAAACTATTTTTGAAACAATTTTCACAAAGTATTTTGAACCAAAAAACAAGCCTTAAATCAATTATTCAAAGGCATGCACCGATGCATCAGTCCATGCATCGATGCATCGATGAATTAATTGAACATCGAATGCATTCCATGCACCGATGCACTCTCCATGCATCGATGCACTCTGAATATTTTCAAAACATCGAATGCATTTGATGCATCGATGCACAAGCCATGCATCAATGCATCAGGCTATTTTTCAAACATCGAATGCATTTCATGCATCGATGCACACTTGGTGCACCGATGCATCAAGTGTTCCAACGGTCAAAATATTTGAATTTTACACGAATGCACCGATGCATACTTGATCATGCATCGATGCATGAGACGCTCCACCTAGAAAAATTAATTGTTTTCACACTTAAACGGCTCTATTATCCCCACTAATTATCACCAACGTTCAGAATTGATTCAAGGGGTATTTAAACAAGTTCTGGAGCCATTGATCAACAACAAGAAACATCAATCAACTAGAATCAAGAGAGAATCAAAGAGAAAGCATCAAACCTCAAGTTTGAGTATTTCAAGCCTATTTTTCATCCAATATTCATTTGCTTTCAAGAACACTTTTGTACTCAATTGTATTTATCCTTGAGTGTTCTTTTCTTTGTTCTAGAATTGTGCAAACATCTTACCTTGTGAGGTTTTCTTGTAAGTTTGCAAATTTGTAATCTTCTCTTTGGGAAAAAGAGTGTTCTCAAGAGTTGGGGTATACTCTTGAGGGATTTTGTAAGGTTATCTCTTTGGCCTCAAAAGAAAGAACAAATTAGTGAATTTGTTGGAAAATCCTTAGTGTGGATAGCTAAGGTAGTGGACGTAGACTTTGTTTGAGAAAGTCGAACCACTGTAAATCGCTGTGCAATTACTTTCAATTTTCTGCAAAAGCTTCCACGAAAATTTTAATTGCCAATTCACCCCCCTCTTGGCCGATTCCGTAGATCGATTAACTCAACAATTGGTATCAGAGCCTAACTCATTTGAAGGTTTTATTGCCTCTTGAGTCGATTCGGGAAGAGTTATATCGATTATTAAAGTCATCAATGGCCTCCGCTTCAAACTTCGACTCCGGTCTCGATTCGATGCCCGTTAACAAGCCTCTTTTCTTCAATGGAGCTAACTATGCCTATTGGAAGAATAGAATGATGTACTTCATTCAAGCAAGTGACATGGGAGCATGGAATGCTGTAGAAGAAGGATACATCAAACCTCTCACTCATCCAAGATTGTGGAGTGAAGGAGAGACAAGAATGTTCCAGCTTAACTCCAAAGCCATCCATATTATTTTTTGTGCTCTTGGACCAGATGAATACGGAAGAGTTTCATCGTGTACAACCGCCAAAGAAATATGGGACAAACTTCAAGTCACACATGAAGGTACAGATGAGGTAAAGAAATCAAAAATTAGTATTCTAACGCATAGCTATGAAAATTTCAGGATGAAACCAAATGAAGACATCAAAGCTATGACGGATAGATTTTCAACGATTGTCAATGGTCTCAAATCATATGGAGAGATCATCTCAAATGAAAAGCTTATGAGGAAGTTAGTCTACTCCCTCCCAAAATCATGGCAATCAAAGAAGACGACAATCATCGAGTCTAAGGACCTATCGTCCTTAACTCTTGAAGAACTTATCGGTTCACTCCTCACTCATGAGATGATGCTCGAAGATGAGGTGGACCTTGAAAAAGTTGAAGAGACACCAAAGGAAAAGGAGAAGAAGAAAAATATTGGAGTTGCTCTCAAATCCACAAAAGATGAGAGTGATTCTAATAATGATGATGATGACGAGGAAATGACATTGTTTGCCAAACGGTTCAGAAAAATGATGAGACCTTACCAAGGAAGAAAATTCAAACGAAACGAAGGCCTCAAAAATGAACCAAAAGAGAAGGACCCAATCATTTGCTATGAATGCAAAAAGCCGGGGCATGTCAAATATGATTGCCCATAATTGAAGAAAAAAGGTCAATCAAAGAATAAGCACAAGGCTCATGTGGCTACATGGAGCGATGAAGAAAGTTCCGATGAAGAGGAACAAGAAGTAGCAAACTTGTGCTTGATGGCATTCAGGGAAGATTCTAAGGTAACCTCTAACTCATCCGATTTTGATGATTTATCTTATGATGAGTTATTTGAGGAGTACAATGGGTTGGCTTCGGATTATGAGAAATTGTTTTTAAAATATAAAAATGATGTTTCAAAATTGAAAAATGAAAACAAACTCATATCCAAAACCAACAACGATCTTGAAAGTAAAATCAAATATTTGCAAATCAAACTAGAAGAGTTTGAAAAGAAAAATTTAGATTTGCAAAATTTACTTTCAAAGATCAATGATGATCATCAAAAGAAAATTGATGATCTTAAAACTTCTTTTGATAAAGTTGGAACAAAACATTTTGAAAGAGGTGGAAATTCAAAATCCAACTTTGTTAGAAAAAGTTTTAGAAACTACAATCATAGAGGTCCCCAAAGAACCTCTAATGGAAAAATCATTAGAAGTATGTGGGTTCCTAAAGAACTCATTACTACTAAAGATAAAAATATCCTACATAAATGGATACCTAAGGGGATTAGGATTTTGGAAACTAATGAATATGGACCCAAAAGAATTTGGGTACCAAAAATCAAAAATTAATCTATGTTTGTAGGGAAAGGAGCATTGCTACAAGGCACGGGAAACAAATTCAAATTCATGGTACCTTGATAGTGGATGCTCAAGACATATGACCGGAGAAAAAAGCCGGTTCATTGAGCTTAACGCCAAAAATGGAGGAGAAGTGACTTTTGGAGACAATTCAAAAGGTCACATTGAAGGTATTGGTACAATAGGTAATACCTCTTCCATACAAATTAAGAATGTTTTATATGTGAATGGATTAAAGCATAATCTATTGAGTATTAGTCAATTATGCGATAAAGGATTCAATGTCTTATTTGAAATTAATGGTTGTAAAGTCATTGACATTGCATCTAATCGGATTATGCTTGTTGGTCATAGAATAGGAAACATTTACATGGTGCATTTAGATTCTATTGATATGACTAATTTATGCCTAGTTGCTAAGGATGAGCATGATAGTTGGTTATGGCATAGGAGACTAGGTCATGCTAGTATGAGTGTTTTGCAACGGTTAATTCAAGGAGACTTAGTAAGAGGGTTGCCTAAGCTTAAATTTGATAATGATAAAATCTGTGATGCTTGTGCTAAAGGAAAACAAAAACGAGTTTCTTTTAAATCTATTAATGATGTATCAACTAGTAGAGTATTACAATTGATCCATTTAGATCTTTTTGGGCCAACTAGAACTACTAGCTTGGGAGGAAAACAATATGCATTTGTCTTGATAGATGACTATTCTAGATACACTTGGGTTCTATTCTTAAGTACTAAAGATGAAGCATTAGAAAATTTCATCACATTTTCAAAAATAATCCAAAATGAAAAAGGTTACTCTATCACTAGTGTTAGAAGTGATCATGGAACTGAATTTGAAAATCTTGGATTTATTGAGTTTTGTAATTCTAATGGTATTAGCCACAATTTTTCAGCACCTAGAACCCCTCAACAAAATGGAGTTGTTGAGAGGAAAAATCGAACATTAGAAGAAATGGCTAGAACCATGCTTTGTGAAAATAATTTGCCAAAATATTTTTGGGCGAAAGCCACAAATACCGCTTGTTATGTTGTAAATCGAGTAATGATTAGGCCAATTTTAAAGAAAACTCCATATGAAATTCTCAAAAATAAAAAGCCTAACATTAGCTATTTTCATCATTTTGGATGTAAATGTTTTGTTTTAAACAACGGTAAAGAAAATCTTGGCAAATTTGATGCTAAAAGTGATGAAGGAATTTTTCTGGGTTATTCCTTAAATTCTAAAGCTTATCGTGTATTTAATAAAATAACTTTAGTTGTAGAAGAGTCTATACATGTTGTTTTCGATGATAATCCCCTTCTAAGGAAGGATTCTTCTGTTAATGATGATGTAGGTATTGTACAAGCAAATGACGTTAGACATGACGTTGGAGAATCATCATCAAAGGAAGAAACAAAAGATGAGGAAACTCATGATCCCCTCGAGAATCCAACCATTGAAGAAAGGGAAGTATCTTTTCCAAGAGAGTACAACTATGTCAAGGATGGTGAAATTATAGGTGATCCATCAAAAGGGGTAACTACTCGATCTTCTCTTAGAAATATATGTAATTATGTTGCATTTATTTCATGCATAGAGCCTAAGAATACCAAAGAAGCATTAAAAGATGAACATTGGATTATGGCTATGCAAGAAGAATTAAATCAATTTGAGAGAAGTAAAGTATGGACATTAGTTGAAAGGCCTAGTAATAAATCTACTGTAGGTACTAGATGGGTTTTTAGAAATAAACTTGATGAAAGTGGTAATATAGTGAGGAACAAGGCTAGACTTGTTGCTCAAGGCTATACTCAAGAAGAAGGCATAGACTATGATGAAACATACGCTCCCGTAGCTAGGATGGAAGCAATTAGAATATTATTGGCATTTGCATGTTTTAATGAATTTAAATTATATCAAATGGATGTTAAAAGTGCATTTTTAAATGGTTTTATAAAAGAAGAAGTGTACGTGGAACAACCTCCAGGTTTTGAAGATTCAAATTTTCCGGATCATGTTTTAAAATTGACAAAAGCTCTTTATGGTTTAAAACAAGCTCCTAGAGCTTGGTATGAAAGATTGTCAAATTTTTTAATTGAAAAAGGTTTTTTAAAAGGAAAGGTTGACACTATATTGTTTTTAAAGAGGAAAGGTAAAGATTTATTAGTAGTTCAAATTATGTTGATGATAATATTTGGTTCTACTAATGATGTTCTTTGCCAAGAATTTTCTAAGCTAATGCAAAGTGAGTTTGAGATGAGCATGATGGGGGAGCTCTCATTTTTCTTGGGACTCCAAATCAAGCAAAGAAAAGATGGCATCTTCATTAATCAAGCTAAGTACGTCAAAGATATGCTCAAGAAGTTTGGACTGGAAAATGGGAAACCTCATAACACTCCAATGAGCTCTTCAACAAAGCTTGATTTAGATGAAGGAGGTAAATGTGTAGATGTTAAATTATATAGGTCAATGATTGGCTCTTTGCTTTATCTAACTTCAAGTAGACCGGACATTATGTTTAGTGTTTGCTTATGTGCTAGATTTCAATCATGTCCTAAGGAATCACATTTACTAGCTGTTAAGAGAATCTTTAGATACCTTAAGGACACTCCTAGTTTAGGACTTTGGTATCCTAGAGACTCTAGTTTTAGCTTGCATGCTTTTTCTGATGCGGATTATGGAGGATGCAAATTAGATAGGAAAAGAACCTCCGGTACTTGCCAATTCCTTGGAAATATGCTGATTTCTTGGTTTTCAAAGAAACAAAATTGTGTTGCATTATCTACCACTGAAGCCGAATACATTTCAGCTGATAGTTGTTGTGCACAAGTTTTATGGATGAAACAACAACTTTTTGATTATGGAATTGAAGTAGGTACTATTCCTATCAAGTGTGACAATACTAGTGCTATTTGTCTCACTAAAAATCCCATCCAACACTCTAGAACTAAACACATTGAAATAAGACATCACTTCATTAGAGACCATGTCACTAAGGAAGATGTAGTTCTAGAATTTGTTGATACTTTGCACCAATTAGCGGATATTTTTACAAAACCCTTAGATAAAGAAAGATTTTGGACACTTAGAAGAGAATTAGGTTTAACTGACCTATCTTCACTTAGTGTTTAAAATAATTTAGCACTTTTAATAAATACTGAAAAATGCTTATAATAATAATTTTTGATTGTATTCTTGCTATTAGTTAGGGGGAGTTTATGATTCTTAATAAAAATTAATTTTATGTTCAAATAAAGTTTGAAGATTAATTTGATTGATTGAACATAATTAATTTTTGATATATATGAGTTGTCATTACCATTAGAGCCAAATTATTTAGCATTTTAAGTGTTTAAAATGGATTTTTGACATTTTTGCGCTTCATGCACCGATGCATTTAACAATGCATCGATGCATCCTTGAATATGCATCGATGCATAAGACCATGCACCGATGCATCCGTCGGGTTTTAGGTTTAAAATCTTCATCTTCTTCATTTTTCTCAAAACCTAAAACACAAACTCTCGGCCGTTCGTCCCCCTCTCACCTCAAATCTCTATTTTTGCTCAAAATCTTCGGGAAAACATCGGATTCTTCAAGTTTTTCATCCTACAAACCTGCTACACTCATTAAATCGCGCAAAACATCTCCTCATTCCCCTCAATCCGAATTTTAAAGGTATTTTCACAAAAACTCTATTTCATTAAATTTTTGAACTTAGGACTAGTTTAGATTAGTTCTAGTTTGAAATAATTATCGGGCATTGGCTATATGATGATTCTAAACTAGTTTCTACAACGAATTTCATCAAAAACGCATAATTTTTCAAAATTATTTGGAAATTTCGAATTCAAAAAAAAATTATTATTATTATTTCGAAAATAATTGATTCAATTGTGTTGTTTTCATGAAAACTATGCGTATTATGATATTAATTTTAAATAGTTTTCAAAACTTTGCCCATTAGGATTATGTTAGAGAACCTTGAATTATTGAGGACTCATTTGAGTTTTGGGATTGAATTTTGTGCATACATGTGTTTTAAATTGCAGGTGATATTCTTTTCCGATTTCCCTAACCATGTCTAATCCCAAACGCCCTAGATCATCCTCTAGTCGGTCTCACCAAAACCGTCCTCCCGCTCCTAGACCTCAAAATCCATCCAATATTCCTTCATCCCTCATTAGTACTTGTTTTAACATGCCTGAAAACCGTAGGGATGAATTGTACTCTAGGTACATGAACTCCTTCCAATCCTATCGTATTAGGGAAGAGCGTATTTCTTCTCTACAAGCTATGATAAAACTTGAATTTGAATACCTCTCAATTCTTCGCCGATGGAAGTTTGATAAATTATTTTCTCTTCAACCCATCGTCTTTCACCAACTTGTCCGCATCTTTATTCCAATGCGGTTTGTATTCAAAACACAACTCAGTGCGATACTATAGCGATTAGATCCTATCTTTTAGGACAATATATCACTATTACTTCTGAATCCATCGCATCTCATTTTGGTTTAGATGACGAGGGTTTATTTAATGAGAAGGAAGATGTGGAATATCCATATCTTCCTAATGCTAGTGTCAGTACCTTTAGGTCTCACCACGATCGATTTCTTCACTTAATGATCTCTTGGTGGTTTAGAACATCCGCAGGTCGGTACTCCACACTACGTACTACAGACTTATGGTGGATGCACTGTATAAAGAACAAAAAGAAAATCAATTTTCCACATATTGTCTTTAGCGCGCTTGTCGATATCATAAACATCATTCCCTCAAAGCATGTAGAAACCCTACCTTATGGTTGTCTACTAAGCAATTTGTTTATCAAACTCGGCCTAGATGTCTCCCTTGACAATCCTATTCCGCTCCAAAACCCAATCAATATCACATCCTTAAAGAAATCGGATTGGAAATTGGATGAGAACACCAGACTATGGTCTTTTCGACCCGGTAAGCAAACCCCGGGAGCTAGTTCTTCACGAGCTGCTCCTAGTTCTTCTCGTGCTCCTCCTCCTCCTCCAGCTCCTGACGCTGATAATGATCCAGAGCTTCAAAGGCTTATGAGAGATATTGACAAGGAAGTACCAGCTCGGCAAGATGATCAAACGCCACCTTATTTCCAATCTTTTCTAGAGTCGTTTGATCTGCGTTTTGCTTCCATGGAGTCTACGATTACTGAGTTTCAGAGGGAGATGCGTGATCGTATGGATGCTCTTACTCTTGAAGTTAGAGCTCATTATCCTCCTCCTCCTCCCGATTCCGCTATGGATGATTAAACGTTATTTGATGATATTTGGTTTTAAACTTTAAGAACTTGGATTGTTAAACTTTTTGATTTGAATGTTTATGTTTGTTTGGATGCTTGAATGTTTGAACCTTAATTTTAATATATTTGGTTTGAATTTTATTCATTTTGCATCATTAGATATATGACCAATTATGCCATTTCACATTTTATTATGAATATTGTTTATGAAAACTAATGGCTAATCTCTCTTTTGATTGTGATCTTAGCAGCTTATTATTAATAAATCAATTGGCTAATGTTTTTCAAAATTCTTGTTTAAAACGTTTATATAGAGTCTTTTTGATTTAACAAAAAGGGGGAGAAAATTTAAGATGTGCTATAGTAAGGGGGAGTAAGTTTTTCAAAATCGATTTCAAAAATAATTTCTTAAACAAATCTTAAAATTATTCAAATGTTTTGTTATATCAAAAAGGGGGAGATTGTTGAAAACATTTTTGATATTTCGATATAACAAATTAAGTTAAATGAATTTTAAGATTTCACAAATGATTTTACAAATTCGATTCAATTAACCGAATATCAAATTATTACTCCAAGTTTTTCAAGATCAATTTTAATCCTTACTAAATGTGTAAAATTGTGATTTGTACTTAAACTATTTTTGAAACAATTTTCACAAAGTATTTTGAACCAAAAACAAGCCTTAAATCAATTATTCAAAGGCATGCATCGATGCATCAGTCCATGCATCGATGCATCGATGAATTAATTGAACATCGAATGCATTCCATGCACCGATGCACTCTCCATGCATCGATGCACTCTGAATATTTTCAAAACATCGAATGCATTTGATGCATCGATGCACAAGCCATGCATCGATGCATCAGGCTATTTTTCAAACATCGAATGCATTTCATGCATCGATGCACACTTGGTGCACCGATGCATCAAGTATTCCAACGGTCAAAATATTTGAATTTTACACGAATGCACCGATGCATACTTGATCATGCATCGATGCATGAGACGCTCCACCTAGAAAAATTAATTTTTTTCACACTTAAACGGCTCTATTATCCCCACTAATTATCACCAACGTTCAGAATTGATTCAAGGGGTATTTAAACAAGTTCTGGAGCCATTGATCAACAACAAGAAACATCAATCAACTAGAATCAAGAGAGAATCAAAGATAAAGCATCAAACCTCAAGTTTGAGTATTTCAAGCCTATTTTTCATCCAATATTCATTTGCTTTCAAGAACACTTTTGTACTCAATTGTATTTATCCTTGAGTGTTCTTTTCTTTGTTCTAGAATTGTGCAAACATCTTACCTTGTGAGGTTTTCTTGTAAGTTTGCAAATTTGTAATCTTCTCTTTGGGAAAAAGAGTGTTCTCAAGAGTTGGGGTATACTCTTGAGGGATTTTGTAAGGTTATCTCTTAGGCCTCAAAAGAAAGAACAAATTAGTGAATTTGTTGGAAAATCCTTAGTGTGGATAGCTAAGGTAGTGGACGTAGACTTTGTTTGAGAAAGTCGAACCACTGTAAATCGCTGTGCAATTACTTTCAATTTTCTGCAAAAGCTTCCACGAAAATTTTAATTGCCAATTCACCCCCCTCTTGGCCGATTCCGTAGATCAATTAACTCAACAAGAGGCTCACGAGTGAATGTCTTTACCAGCTATTACCATGTGCTGAGCAAGGGTCGGTTGAACAAGGGTCATCGTGTTTTGAGTTGAATAATGTCTCTAAGGATCATGAGCTTCTCGATCTGTGGCACAAGCGGCTAGGTCATGCCTCCATTGACGCTGTGAAAATGGTTATGAAGAGTTGTAATGTTTTGTTGAATGAAAATAAACTTTCTCATGTGTGTGATGCTTGTATGTAAGGGAAAGCTCACAAATTACCATTTTGTAAATCATTGACTGAATACAAAGAACCCTTTCAATTGGTTGTATCATAAGTTGGGGGTCATGCACTGCACCATTCACTTCCTCTGATGGTTTTTCATACTATGTATCGTTTATTGATTTGTTTAGTAGATATACATGGATATTCTTGTTGAAGAGAAAGTCTGAAGTAACACAATGTTTTTTTAATTTTTATAAACTTGTTGAAGTATAATTTGGAGTTAAAATCAAGGCACTACAAACAGATGGTGGAGGTGATTATCAATCCCTGGAAGGCTGGTTGTTGGAAAATGGTGTTCAACATCGGGTTTCTTGTCCAAGCACCTCTGAGAAGAATGGTCAAGATGAGCGAAAACACAGGCATGTTGTGGAAATGGGTTTAGCTATGTTGGCGCAATCATCTTTATCACTGAAATACTAGAGTTATCCATTTGTTTCAGTTGTATTTCTTATAAATATGTGATGACAACTTAGTATGCAAATTGAATAAGGCTATCTATGGATTGAAGCAGGCTCCACGTACGTGGTTTGATAGGCTCAAGGAGTATCTAGTTTCTGAGGGGTTTGTCTTGATACGATCAGATGTCTCACTTTATGTACGAAAAATAAAAGACAATGTGGTTTATTTGTTGGTGTATGTAGATGATATATTTTCACTAGGAGTTGTGATGATGAAGTTTGAAGTGCAATTGATAAATTGAATGAATAATTTTCATTGAAAGATCTTGGTTTACTTCATTTTTTTCTTATGTGTTGAAGTGTGCTATGATTCATGTGGATTGGTGTTTGACCCAGTACAAGTATATTTGTGAGTTATTGCAAAAATATGATTTTGAAAAAGCAAGAAAGTTGTCCACGCCTATTATAACAAGTTGTAAACTCTCGGCTACAGTAGGTACGCCTATAGATAATGTGTCGCGGTACAAGAGCGTTGTTAAAGCGTAACAATATTTTGTGATCACTCGGTCGGATATTGCATTTGCTGTCAACCGAGTATGTCAGTTTATGCAAGCACCACAGGATTGTTGGGGAAACTTGGTTATTTCCTACAAAAACGTAGTTTCAAAATTGACGTAAAATGTCAAGATCAAAACCACCAAGGGTTGCACAGCGGATAAACCCGTCAAACTATTGAATATTGAAAAATAATAGAAAAATCGAATAAAAACAATAAAGGAGAGAACATATCAAATTTACGAGGTTCGATGAGAATATCTTCTACTCCTCAGGCACCACATCGAATGATAACTTCACTATCAACAAATATTACAACAAATGGAATTCTTTAGAATTCCCAAAGTGAGAGAATGAAGAAAACAAGAGGAATAGAGAACTTGTTTTGGGATGATTTCTAATGAAATACTTAGGCTTATTTATAGTTGAGTTTTAAGGACTAAACTTATAAATAACCTAATATTTTAGAGACCAAAGATGAAATTCCCATGTACAAAATTGGCCACCTACCAAAGATGAATTTTCCAATAAGTTGTCCACCAACAAATATGAATTTTCCAATTTTCCAACTTTCCAAATTTGACAATTTACAAGCCAAATATAACAAATCTCCACTTTGGCTTGAAATTACCAAGCCTACTCAACTTCTTCAACTCCCCAAATTTGATGTTGTGCCTCTAATTGCGCTCACAAGTGCCATATACCCGAAGGTGCTTAAACTTTTAGGATGTTAATAAAGTTCAAACAATGATTAAACTTGATTATTGTTACTACCTTGGTCATCATATCTGCAGGATTTTCTGCTATTGCAATTTTCTAAAGTATAATCTTTCATTCTTCAAAGATCTCCCACACAAAGTGATACCTCACGTCGATATGCTTAGTCCTTGAATGGTAGACTTGATTTTTCGCTAAGTGAATAACGCTCTGACTATCACAATAGAGACTAATGTGACTTTGAACAACTCCCAAGTCTTCTATCAACCCGTTAATTCAAATTGCTTCCTTTACAGCCTTTAAAACTGCAATGTATTATGCCTCTATAGTAGACAAAGCCACCGTGGATTGCAAAGTAGACTTCTAGCTTACTGGGGCTTTAGCAAGAGTAAACAAATACCCAATAGTTGATCGATGCTTATCCAAATCACCAGTATATTCAGAATCAACATATCCAACCACACACTGACCAAGTGTTTCATCCTGTTAAAAAACTAAACCAATATCTACGGTTTGTTGGAGATACCGTAGAATCCATTTCACAGCTTGCCAATGTCATTCTCTAGGATCATGCATGTACCTACTCACAACTTCATCTGCTTGTGAAATGTCAGGACGCGTACACACCATTGCATACATCAAGCTCCCAACTGCATTAGCATATGGAACTTTTTCCATATACTCTCGTTCTTCGTTAGTTTTAGGAGATAACTGAGAACTAAGTTTCAAATGAGAAGCTAGTGAAATACTTACATGTTTGGTATTTTCATTCATGCCAAAACATTGTAATACTTTTCTCATATATTGCTTCTGAGTTAAACAAAGTTTTCATCTCTGTCTATCTCTGCTTATCTCTATACCAAGAATCTTCTTGGCCTCACCTAGATCTTTCATCGCAAACTCATGATTCAACTGAGCCTTTAATTTGTCTATCTCCTTTTGACTCTTCGAAGCGATCAACATATCGTTAACGTACAAGAGAAGATAAATGAAAGATCCATCTTTGAGCTTTTGCAAATACACACAATGATTATATTTGCTTCTAGTGTACTTTTTCCTCCTCATAAAGCTATCAAATCGCTTGTAACACTGCCTCAGAGATTGCTTCAATCCATATAGCGATTTATTCAGCTTACAAACTCATTTCTCACAACCATCATCTTTGTATCCTTCTGGCTGAGTCATATAGATCTCCTCTTATAAATCACCGTGCAAGAAAGTCGTCTTTACATCAAGTTGAGCTAGCTCCAAATTCAACTGTGCTACCAAGGCCAACAATATTCTAATGGAGGAATGTTTCACAACAGGGGAAAATACTTCATTGTAGTCGATTCCCTCCTTTTGAGCGTAGCCTTTAGCTACCAACCTTGCCTTGTAGTGAACATATTTCTTTCTATGAGATCCATCTTTCTTTACAAATACCCACTTGCATCCAATTGCTCTTTTACGTTTCAGTAATTGTGTCAGTTTCCAAGTGTTGTTCTTTTAGAGATATTGCATTTCTTCATCCATGGCACTTTTCCACTTATCACTTTCCAAGCTTTGTATTGCTTCTTGGTAAGTGATAGGGATATCATCATCAACAACTGGAAGAGCACAGGCCACCATATCAACAAATCGAGCAGGTCTATGAATTTCTCTCATTGGCCTTGTAACTGCAAGTGGTTCTGGTGTCTCCAATGGTTCTTGGGTTTGAACCTCTTCATCTTATGATTCTTCTATTGGATTTGAAGAATCAGTTGCATCAACTTTTGGGATCATTGTCTGCTGAAACTCCACCTGTTTTGGAGTATGCTCCACCTGCTGCGGAGTACTACTTATCTGGACAGCTTTATTTGTTACCTTCTTGGTTTTCTTTCTGAGCTCATAACTATACAAAGAAGCAGTTATATCTTTAACGGTAACATTATTCTTACCATGAAGTAACGTAGTCTCAAGGTGCTCAAATTCATCTGGAATAGATGACAACAACATCAAAGCCAACTCTTCATCTTTAAAGGTTTCATCCATGCCCAATAAGTCTTCCACTAGCTTATTGAACGCAGTGATGTGTTCATTCATACTAGTGTCTGGTTGATAATCAAATCTGAACAATCTTTTCTTCATGTGGAGACGATTCTAAGAGTTTTTCTTTATGAATTTTTCCTCTAATTCTTTCCACATCTTACTTGCAAAAGTTTCGTTCTTGTAGCCATACTTCTGCTCCCTGGAAAGACAAGATCGAATCGTGCTGCAAGCTAAACGATTGATTGTTCCCTATTCTTTCTCCTCCATATATTCGGCCTTTTCTTCCTCAATGGTGATGTTTAGACCTTGTTGGAATAAAGCGTCTAACACCTCGCCTTGCCACATGCCAAAATGATCGGATCCATCGAACAACTCCACCGAGAAACTTGTATTTGACATCCTCCTCCTCATCAGTCCAGATGAAGAGTTTGATGTCTCAACTGATTCGTATTTTGGCATTTTAATTCTAACGAACAATATTCAGTAGCACGAACTGTATCTTTTCAGCAACATGACCACCAGGATAATCTCAACTATAGCTCTAGATACCAATTGTTGGGGAAACCGGGTTATTTCCGATAAGAACGTAGTTTCAAAATTAACGTAAAATGTCAAGATCAAAATCACCAAAGGTTGCACAGCGGATAAACCCGTCAAACTATTGAATATTGGAACACAATGGAAATTATGAGGTTCGATGAGAATATCGTCTACTCCTCGGGCACCACACCGGATAATAACTTCACTATCAATAAATATTACAACAAATTGAATTCTTTAGAATTCCCAAAGTGAGAGAATGAAGAAAACAAGAGAAAGAGAGAACTTGTTTTGGGATGATTTCTAATGAAATACTTAGGCCTATTTATAGTTGAGTTTTAAGAACTAAACTTATAAATAACCTAATATTTTAGGGACCAAAGATGAAATTCCAATGTGCAAAGTTGGCCACCTACCAAAGATGAATTTTCCAATAAGTTGGCCACCAACCAAGATGAAATTTCCAATAAGTTGGCCACCAACCAAGATGAATTTTCCAACTTGCCAAATTTGACAATTTACAAGCCAAATATAATAAGGATGTCTATTTTCAAGCAGTTAAATGAATCTTGAGGTATTTATAGGGTACTTTCGATTATGGTTTGAGGTTCACTTCTACTTCCAGGTTGTCATTGGTTGGATTTGTCGTTGCAAATTGGGGAACGAATGTTGATGACAGACGCTCTACTTCTGGTTTCTTTCGTTATATTAGAGGGAATTCGATTTCATGGAGTTCACGTGAGCAATAAGTGGTTGCTAGATCGACTATTAAGGCTGAATATAGGAGTGTTGCTTTAGCTGCTTCACAGTTAGTATGGGTTGAATCGTTGCTTAAGGAGTCGCATGTGACCCCTCATGGCAAGCCGACCATGTGGTGTGAGAACACAAGCACTGTGGTTGTTTGTGCTAATCCCATCCTTCACTCTAAGTTCAAGCATGTTGAGCTTGATCTGTTTTTTTGTGCGAGAAATGGTGTTTGCTGGAAGGTTGCTAGTTCTTGAGGTTTCAGCATACGAACAGGTTACTTATGTGTTCACTAAACCATTATCTTCTCCAATGTTTCATAAACACAGATAGAAGCTGTTGGTTGCACATTGTAAATCACGAGGTGATGCTTTGTTCTCAACAGAAGAAACAAGAGGATGTTGAAGAGTTGGATTGTAAGGGGAATGATAGTGTATAATATGAATGGGTCCCATCCATTACGTTCTGCATGTAGTGAGTTGGTGGTTACAAGTTGTTAGTTTATTAGGGCTTCTATTAAGTTAGATTGATTGTATAAATAATCATCTCTTTCTTCTTTGTATGTGTGTGATTTTCTAATAAAAGTATGAAAGAATTTGTGTTCTCTCTATTATTCTTTCTTGTGTTTTCTTTTATGGCTATATTGTTATCTTAACACATCTGTCCCCACCTGACCTTAATAATATATATTCTCAACCGACTTTGATTCGACCCCAATTTTTAAAGTATAAATTTGACCCGACCTGATATAAAATAAGAACTTAATTAAAATAATAATATATTTTTAAAGAATTTACATTAATATGCTTAGTTCAGGTTGCGTTGGAGTTTTTTCACCTTCCACCCGAACCCGACCTTACCCTTGAAAAAATTTGATCCAACCTGATTTTTTTCAAATTAATCCTTTCAGATCGGATCGAGTCGAAATCAGTCGGACTCGGATTAAATTACCACCCCTAGGTAGAATATATTATAAATGTACCTTGATTGAAATCCAGCGTTTGAGCTAGACGGGATCATGGTTGTCTGGTTTAATGGTCGTCTTAAAGTAAGCCTCAGGAGGTTTGGGTTCCTCCTCGAACTTCTTACAGAGTGACATCAATGGCTTTGAGAAACTTAAAGCTTCCAACATTGCGTAAAACGTTAAATTCGACGTTCCAACGTATGACAAATAGATGTTTAACTTCCCTGGTGAATAGTTTATAAACCGTCATTGATAAAACTGTGATTATCACCATGACTGGTGTCTCTGTCAATGAGTCAATCGTTACAAATATGTCTCCGCCTGATAGTGTTTCTTTGTCAACAATTTATTCAAACAGTATTCATCATTTTGTAGTTTATTTTTTTAATTACTTGCTTATAAATATATAAGACCAAATGTTTAAATAAGAATTTAACTTTTAAAAAAAGGTTTAACATTTTAAATCTTCTTAAGTAAAGGTTTTAAGTTTTTAGAATGTTTTCAAACAAGAGTCCATGTTTGAGTAGAATATAAAACGTTAATCTTTATTTAAATAAATTATAAAATGTTAGACCATTATTTAAATAGATTTAAAAATGTTAAACTCTTATTTGACAATTTTAAAAAGTTAAACTCTTATTTGATAATTTTAGAAAATCAAAGTCTTATATGAGTAGACGAACCAAACGTTCATTGAATAGTTCATGAACTATCTAACGGAAAATTTATTTATGTTCATTTATTTATTAAATGAACGAACATGAATAATATTTTTTTCGTTTAATTAAATGAACAAATTTGAACAAATGGCTCGTTCGTTTATTTACGTTCATGAACGTTCGGTAATTCGTTCGTTTATGTTTGAGAATTAGTTCGTTTATGGTCAGTAATCCATTAGTTTAGGGTTGTTCATTTATTTATATTTATGTTTGTTTATTTATATTTTTTTAAAGAATTTTTACTTGATTTAAACTAAATTTGTATTTTATGTTCGTTCGTTTATTCATTTGCATTGTTCGCGTTCGTTCATCATTTAAACTAACATACATGAACGAACACAAACAAACGAGTACGAACAAGAAATCTTGTTTGTTTACAATCGTATGATTACCTCTAAAAACTTAATGACAACTATTTTAACATTTATATCATATATATTCTCTATGTTTTAATGTAAGGATTTGATCTTTCTCTTCTTCTCCCAAATATACATAGAGATAGAGATGAATATCAATGCATGACTTTATGTTAAGGATATAAATCTTTAAAAATTGTATTAAAAATTAAAGAAATATGAAATCATAAAAAAAAAGCATGAATCCAGTGGTTTCCGTGGTGTGAGTGTTCAATGTTAAGAGGTTGAGTAAGTTATCTTAAAACATATATTGCCTTGTACTTACCCACATATTAATCAAAAAAAAATTTCAAAAAATTTATAAAAAATAAATAAATTATATAGAAATTTAAAATTGTTAAGAAATGCAATTTTAAAAATGTATGAAAGAAATAATTTTACCTCTTATCTTTGGATAGTAGAACCACTCTAGATGTATGAAAGAAATAATTTTTTGGTATATCATGTACATTATATATTTTTATTTAATATACTAATAATATGAATTTTTAATTTCAGGTTAAAACATTATCAAAACTTATTAAGTGAATTTACTGTTAATCATCCTGATTTTATTTTACTTTTAATTAAAATTTTCAAAAGTAAAGTTCGTGATTCACGAACAGCAGTGAATATAGTTATTAATTAAAGAATATGATAAAAGAAAAAGAAAAAGAAATTGCTGTTTGGTCAATGACCGTCTCGTAACAATATTCTCCATGTTCACTCTATGGTATACACTGTGGGGTAATACCAGGTGGAGCCATGAAAATGACAAAACATAATGATGATAAAATGACGTAAAACCCATAGGATTATTATAATATGTTCATATTTCAAATTCGAATTCTATATGCATTTGAAATGCATCTGTCATGTTTATTGAGCTTAATACATTATATTTGTTAATAAGAACAAATTTGTTTAAATGATTATTGACGATTCATTCTTTTAAATTTGAACAAAAAATCACTATCAATGAAAAAACGATCGTAAAATATTATTTTCTCAAAAAAGAAATTGGTCATGAAGATGAAGAAGATAATTTAGAGATCGTAAAAGCTTCAATCTTTTTTATTGGGTTATTTATAAATCTTTATTGCATATGTTAGTCATAGCATAATTATGATTATTTATAAATTAACGAATTGGATAGATCTAATTGTTAGATCTTAAATTACATTACGATAGGACACATGAACATGCTAAGGGTATTGTTTATATATTATAGTTGGCTTAGGGATGGGTATGAGACCCGAACCCGTGAATTTCGACCTAATCAAATCCTATTAGGTCAATTTTTTTAAAAAAAAAAATAGGTTAAAGTAAGATCGGATAGGATTTTTTATAGATAATGTTTGGGTTTATCGTGATCAGGTTTAGGGTGAAAATATTTGACCCGATCTGACCCAAAAAAAATTGTAAATTTACCTTAAATATTTAGGATAATTGCAATAAGACCCCTCTACTCATTATATTTTAAATTAAATCTATTTTTTATTGAATAAAATTAATAATTTTTTTGAAATATATTATTTCAGATCGAGTCGGATTCAAATTTTATCTCAAAATGACAGGTCGAGTTTGGATCGAATAGAGGATATATAATTTTTGGGTCAGATTTGAATCGAATGGAGAATGTATAATTTTCAGATATGATCAAATTGACCGAAAATTCATCTTAACCAGACCGACACCCAACCCTAAGTTGGCTTGGAGGTATATGTTCGAAAGATGTAAACTTGTTGAAAACTATGGTAGGCAAAACAGTATGCCTCGAGATTTTCATAATTTTTTATATAAACAACTAATTTTATTCAAAATAGTAAATATCCCAAATTACAATAAAAAGTTACAATCACAATCGTAAATTAAGTATATAACTAGGAAAATTTCCTATAATCGTTGAAACAAAACTAACAACTTAAGATCGCATAAGAACCATACAAGGAAATATTAAATCTTACGAAGAAACTCAAACAAAGATAGATACAAACAGATCTGATTGCATCGGCAAACAAACTACAAAAGATGATCAAACTATTTAAAGACTACCGACAAACCGTAAATTAGACTCAAGCGACGTGAAAAGCTATCAACAAAAGCAAATCAGTATCTAAGTTCAATTTAAGGGTCCAAAGCAGGGAAGATCAACAAGATATCAGATAAGCGACATCTTGATCAATCGTGGCGATGTCAAATAAGAACCGAAAAACATGTCAAAAAACATAAGAAAACTTGCTACAAAGACATATGAAAATGTACAACACATACAGACTTATTGAAAATAAAATAAAAAATAAAGATACAATATAGAAAGAAAAAGACAATAAAGAATAATAACGGTAGGGGTGGGAATAGGCCAGGTCAGGTCAGGCTTTAATAGGCCTGAGCCTGGCCTGTAGCCTGTCAAAGGCTTTTATTTTGGCTCGGCCTGGCCTGTTTAAAAGTCTAGCCTGTTTCACAATAAACATTTAATATTTCCAGTTTAGTCACTAATTTTAGAGTAAAGTCCCTATTAAGTCACTCTAACTTAGCATATTTTACAAAGTAGTCACTTTAAATAGGCCGATCTATCATGCTTATAAGGCTTTTTAATAAGCCTAAGCTTGACCAATTTAATTTAATAGGCTTTTAGAAAGGTCCGAGTCTAGCCTTTTTATTAAATAGGTCAGGCCAGACTTTATGTAGGCCCCTGTAGGCCGGCTTGACCTATTCCCACCCTTAACTGGCGGTCAGCAACTAACATTAAAATTAGTGTCACCGCTGATCAACAAAGATGAAAAAAAAATATATGACCGATACACCAAAGAGAGAAAACTAGGTTTTTAGAGTAATAATATTATATTTTATATTATGTATTGAATTATATTTCAATAATTTTATTTTCGGGTTACGAAATCTTTTATCGGGGAACATAAGATAAATAGGATTCGATCCAAACTATGAAAGAGAGGTGATTCCATGGACGAGATATTTAGGCCAATAATTGGGACAACTCAAGCTCGAATATTGAATGAAAGATATTATCCGGCTCAACCTTTTGTCTCTAAGGTTTAATTCGGCTACTCTTCGTACGTGCTGGAATGAACATTGTATCTGCTGCAATTAGATTATTCTCCACCACTCCAAAATAACAAACGAAAATGAAAAAGAGAAATTCCTCCATTAAAATGCTTTGCATTCAAGCGTGCAATTTTGTCGGTATGCTCGCCGTAACCCTACCCCACAATTACGGGGGGGGAAAAAAGAAGAAAAAGTAAAAATCTTGGGTGAAAACATGGCCTTAAGAAAGGAACCCTTTGTGATAAACACCAGCACTTCCACCAACTTGTCATTATCATAAACCTATCTACAAAAGAGTGGCCCCTTAATTCCATTTCCAGCTCTCAAATCTCTTCATTTCGGGTTCCTACCCATAGCCGGAAACACCGAGAGGGAGAAAAAAGATGTGGCGTATGCTGGTGGCTTTGCGACGGAACCTTCAAAACATCAAGAAAAGCCACCGTGTAGCGGATGAGAACATGGTGGTCGGAGGTGGAGGGAACAATAATGGAGGCGAGATGCCGGGTTTCGTGGATAGGAGGTGGAATGGCCTTTCAGTGATTTGCAGCGTCGTAAGAGCTCCTTTTACACTGGTTTCTTGCTTCTCTCAACCCCACGTTAATGGCGCTGATGGAGTTTGGGTTTCCAGTCACGAATTTGCTCAAATCTCAGAGATGAATCATTTGATGGTAAGTGATAGCATGCGTTATGCAATCTTGATGTAAAAGATTAAAAGGGGGGGGGGAGAGGAAGGATTTTAGCTACTCCATTATAGAATTGTTTTCTCTTCGGATATTCATTTTCTTCTTCTTCTTAAACAACAGTCTTTGTTTGTCGTCGATACATACATATTTATATGTGTAGGTAAATAATTTCAGGGTTTACTCTCATACTTTGTCTTTGGATTGGGTATTTATATATATATATATACTCCGGTTTCTCGTGATTTCTTAATTTGTTTCATGAGATTACAAATCAAGTCCCCCCAAGATAGAAAAATATCGATAATCCCTAATCTTTATGCTCGAAACCATGGAATAATGGCGCTAAAGAATAAAATAAAAAGAGTAAGAGTTTGTGGTTTTCATTACAGAGCTTTGCCACTGCCGGGTATCAATGCTACAAGTAAATCATTAATAAATTGGGAAAAGAGAAGTTGGAATCATTTTGTTTTTTTATCTTTAAATTAATTAATAAAATTTATATAACAAAAAAGGAAACACACTGATTAAAGGTTAATTTTGAATGATGACAGCATCTCTTTGAATTAATTAGTAGGAGAGAATAAGCTTAATTAGTAGGAGATTTGCTTTGATTATACAGTACAAATAAAACAAGTCAGGTCGAATCAATTCTAAAACCTCGACCACGCCATTGATTCCCGAAGGCATATTTGAAGAAAAATAGACTTAAAAGTTGATTTTGTTTTATAAATATTATGTTTTCATTAGTGATGATCGACTAAGCTAATTAATTGATATTTTAATACAATAGAGTGTGCAACATCTGCATTCGGATATCCAGAATGAAAGTTGATGATACTGGTTTAAAGATGGGGAAATTAGGACATAATTAGGTTTTGTACTTTGCTTAGGACCATGAACTTTATAATTACCATTAGCTTTGTAGCACTACTATAATGTTTTCCTTAAGGGATATACACAGATTTGTTGGAATCTCCTGGAGCACAACTTTATCCCTTTATTTTCATTTCAATTAATGTCACCACCAGATTGAATAGAAAAATCATTTAATTAAATAATTTAAAATTCATAAATAAAATTTTCCAATCATGTATTAACACGTGTCACGTTCTAATTGGATAGTTAAATTTATTTAATTGAATTAAAAATAGTGACTAAATTGATAAAATATGTAAATATTAAGGACCAAATATAGAACTATGCCAATTTTATTAACGGACACGTCATCACCATCGTTAAAAAGTAACGGCTGGTGGCTTGATTGAAACATTTAAATAGTTGAGTGGTCTGATTGATTCAATTGAAACTTCGGTGGTCAAATTGATTTTTGACCATAGTTTAGTAATCTCTCGTGTAGTTTACCCTTATATTTATTAAATAAATTATATAAGATTTCACATAATTTGCAAAATTTAAATTAGTTAATATGCAAATTGTAGTTTTATTTGTTTTAATTTGATTATAAAAAGAACAGTATAAATATAATTTTCCTTGAATCTAATATTCATTAAGTTTTAAATTATACTTATTTTTAAAAAATGGACATAACATAATATATAGTCTCTAAAATCTTAAACTTGTTCTCTTTACAGGCATTTTTTCTCTCTCTCCAAACAAAACATTTTTCTTATATTTTCCTTGTTGCATTTATATAAGACAAATTTATATGAAATTTGTTTAATTGAATTTGCATTTTGGGTGATAAAAAATTGAGATTTTTACTATAAGAAAGGACAGAATAATTTGGAAGTGTAGGAAATATTATTTGAGGGGGCAAGGCAAATAGAAGAGAACAAAGAGGATGAGATTAACCTCCTCTATTCTTATTCTTATCGTGCCTCCTTTCAGATCTTAGTTTTTTGCAAAGATTTGACACTTGGGTTTGCTTTGATCGGTGGGTTTTTTCCCGATGAATCTGGATTTGTGTATTAAACCTTTTGCGTAAATTTGCAATTAATTTTTTACAGCTAATATCAGGTTTCTGATTGATCAACTATCTGGGTTTTGGTGTTTTGCCTCTTTCATTTCTGAAATCCAGGTGAAACTATTGACTGTGGAAGGATCTGTTTGTTTTTAGCTTTGAATCGGAGAGAAATTTTCATTGCGTATCGGATTACACGTTTTGTTAGATAAAAGGTATTGAATTCTATCTGCATTATTGTGATTAGATTGCTATAGTCAATAAAAGACATGATTTTGATTTGATATTGTTAATTTGATTCATGGAAAAGTGACATTTTGGTATTGGTTTTTGACTGGTTTATTGTTGTTGTTGCAATGGAATGTTCATATATTGCATTTTGATCCAGTAATGAATTTGACCGTTAAAGTTTGTATTTGGTTTAGATTTGAGGATGGTTTGGACTTTGTATTGATCAAACTAGTTTTTATGTAATACAGAGAAAGATGACTGAGAATGGTAAGCTATTTATTGGTGGAATATCTTGGGACACCAATGAAGAGCGCCTCAAGGAGTATTTCAGAAGTTTCGGTGAAGTGGTAGAGACAGTGATCATGAAGGATCGAACCACAGGGCGTGCTCGAGGTTTTGGTTTCATTGTTTTCTCCGACCCAGCCGTTGCTGAGAAAGTCATCAAGGAGAAACACAATATTGATGGCAGGATGGTAAGTTGTTGATCATTAAGTTTAAGCAAACATCTTTATATAAATGTTGTCCAATGTACTATTCATTGGAGCTATTAGTATACTGAAGTAAGAGGGGGGAAATTCAATTCCTTTTTTGGTTTTTGAAACTGATATTTAGTTGCAGGAATTCATATATTTTTGGTTCTGTGTCCAACTAAATTTCAAAAGTAAGCCGAGCGTAACAGTTTCATGCTTCCTCTTATTTATCTTTTTCCTTCACAAAGATAGTGGTTATATTTGTAATTTAGTATAATCATCTATATTGAGATGAAACAGTTTTTGCTCTAAAGGATTAATTTTCATCATTGAGTTACTCGTGCACAGGTTGAGGCAAAAAAGGCAGTTCTAGGGATGACCAGAACATTATGAGTAGAAGCACTAATAGCATCCAAGGATCACCTGGTCCAGGTCGCACAAGAAAGATTTTTGTTGGAGGTTTAGCATCTACAGTCACAGAGAGTGACTTTAAGAAATATTTTGATCAGTTTGGGAATATCACAGATGTTGTAGTGATGTATGATCACAACACTCAAAGGCCTAGGGGTTTCGGATTCATCACTTATGATTCAGAAGAGGCAGTGGATAAAGTGTTGCTAAAAAATTTCATGAATTGAATGGTAAAATGGTTGAGGTTAAACGAGCAGTTCCCAAAGAGTTATCGTCTGGCCCTGCTCGTAGTCCCCTTGGTGTATATAACTATGGTTTGACTAGGGCCAACAACTTTCTCAATGGTTACACTCAGGGGCATAATCCTAATAGCCTTGGAGCCTATGGACTTAGGATGGATGGTAGATATAGTCCAGTTGCTGGTGGTCAAAGCGGGTTTCCTCCTTTTGGTTCTGGTTTTGGAATGGGCATCAACTTTGAGCCAGGGTTGAACCCAAGTTTTGGAAACAGTGCAAATTTTAATAACTATGGACGAGGAATGAGCCCTTATTATATTGGTAATACGAATAGGTTTGGTAGTCCTATTGGGTATGATGGAAGTAATGGAGGTGGAGGTAGTACTTCCTTTTTCAGTTCAGTGACCCGGAATCTTTGGGGAAATGGAGGGCCCAGTTATAATGCAAATGCTGCTAGTTCCAGTGCCTATGCAGGATCCGGAAGTGGGAGTATAGGAGCAAGTTCCTTTGCAAATAGTGGAATTAATTGGAGTTCTCCAGTTTCCAGTCAAGGTGGAAGGAATAATGTCTCTAACAATAGTGTGAATTTTGGTTATGGAAGTGGGGATAATAGTTTCGGTTTGGGGACTGCAGGGTATGAGAGAAACATTGGGACTAATGTGGTGCCAACATCATCATATGCAGCATCAAATGGTGGTTATGATGGCGCCTTTGCAGCCGTTTATGGTGATGTTTCATTTTATGGGGGTACCAATGGGCCATCATCAACATCCGAGCGAGATGGTTCTGGTTCCTTTGGTTATGGACTTGGTAGTACCACTTCTGTTGTTCCGGGTAAAAGTTCTCCTGGTTATGTTGGTGGTTATAGTGTTAATAAGGGACAATCAAATAGAGGTAAGACTTTTTACTTGGCATCGCCTTAGTGTTATTTATTTTCATGGGAGTTCAGTAGCATAATCTTGTTGAGGTGTTATACAAGCATTACTAATCAAACTTAAAACCTTTCATATGAGGCTCCGCTAGCTTTTACTTCTTTCGGCTAGGCTTAAATTTTGCTGTATTCGTCTTAGTAATATAAATCTTCTTTTGGTAATATCTGCATGACTGGTTGCTAGTTTTAACCAGAATGTCAGTCAAGAGTGATAGACATCTTTTGAACGTGATGATCATATGTAACGTGTAACGGAAAGGTAAAGGTGCTGCCAATTCTAAAATACAATTACTTAAAACCTTCCGTTTAAAAACCTTCCGTCTTATTGGATGGTTTCAAGTAACTGTATTTTAGAATTGGTAGCACCTTTACCTTTCTGTTTTAGTAAGGAATGAATAAGAATTCTTGTTGATGGATTGGCAAGATATTCAGTTGTTGAAGTCTAATATTATATTTAATGGAGAGAGTACAAGTATCTTATAAGGACACATTTCTTCTGTCCTCTGCCTTCTGTAGTTCAGTTTCTAGTCATTCAATTTTTTTGTTCCCTTTTTTGATCTAGGTCGGTAAATCGATTGCTTTTGCTCTTTCTTCTTTGGTTTTCCCCTTGAAACATAACTAGTTGGTGGGTCTAATACCTACACAGCAATTTGCCTCTTGATTTAGATGTATCATGTTTCAAATCATAAAATAGATAATGATCTCAGAGAAGAAAGATGCCAGAAACAGAATGGCAAATACAAACGGGTAGAATTTTAACCTTGCACATTTAGATTTAGCACCGGTATTGACAGAGGGGCTTCACTCTTGTTTCTTGACTTGTCACTATCTTCTAAACTTTGCTTTCTGTATATTCGAGACCCCATAATTTGGTTAAAGTCTCTTCTGTCACTCATTCCTTTTTCTTTAATCTAAGTTCATGAGAACACGATGGTTACTACTTAATGAGTTAAGTGCACAGTTTTCCATTATCAAAAGGCAATAACTTGTATCCAACCATTGTAGATCATGCTCTTATAACATGATACCTGTAACAGGAAACATTCTTTTTAGTGCACTCCCAAAAATATTGTTTTAAGTATTTAGTTGCTTTGTACTGACAGATTTTGATTCTCTTGCTTCAGGAATTGCTACCTAGAAGCATAATTTGATTATCACTGTACCGTAGGTGGAGATAACTTGTGACGCAAGTGATCTGCGAGTTCTGCTCCTTTCCTTCGTTTTCAACATGTTTCAGTTTTAATAGCTAAATGAAGTGCCTGTTTTTGGAGAAATACATTTTTTAGGGTTAGGGATCATAAGGTATTTTGTGTTTAAGTCTCGAGTTTTGAGTTGTGTTTTTAGGGTTCGTTTTTGGTATTCGAGCGAGATGTAAAATCAGATTCCGGGATATAGTCAGAGAATGTATCATGCATCTTATGGAAGGCGGTGATGCATAACCATATAGATTATAGACTTTTTTTCCCTCCTCAGATATTGAGTTCTGTAATGGCTCTGGCAAAGTTGTGAGTTATTGTCAGGCATGCATGGCTTTGCTTTGCTTTGTTTCTTTTTCTTTTCCCTTTTCTTCCATTACTTGGGTTTGTCTTTCTGCCATAATGTTGGTCCGAATAAGTTGCAGACATGTGATCATTCGTTCGTGGTTGAGACTTTTTGTGCTAACAGGGATGTGACTTTCTTTCTGAAATACTGAAATGAACGGTTTCAATTGATTTTTCACACTAAATATGGAAGCTTTGTTGGTAATTAGTTATGTATATTCTATTTGTCAGCTATTTGTTTGTGATATTATTTAAAATCATGCTTGCAGTCCTTGTTTTGTTCACTTTTTTAGGTTTCCATTTCCACTTGAATGTCAATTTGGGAAAGAAGGGGATTGCAGATATATAAATAGAAATATCTGCAAATTGATCCCCTCATGTATTCTCAACTATGAATAATGTTTTTATATTATGATAGTGACAACATAAAGGAAGACCATTTGGCTTGCAGATCTATCAAAAGAGACAAATATCTAGGTTCTGCAACTGCCATTTTCCCCACGTAGTAATTTAGAATAGGAAAGCGAATCAACATATACATTTATTAACTTAAAGCTGGTTATTAAAAAAAAGATGGCTTATCAATATATCGTATAGAAATACTAATGGTATATCTTGGATAATTGCGCTAAAGTTTCAACTAGTAATTAAATGAAGGTTTGGTAAGACAATAAATTGCAAGAAACTCGATGTTAACACTCCAGTTCCTTAAAGTTGGAATCGAAATAATAAGGAAAATTTGACCAAGTAATGGCCATCCTTTATACTTTGTTTAGAAAGAAAGAAAGATGGGTGCATGATTGAGAATTAGTCTCCTATGGATGCTATATTGGATATATTAGAATTGAAAATCCTATAAACATTTCACATCATTATGTTTGCTTCTTCCATGTAATACATGATTTTTTGAAAGTTTGATAGCTGAGTTGTCACAAAAAACTGTTGTAGTTCATATTCTCTTGAATTTCAGCTCCTCCAAAATTTTCCTTAACCAAATAGCTTGACAAGCACAAGCTGTTGCAGCAACAAATTCAGCATCTGTTGTTGATAAAGTAACAATGGATTGCTTCTTGGATGACCATGAAACAGCATCTGTTGTTGGTAAAGTAACAATGGATTGCTTCTTGGATGACCATGAAACAGCTTCAGTTCCCATCATAAAAACATAGCCTGAAGTACTTCTTTATCGCTTGAGTCTCCTACAAAATCACTATCAGTGAACCCAAATAAATCTGAAAATTCTCCTTTCCTGAAAAACAATCCAAAGTCCTTCGTTTCTTGAAAGTAACAAAGATTCTCTTGGAAGCCAATAAATGCATCTCCGTAGGATTCTCCATGAACATGTTGATCAAACTCACAGAATACATTATGTCTGGTCTTGTACCACTCAAATACATTAAGCTGCCAACAATCTGCTTGTAAAGAGTGTTGTCCACTTCTTTACCTTCTTTATTCAACTTCAACCCGTACTTAATGGGAGTATTTGCTGGAGTGCAATCCTTCATATCAAACCTGCTTAGAATATCTTGATTATATTTCTTTTGAGAAAGAAATATTCCATCAGCTGATTGCACAACTTTTATGCCCTGAAAAGGATGTATCATATCAAGATCTGACATTTCAAACTCAGCCATCATAGAATTTTTGAATTCTTTAAACATGGAACCACTATTTCCTGCGAAAATAAGTTCATCAACATATAAACTGACAATAAGCATTTTTCCTTCATCGCTGGATTTAATGAAAAGATTAGACTCATAAAGACATTTGGTAAAACAAACTTTCAAGAAATAAGCTTCAATTCGACTGTACCAAACACGTAGGGCTTGTTTCAACCCATATAAAGTCTTTTTCAGTTTATAAACTTTATTTTCACTTCCATGTTTAACATAACCAGTGTTCTTGAAGCTCACCATACGAAAATGCCAACTTTACATCTAATTGGAAGATAGGCAAGAATGTTGAGCTGCAAGTGAAATTATCAATCTGATTGTATCATGCCTTGCAACAAGAGCAAAGACTTTTTTGTAATCAACCCCAAACTCCTACTTATAACCTTTGACCACCAAGCACGCCTTATATCTGTCAACTTCTCCATTCTCCTTCAACTTTGTCTTATACACCCATTTGACACCAATTTTCTTGTGCCCTTTTGGAAGCTCGGTCAACTCCCATGTGTCATTCCTCTCTATACTTGAAATTTCTTCATCCATTGCTTTTCACCATTTCGACTCTTTTACAGCGCTTTCAAAAGTTGTTGGTCACAATCTGCATATAAGGCAAAGTAGGTTATTGGATCTTCAATCTGACCAATCCCAGTTACTTTAAAATCTCCCATCCAAGCTGGTCTCCATCGAATACGACTAGGACAAGGTTCAGCTACCTCCACCTCAATGGTTGTTGGAACTTCATTTGATGGATCCTCAATCTCAAGAGTTGCTTGACTTTGCTGCTCTAAAGGTTGTTTCCTTTCACCTTCAATTTCAGTGTGAACAAAGGTTTGTGAAAGCTGTAGGTCATCCCAATTCCAAGTTTTCTCCTCATCAAAAATTGCATCCCTGCTGATCACAATCTTTTTTGTCAAAGGATTAAACAATTTATACACTAGATGTTTCACTTACACCTCGAAATACACTTCTCCCCCTTATTATTAAGTTTTTTCCTCTTTGCATCTGGAACATGCGCATAAGCAATGCAACCAAAAATTATGAAGTAATCTATAGTTGGTCTTCTTCCACTCCAAGCTTCTTCAGGCGTCAGCAAAAGTTGGACTTGTGTTCAAGATATGGATGCTCCAATTTATTGTTCTTGCCAAAAATGTTTTGGGATCCTTCCACCAGCAAGCATGCTCCGTACCATATTAAGTATGGTTTTGTTTTTCCTTTCCGATACGCCATTTTGTTGGGGAGTATATGCAGCGGTAAGTTCTTTCCAAATGCCATGACTCTCACAAAATGCTTTAAATTCCTTTGAAAAATATTATCCACCACAGTCAGTGCGAAGAGCTTGAATGGTTTCCCCGGTTACATTCTCAACATGTACCTTGAAGCTAGTAAAGACACTAAATGCTTCTGATTTCTCTTGTAAGAAGTAAACCCATGTTTTGCGGGTATAATCATCAATGAAAGTAAGGAAATAATTTTTATATCCATTAGATGATGGTTTTATTAACCCACGGATATCTGAATGAATTAATTTCAGCACACATTTTGCTCTCTAGGACTTTCTTTTGGGAAATAGTTCACGATGTTGTTTGCCAACAATACAATCTTCACACCTGGGATGGAATGACAATTTGAGAAAGCCCACTAACCATCTCTTTTTACCTAAGACTCTACAAACCCCCAAAATTAAGATGACCATAGCGATAATGCCAAAGCCATGAGTTATCTTTCCCTTTAGCCATCAAGCATGGTTGAACACAATCAATTACCAAGGGAAACAACCTATTATAACTCATTGGAACCACTGCAATAGCACCTCTGGAAGGATCATAGATTTCACAAGAACCTTATGATATTGTAATCACATATCCTTTTTTCTTGTAATTGACCAACACTTAACAAGTTATTCTTCAAAGCATGCACAAAGAAAACATTTGAAATTGATTCTACAAAACCATCCTAGTTTATTATGCTAATATCACCTTTTCCCACTACATTAACAATAGATTTATCTCCAAAAGACACAGTAGTTAGAAAATTTTCATCTAGATAAGAGAAAGAAGACTTGTTACTGCACATGTGGTTGCTACAACCTGTATCCACATACCACAAACATGAGTTCTGCGACTCCTATTTGTCATGAACTTCCATCAACAAGGTTTCAGTTTCATCTTTTTCTGCAAAATTTGACTTTTCTCCCTTTTCCTTGTCATTAGATAGAATGGTACGACATTCAGAACGATAATGACTGAATTTATGACATCTAAAACATTCTACCTTTGACTTGTCAAATTGTTGATCTCGTCTTCTCCCTTTATCATCTGGTTATGCATGCCTACCACCATATCTATTCCAACTATCTCCGTTACTTCTTCCCCTTCTTTGACCTCTACCTCTTCCTCTAAAAGAATAAGAGGAAGCCTTCATCGCATGTTCTGTTGGGGCAGAAGTTCTGTTCATGGACCAACAAGGAACTTTGGAGTTCATCAAGGGTGAGCGCGTCAATGTCCTTGGATTTGTAATACCTAAAAATTTCAACAAGTGACTAAAATGTAAATTTTGAAAGTTGGTGGCTAAAGTATAAAATTAGAAACGTTTAGAGACCTAAAGTCTAATTTTGAAAAAATTATATATTTTGGTACCATAGATTGATAGTTTACCTTAAAAGAAGGATTTTTATGTATGTCATATTTTCGATCTGAAATTTTTAGAAATTGCTATTAATGGGTAAAGTTCAGTAAGATAATTGGATATCCGAATCGAATAAAAAAATTAAAAATTTTGACGAATGGCAGTATGAAGTTAGAAGTGTTGTTTAAGTATTTTTAATATGAAGAATTTGAAGTGGATTAGTCATATTAAAAGAATTTACCCTGTTTTAGTCAATAATGAAATTTAGTGACTAAATTAGATTTTTGAAAAATTAAAAGGGAAAAGAGGAAAATTAATAGATAATATTTTTATATTTATTTAATATTATTAAATGGGAGATAAAAGGATGGCATAGGGGTAAATAAGATGATTCATTAATGGAATTTTTTGACATTTGGGCAAAAATAAAATTTTAATTAATTTAAAAGGCCCAAATTAGAGACATTTGCAAGGAAAACTCACACAAACTCTCTCTTCTTCTCCCGTTGCTGGACGTCCTCCATAGCTAAGGTAAGAAAAGCTTTGTTTTCAATTTTTGAGCCATTTTAATTAGAATTAGAACTAAGGTGTGAAATAAGAAATTGTTCCCCATTAAATTCTCTTTCTTTTGGTACAAGGTTTTCATGATTTCATGCATACAGAGTGAAATGAGTTTTTATGGTGGTTGAAGGGGAGATGATAAATCGATGAAATAATATTGGATTTGGATTATAGTAGAGTTATAGAATCAATTACAAGTTTAAAAGTTAATAAAAAAAACTACTAAGGGACCAAGATGTAAGTATACGGTCATGTATGGGTTGTATGAGAAATATTAAATTTGGGTTGATTTAGGGTTTAAAGTATTATAATTTTTGGTATCAGAGTTACAAGTTTAGCTGATTCTGGATCTAAACCGAAGAGAAAAAGTGTCAAAAGTATATACATGCCACTAGAATGTCTAAATTATTGATTTGATATGCTTAAGTGATTAAATGAATAATGATGATTTTTTTAATTAATGTGAGATAGTATATGAATAAGTTCGATAGTGTAATGATATAGTGAGAAATGTCAGTGTTAGTGATATTATTTTATAATTTAAAAAGGAAGATCGAGATCGTTTTTAATTTGAGTAACATTCTAGAAAGGTTAATGTCGTACGAAATTTTCTTCATGTGCGAAATGAATGTTCTGCCAACGGGTGAAGAGTAAATTGAGACGAGATCATAATTCACTCAATTAGAAAACAAGGATATAAATTTAGAGGAAGATTGGATGAGAATTGATTTCGGAATTAGAGTGATGGTTAAATGTTTCGGGGCCTCAAAGGCAAGGATAAATAGTGTATGAGTCGTTGTCGAGGATTTAGAATAATTTCAGTTACAGATTAGATATTTTCATTGTTAGGCCCTAATAGATTGTTGTTTAAAGTCAATGATTCAGAAAGGCTCGAAAATATTTCAAGATTATGATGATTGAGAAATAGAGTTGAGAAAATGAAAGATTTTATAGGAAACAATTGCGATCGATAAAACGATTAACATCCACGATTAGAATGGGAAAACGAATCATATCGATAAAGATTGCTTAATAAGGATTTCTTTGATTTGCCTTAAAGTAATAATTAGTTACCAAAGAGTTCAATCGGATTGAAAGAAAAAGAGAGAAAATAAGTATCAATTTAAGGATAACGTGTTATTGAAGAGGTTTGGTTTCAATAATGAGAAAAATTAAGAGTCATAAGGTTTGTTTTAGATCTTCTATGTGCTGCTGTACCAAAGGAGATTAAGGTTTGAAGGAGTTTGGTTACAAAAAGAATTTATAAGAATGCTGGAGTAAGAAGTGAAGTACGAGAATTCAAGTATTGTTAACTGAAAAAGGTTCATTGAAATGAGTATAGGTTTAGGATAATTACATAAGAATATGAAGGATGTTTAGAAGGTGATACAATGATCCGTTGAACCAAGTGCGTGTGAAAAATTTGAGGATGAATTTTCTTAAGGGGAGAATTGTAATACCCCAAAAATTTCAACAAGTGACTAAAAATGCAAAATTTGAAAATTAATGGTTAAAGTATAAAATTAGAAAAGTTTAGGGACCTAAAGTGTAATTTTGAAAATTTTATATATTTTGGTCCCATAAATGGATAATTTATCTTAAAATAAGGATTTTATGTCTGTCAGATTTTTGATCCGAAATTTGTAGAAAATACTATTAATCGGTAAAGTTTGGTAAAAAATATGATGTACGGATCGAATAAAAAAATTACAAAAATTTTAAGGATGGTAGTATGAGATTATAAATGTTGTTTAAGTATTTTTAATATGAAGAATTTGAAGTGGATTAGTCATATTAAAAGAATTTACCATATTTTAGTGAAATAGTGAAATTTAGTGACTAAATTGGATTTTTGGAAAATTGAAAGTGAAAAGAGGAAAATTGATAGATAATATTTTTAAATTTATTTAAGATTATTAAATGGGAGATAAAAGGATTGCATGGGGGTAAATAATATGATTCATTAATGGCAATTTTTGACATTTGTGACAAAATGAATTTTTAATTAATTTAAAAGGCCCAAATTAGAAGTATATTTGCAAGAAAAACTCACGAAAACTCTCTGTTCTTCTTCTCCATCTGTTGGACGTCCTCCATAGCTAAGGTAAGCAAAGCTTTGTTTTCAATTTTTGAGCCATTTTAATTAGAATTAGGACTAAAGTGTGAAATAATAAATTGTTCCCCATTAAGTTATCTTTCTTTTGATACAAAGTTTTCATGATTTCATACATAAAGAGTGAAATGGGTTTTTATGGTGGTTGAAGGGGAGGTGATAAATCAATGAAATAAGATTGGATTTGGATTATAGTAGTGTTATGGAATCAATTACAAGCTTAAAAGTTAATAAAAAAAAACCCCACTAGGGGACCAAGATGTAAGTATACGATCATGTATGGGTTGTATGATAAATCTTAATTTTTTGTTGTTTTTGATATAGGAATGATTAGAAATGAATGGAAAAGAGTTGTAGGTGACTAAACCAAGCTTAAATCAAAGTTGGAGACCATTAAGGAAAGTATCAAAAATTTCTTCCATGGAGAAAAAAATTAGGAAAATTTGTATAAAAAGTTCTCTTGGGTTTAAATTAGATAGAATGATGATTTCATAAGGTTTGAATTAAGTTTTGGATCAATTTGGATCAATGTTAAGCTTAGAGGATCTTTTTACAAGTTTTGAGAAATTGGAGGATTGTAAACTAAATGTTGAAAAATTAAGGTACTATGCTGGAAATTATAGTTGGAATGATGAAATGTTGAATTGGGTTGATTTGAAAGTTGAATAATTCCTAGGGATTAAATTGCAAGTTTTTGGAAAGTTAGTGCTAAATTGCAAAAGTGTAAGATTAATGTACTAATTTGGAAGTATATTGAAACTAGTTGAGTATGATGATTGTTAGGGATTAAAGTGAATAGTAAGGATCAATTTGACAAGTTTTAAAATATGGGGGTTTAATTTGAAGAAATTTGTAATTGTGGGTTAAATGTTAAATTGTGAAAAGTTATTTAAGGTTGGGAATTATTATTTTCAAGGACTATGAAGGTTATTTTTGCAAGAGTTGAGTAGAATTGATTTAGTTATAGAAATTAGCATTGAATATTCATTTATCAAATTTTATCAGATTGTATACGGATACATATTTAACAACTTAGCTAGATACTAACATAAGTTCGAAATTATTTATGTCAGATAATTAATTTTCAAGAGTGAATTTGGTTAAGGTTGATTTCAATTTTGGGGTAGAAATTAGTATTGAATGGTCCTTAGTCGAAATTTTAGAATTACGATTCGAATTTAATTTTATTATAATAGTAGGAGTATTAATGTATGTGAATCGTTTATATGTTGAAATTCGATGATTGAGTAGTTCGTGATTTTAATCGAAATCAAAATGAACCGGGATTATAAAGGTGATCGTACGATAAGCTGGTGAGGCATCAGGTCATTGCAACTTACTTATTTTATATTTGATTTGAGGTCGACTTGCGATGAGTCAACCTCAAAGGTTTTCGATTGAAACAATTTGAATTATTTTATGAAATATCTTTATACTGATTTACTATATGGTTTTTATATCATTTTGGGCTTGAATAACTCAAATTATTTTATTTGATATTTTATTTCATAGCATGTGGATATTTTTGGGTATGAACTGCCCATATTTGATTTTCTATAAATGGTTTTATATTCGATTATATGGATGAATGGTTTTATATACAAATTAGTAATTGATTTAGAACAAAGCTCATTGTATGAAAATGAGGGTTAGTGGTATAATGGCATGCCATGAGGTGGAGTGAATCTTAATATGTTTCTAATATGACACCAGTTTGGATCACTCCTCGGCGTACCTTAGTGGTGCACGAGGTGGAGTGATTTGGTACATCTGATTAGCTTTACATGTGCATTATATGGCACCAATATGAGTCACTCGTAGTCTGACTCGGCGTACCTTAGTGGTGCACGAGGTGGAGTGGTTCGGTGCAATATGTTCTGATAGTAAATTTGTACATAGCTCGCTCACTCGTTATCTGACTCACGTACCGCGTATTCTCATGATAATACAGTGGGAAAATGTCTGATATGAATAAGAAAAGTGTGGATTTGAAATGATATGATTTCTAAAAAGAAGTATAATTTTGCAATGATATGAACTGAAATAGAAAAGTATAGATCTAAAATGGCACAGGTCAATCTGAATTACATATTTTTATAATAAATTCTTATTACGAGTTGACAACTGATTTTTGCATGTTTTATTTTATTAATGTTTTATAAGATAATGTATGTTTTATACATTAAATATTTTATTTATTTTATTTTATTTGGTTATCTCACTAAGTGGAAACTTAGCGTATGAGTGTTTCACACGTAGGTACAAGCTAAAAGGAATAGTAGGGAGTGCATCAGCATCATTTTCAAGGAATCAGTTCTGCTACCAGAATTAGTAAGTAAGGACATCTTATCTGTTAATTTATTTAGTAGTGGCATGTATATTAAAAAAGTTTATAGTTGCTTTGATTCAAGTTTGTTTAAGATAATTTTGTTTAAATTATGGAGGTTTGGTTTTACAAAAGACATTATTAATTATGAATATTAGTTATTAAATCGTAATTATCTATGATAGAAATGATTTTCAAATCAGGCGGTTTTGTTTTAAGATATGTTACAGTATAAAACTGCCTAAAATACTATTTGAATTGAATTTAAATTTTGACACTTAAATATTAAATTATGATTTTGTGTGATTATTAGTTTTAAAATAAATAAATAAATTTTAAAATTTTAAAGAAATAATTTGTATTGGTTTTCAAATAGTAAATGTTTCATACGACTGATGTGATATCTTTGACTCGTATACAAGTACGTATCTGGGTTAAGGGTGTTACAGGATTCTTCAATTGAGCAGACGACATAATCATACTTAGGTGACAAAGACCGCAATATCTTCTCAACAATGGTTGTGTCGCCCATATTCTCACCATGAAATCGCATATTATTTTCTATATCCATAATTCGTGCACAATAGTATGTAACAGACTCATCATCCTTTATTTGAATAACCTCAAAGTCCCTTCGCAAGGCCAGAAGTTGTGCACGTTTCACTCTAGAAGAGCTTTGATATTTCATCTTCATGGAGTCCCAAATATTCTTGGAAGTTTCTGTGCAAAGAATAAATTCCAAGATTGAACGATCAATAGCTTGAAATAAATAATTCTTCGCTTTCAAATCTTTGTCCTCCATGTCTTTTTGTTGTGCTTCCGTAAGCCTTTCTCCATTTGGTGGTGTTGGCACTCCGTGTTCAATAATCTACTAATACTCTTTGGACAGTAAGAAGTTCTCCATCAACATGCTCCAATGATCATAGTGACAACAAAATGTGGAATAGCTGCTTGCACAAAATTTTCAGAAGCCTTAAGAGGACCAAAAAAAATTTCTTTATTGAAAAAAAAAACTAGTTCTGACACCACTGTTAGCTTACTAAGAAGAACAACAATAGAATTGAAAAACAAATGAAAGAAAAATATGATATTCAACTTAACGAATTCATAACATTGACAGCTTATTTATATAAACAATTGAATAACAAAAAAAAAAAACTAGAAAATTCAAAATAAAAAAATACTCGTGATTTGTAGCCACTAAATCCCTGATGCATAACAATTACTAAATCCCTAAAAACATGGAAACAAATTTTATTAACAATTTTTAATAGAATGTTCAATAAAGCATATTGGATGGATTGTATGTACGATTATAATTTATTTTACAGCTTTGTAATCCTTTGTTTTTTCTTTCGTGTACCAATTTAATTTCGTTGTGCTTTCCTTATCTTTTGCATGTATAATTCTTAATGTCACATAATCATATTAAAAACTATTAATTTATTTTTATAATCTAACTTATTTGAATATGATAAAAATATAAATCCGAAAAATTCAAATTGTTTAGTAATTTAACCTAAACGAGTAAGGCTTCACGGGGTTCTGCCATATGTTGGTTGTTACCCATGTTTACTTTGACCTTTTATTCTTTTTAGAACGCAAGGACTTGAGTATTTAACTAATCGAAAATAAAAATATATTAACACTTGTTACAAACATCTAAATTATATTTGTTATTTAATGAGAACTTGACTTTCAACCGCGAGGGAACCTGGATCGCCGGCTATAATCGGTACATCGGGAACTGTTTGGTTCTTCATGCGGAGCTTTGGGGGTTGCTGGATGGTTTACAGATGGCGTGGAAGCAGGGAGCAAACCGGTTAATCCCCCGGGAAGCCATCAAGCTTGTTACCACCCATGACCAAGGGCATGATACTACGCTTCTTCGGAGAATTTAGAAGTTGCTTCGGAACAGTTGGACAATTGACTTCAAGTTAATCCCCGGGAAGCTAATAGAGCCGCTGATGTCCAGAATCCGCTGGAGTGTATTGACTCGATTATTCGAAGTGAGATGCAGTCTGGTGATAGAACCCCTGTTGCGGAAGACGACTATCGGATAGAGCAAAATCACAACTGATAATTTGAGAAAATAAAAATGAAGATAAAAGAGACACAAAATTTACGTGGAAAACCCCTAAATAATATAGGGTAAAAACCACGGGCAACGGCAACATCTCTCGATCTACCAAAAAGAAAACAATGATAATTCTCTCTTGATAAAAAGGAGAAAATAACTATCAAGAAACTCTCTAAATTCTCTCTAGTATTGGAAGAAAGCTAGAATGCTTTGGGATGGTTTTGAAGCTAAATGAACTAGGGTATTTATAATTGAAGCTTTAAGGACTAATTTGTAAATACCCTAAATTACAATGGCTAAAATTGAGATTTTACCATTGTTGAAAAATCAACAAATGCTGCACCAAATGTTGAAAACAATTTCTGCAGCCCAAGCTTTTTGACAATTGCCATTCAGTGCATTAATTGTACCGAAATGGCTTGACTTTCAACAATCTCCCACTTGAAGATTTGATTGGAACAATCATATATTCACACCATTCTTTCTACCTTGTACCTTCATGTTGCTTACGTTTCTGACAGGCCACAGGAGGATCGACACCAGGTAAATTTATCAGCATTGATCGCCTTCGTCATGAAATCTGCTATGTTGTCTTTGGTATGGATCTTCTGTATATCTTCTGTCCCTTCTTCCACCTTTTCACGAATGAAATGGTTCTAAACTCGTATGTGTTTTGTCCTTGAATGAAATGCTGGATTCCTTGCTAGATGCAAGGCGCTTTGACTATCACAAAATAGAGAGACATACTCTTGATTGTGCCCAAGCTCCTCTAATAGCATCTTCAACCAAATTGCTTCTTTACTGGATTGTGTAGCTGCTACATATTCTGCTTCTGTTGTTGACGTAGCCACAACTGACTGCAATTTTGAAACCCAGCTTACAGCTCCACCAGCAACTTTGAACACATACCCTGTAGTAGATTTGCTTTTATCCAAATCCTCTGCATAGTCAGAATCTACATACCCATTGATTAGTAAATTTGATCTTCCGTAACATAATGCAACATTTGAGGTCCCTTTGATGTATCTCAGGATCCTCTTTATTGTATTTCGATGCTCTATGCCTGGATTCGCCATGTACCGACTAACCACTCCCACTGCTTGTGCAATGTCTAGTCTTGTGCATATCATAGCGAGCATTAAACTTCCCACTGGTGATGCATACGGTACTCGAGACATCTACATCCTCTCTTTTTCACTGCTAGGACTCATACTGGAGGATAATTTGAAGTTAATAGGAAGAGGAGTAGAAATTGGCTTACAATCTTGCATGCTGAATCGTGACAAGATCTTTTTCAAATAATTCTTTTGTGAAAGCCAAATCTTCCTATTACTCCTGTCTCGGTGAATTTACATCCCTAGAATCTTGTTTGCTGATCTCAAGTCCTTCATTTCAAATTCCCTAGCCAGTTGTGTCTTCAATTCTTCAATATGATCTTTGTTGGGTCCTGCAACCAACATGTCATCCACATACAACAGCAAAATAACAAAATCGTTATCGCCATACCTCTTGAAATAAGCACAAGGGTCTGCATTAAGTCTGTTGTATCCAAGACACATAATGAAAGAATCAATTCTCTTATACCAACACCTCGGCGCCTGCTTTAGACCGTACAGAGATTTTTTCAACCTGCAAACCAAGTTCTTCTTTTCTTTTTCTTCAAAACCTTCAGGCTGGAGCATATAACTTTCTTCTTCAAGATTTCCATGAAGAAAAGTTGTTTTAACATCTAGCTGCTCTAGATGTAAGTCCAATGTAGCACACATTGCCAAAACTACTCGAACTGTTGTTAGTAGAACCACAGGAGAAAATATTTCATTGAAATCAATACCTTCTTTTTGAGCATATCCTTTGACCACCAGTCTTGTACGATACCTCTCAACTTGATCGTCACTATTTCGTTTGATTTTGAAGACCCATTTGTTACCAATTGGCTTCCTTCCTTGTGGTAGTGGCACAAGGTCCCATGTATTATTTTTATGAAGGGCTTCAATTTCTTCTTGCATCGCCATCATCCACAGTGAAGCATCTGAGTTGTTTATCGTCTCCTGGTATGTTGATGGCTCACCGTCCTCTGTTAAAAGGCACTATGCAATATTAACTCCTATAACATAATCTGAGTGCCAATTGGGACGTCTTCTCACACGATCTGATTGACGAGTTGTTGGAGCTTCAGAACTCTCTGGTTCTTGTTCATCATGTGCTGGTTCTGCTTCAGAAGAATCTCCTTGTTCAAACTCTTTTTCCACATGTATCTGAGTAGTCTCTGACTTTTCAGCGCTATCATCGTCTTCTTTTCTTTGTAGTTTATCTTCTACAAAGATAACATCCCTGCTGATGATCACTTTGCGGGCAGTGGGATCCCACAAGCGATACCCCTTTACACCATCAGCATAGCCCAAGAATTTGCATTTCCTGAATTTTGGATCTAGCTTTGAAATTTCTTGGGAGTTGTACATCACGTACACAATACTTCCAAATACATGGAGGTTTGAATAATCAACTGGTTTACCAGTCCACATCTCCATTGGTGTCTTCAGCTCTATTGCAGTTGATGGAGCTCGATTCACCAAATAACAAGCGTTATTGACTGCTTCTGCCCAGAATGATTTTTCTAGGCCTGCATCCCTTAACATTGCTCTTGTTCTTTCTAACAATGTTCTGTTCATCCGCTCTGTCACTCCATTTTGTTGAGGAGTGTTCGCCACTGTGAACTGTCTTTTGATGCCTTCTTTCCTGTAAAAGTCATCAAATTCTTCGCTTGTGTATTCTCCTCCATTATCTGTTCTGAAACACTTAATCTTATTTCCATAATCAAGTTCCACTCGCGCTTTGAAGTTTTTTAAAGTTGAAAACACATCTGACTTCTTATTAATAGGGTACACCCAACATCTCCTGGAGTAATCATCAATAAATGAGACAAAATATTTTGCTCCGCCTAGGGATGTAACTGGTGCTTGCCATACGTCAGAGTGAACCAGTTCTAGAACACTTTTGCCTCTAGAAGTTGATGTGTTGAATTTCAACCGGTGCTGCTTAGTTATTATGCAATGCTCACACAAAGTAAGTGATACATTTGTTAAGCCTGAAAGTAGCTTTTGCTCCACAAGGACTTTCATTCCTTGTTCTGACATGTGTCCAAGTTTCTGATTCCATAGCATTGCAGAATCTGAACTACATGAGGCAACAGAGGCTTCTGCTTCTAGCAAAGTCTCTCCCTTCAGCATGTATAAGTTTGCAGCTATTTTTTCGCCTTTCAGCACCACAAGCGCTCCACGGAACACCTTCATTATTCCTTCCCGTGTTTCAATCTTGCTTGCATTATTATCCAACAATCCGTAGGATAATAAATTTTTCTTCAAGCCTTTCACGTGCCGCACATCTCGAACAGCTTTAATTGTTCCATCATACATCTTCAATTTGATGGTTCCAACGCCAACGATCTCTAAGGCATGATCATTGTAACTATACACAGATCCTCCTGAGACAGATTCATAATGATGAAACCATTCTCTTCTTGAGGTCATATGATATGTTGCTCCCGAATCAATGAGCCATATATCTGCAAATCTTTTTCTGCCTTCCATGGTAGTTGACGCTTCACAGCATAAAGCATCTCCATCATCTGAAGTGTTTGCGGTATTGCCTTGTGGATTGGAGTTTTTATTGAGACTCCAACAATCCTTCTTCAAGTGACCCTTCTTTCCACAGTTGTAGTACTTTAAATTCTTCTTGCTTCTCGACTTCGATCTACCATGTTTGTGACTGCTGCTTTGGCCATGTTCTGTTGATCTCCCTCTCATCGTTGTCAACGCTTCTGCTTGTTGCATGTTTACTTGTCTGTCTTCTTTGTTCTTGCGCCGATTTTCTTCTTGTAGAACAGCAGCTGCAACGTCATCGAAGACTAGACTGGTGACATTACTGTTTGTCAATTTGATGATGAGTTGATCATACGAATCCGGTAGACTTTGAAGTAAAAGTTCAGCACGTTCTTGTTCTCCTATTTTACAGCTTAAAGATGTAAGCTGAGAAAATAAAGTGTTTAGTGTATTTAAGTGCTCCGTCACTGAAGTAGATTCTGGCATACGGAGAGTGTACAATTTTCTCTTAAGGAAAATTTTATAGTGAAACGATGTGGCCTCGTACAATTTGGTGAGATGATCCCATATCTCCTTAGCTATCTTCTTCTCCTCGATACTTGACAATACTTCATCTGCTAATGCTAGATGAAAGTTTGCCATAGCATTTCCGTCCATTTCCGTCCATTTCGATCCATTTGTTGTCGTTTGTGAAATCTACTGACCTTTCGCTGATAGCTACTAGACAACCGTCTTTCCTCAGGATGACCTTCATCTTCAATTTCCACATTAAGAAATTTCTCCCATTGAACTTTTCAATATCAAATTTCGTTGTCATTGCTTCGTTTACGGATGGCTCCCACTATTTCACTATCGTGAATAGTTCTCTGGAACCTTCAAAGAATGGGTAATAACTTCTTACTTTCTTATGTTGGAGGATCCACCTTTTGGTGGCAACCACAAAGACAATAAGCAAATATTACACACTCTAACCTAGCTCTGATATCAATTGTTGCAGAAGACGGCTATCTGATAGAACAAAATCACAACTGATAATTTGAGAAAATAAAAATGAAGATAAAAGAGACACAAAATTTACGTGGAAAACCCCTAAATAATATAGGATAAAAACCACGGGCAACAATAGAAGAATTTCACTATGAGAAAATAGGAATTACAACCTCTCTCGATCTATCAAGGAGAAAACAATGATAATTCTCTCTTGATAAAAAGGAGAAAACAACTCTCAAGAAACTCTCTAAATTCTCTCTAGTATTGGAAGAAAGCTAGAATGCTTTGGGATGGTTTTGAAGATAAATGAGTTAGGGTATTTATAGTTGAAGCTTTAAGGACTAATTTGTAAATACCCTAAATTACAATGACTAAAATTAAGATTTTACTATTGTTGAAAAATCAACAAATGCTGCACCGAATGTTGAAAATAATTTCTGCAGCCCAAGCTTTTTGACAATTGTCATTCAGTGCATTAATTACACCGAAATGGCTTGACTTTCAACACCCCCAACATTAACTAGTCTTTCCCTTTGCAACAGAAAAAAAAAGTTTTTGTTTTTCTAATGAGTTACTTATCTCCTTTTGGGCTCGGTCATTATCAGCTTTTACCGTTGGACGATACAAGCTGTGTGAGAAGCTAAACAGCCAACGGAACAATTGACGGCGTCGGAAATATATGCCACCCGTCGGTGAAGAAAACAATACACATCTAATAACAAAGTGTTGATAAAAAAAGAAAAGAAAAAAAAAACATATCTAGCCGGCGACATAGACCTTTTCCCAGGTCAAACAGAGGTTGTCTTTTTCTTTCTTATATTTTCCCTACAAACAAACAAGACAACTATGCTTCTTGTTTTATATCGTTTGTATGGAAATTTAAAGCCGCTTTTTAGTTTACACGCAAGCGAAATAATTTCCAGAGGTGTTGGTCACGTTTTTGTGTTCTTCAATCTCGCCATGGTAACCAACTTATCAATTTACTTTTCTGTCTTGTCTTTTTATTAACAATATTTTTACCGAAATACGTAATTACGTATTAGTACCATTTTTATAATGAATTTGAACTCTGAATATAATAAAAATGTATTTAAATTGATATTTATTAATATGTTAAACATTCATTTTTAAATGAATTGATATTAGATAAAATAAATTAATAAGGATGAGTTTCGGTGTCAAACTTATTTTGCAAATATTGATTTTTGTGGCCTAATTTTGTCTACACTATTAAATATAGAAAAAGTCATCAAGTATAAAAATGATGTTGAATTCTTGAATACGTCTAATGATAATCAACTATATTATAAAATATTTGTAGCAAGCAAACGCAAAATAAAAAATAAAAATATTTAAAATAAAATACTGTTTATTCATATTGCGAGTACAATTCATTTTAAAACGAAAAACATTAAACCTACGTACTTTTGCATTATTTACATTGGATTTACCTGTTTTTTTTTTAATTTGCATGTGATTTTAATGTATATGAAATATAGTTTACATTAACAAATAATTTATATTAATTGTTTAAAAATTATTTATAATTGAAATTAATTTATATTTTACTTTCAAACGTAAAATTTAAAAAATATTTTCTTTTTCACCTACTTTCCGAAATCATTTTTAGACCACAATAATAATCTTCAACTACCTCCAAGTTGAATTCATCCATTTTATTTACCGGAGTATTATATTCATATACAAATTTCGAGTTTATTGGTAGAATTAATTGTTTACAACTTCGTTTTCTTGATCGATTTATTTATTTAGCATCGAAATAAACTAATATTGATGGAAACTTTGAGAGAATCAAATGTGAAGGTAGATTTACTCCCTCAGGAAACAACTCCACGACATCGTCTTCTCATGTTCTTTTTTATAGTTTTCCGCAAACAACCACCTACCTATTGTGTGTCTTTAAGTACTGTATTTTTGGAAAAATTATTAGATCGTCCTGCTCATCACGTCATCTGTGGTCCCAAAAGGTGAATAGTAGAAGAGAGTGTTATTTGAAAATTATTTTAAAATATGTGACTCTCATTCATTGGGACCACATATTTTGGTGAAACTAATGTGATTTCTTGTATTTTGTGGTATCTTCTTCAATTGTACCTTTTCAATATCACCTTCTTTGTTCTACAATTGTATAGAGACCTAATATTTTATGTTTACAAAATAGATGAATAATTTGTATAATATGTTCATTCTGTTTTCTCTGTATCTTGTTTTTAATTAATTTTCTTTCGATGTTTTGATATTCTACGTTCGTTGTGTCATCTCTAAACAAACTAAGGTTAAAAAAAGTTGTTGAAATAGGAACCAAATACTGCCAAAATGGCTGCATTTTCTTGCCTGCTTCCTAGTTCTTAAAAATTAAAATCGAGACTAATTATGAATTGAGTGAACTACACGTATTACTTTATTAAGTCTCTTGATTATTAAAAATTACAAAATAATCTTTTGACTATAAAATGTTGTTTTGTTGAGTCTTTCAAATATTAAAAGTTACAAAATAGTCACTCGACTATTCATTATGTTCTGAACTCATCTTTTTTCGTAAAAAAATAATAAGTGTAATCTAAGTTGAACGTTAACCCGCTGATTATGATATAAAATATAATCCTAGAATTTCAAATGACTATTAAATCTCATTCATCATGTTAACGTCCAGCTTAGACAATTGTTAATTTTTAAAAGGAAAATGATGAGTTTAGAACATAATGAATAGTCGGTGACCATTTTTTAACTTTAATAGTTGAAGGACTTAACAAAGTAACATTATGTAGTCATATGATCATTTTATAATTTTTAATAGTTGAACGACTTAATAAAATAGTATCATATAATCGATGGATAATTTGTATATTTTACGCTTGTGAATTATAGTACGAATACATTAAATTAAATCGAAATGTGCGTATATAGAGCAGGTAGAAATGAAATAGTCAAAATATACAAGCTCTTTTACACGGTCTTTTAAAGACCGAATTCTTCCTATTTCTCTGCTCTACTTGATTACAAATTGAGTTCAATATATATATATTTGTTGTTGAGTTCCCAGAGGAAAACTTAACACACAATCTGCCTTGAGAAACAATTTTATTTTTCCTGGAAACTTGATTTTGTCTCCAAGGTGGGTAAGGCAATTCAATTTCAATATGGAGATCAAAGCCTGGAACTTTGTTATGTTTTCATGCCTGGTGGTTTCTTTCTTGGCTTCATCGTCTTCTGCCCAAACCTGTGTTTCCCAAACAATTTCCAACAACAGGCAATATGCCAACTGCACCGATCTTCCGGCTTTGAACAGTTATCTCCACTGGACGTATAACGAATCGGCTGGGACAGTTGAGATTGCTTTCCGACACACCGGCACCACCTCGTCACAGTGGTCGGCGTGGGGCATCAACCCCAGTGGACCACGAATGGTGGGTACACAGGCTTTGGTTGCCTTCGTCAACTCCAGCGGCGTGGCTCAGGCATTCACAACCTCGATCGATAGCTTGGGCCCTTCCATGCAACCGACGGATTTGAGCTTCCCGGTTCCAAGTCTTTCGGCCACGTTTGAGAATAACGAAATGACGATATTCGCCGTTTTGAGAATCTCCCAAAACTTGCTATCAACCAGCCAGGTTTGGCAGGAAGGTCGGGTGAGTAACGGCCAAATACAGCCTCATTCCACAACCGGAGCCAACGTTCAATCCGCTGGAAGTATCAATTTCCTTACGGGAGCATCGAGAGGGAGTTCATCAGCAGGTTCCAGAACAAGAAGAAGAAACGTAAGTTAATCGAATCTCGGATTACTAGAATTGCCAACACAAAATTTATTCATTTCCAGGTTTTTAAAGTGGGGTTGCTTGAATTTTCCAGGTTCATGGAGTACTGAACACTGTCAGCTGGGGAATCTTGATGCCGTTGGGAGCCATAACAGCTAGGTACATGAAGGTGTTCAAATCTGCAGACCCGGCATGGTTTTATCTCCACGTTGCTTGCCAATCTTCGGCCTATGTTGTTGGCGTGGCTGGATGGGCGACGGGTATTAAGCTCGGCAGTGACTCTCCTGGAGTCACTTACAATCCCCATAGGACCATCGGCATCATCCTCTTCTGCTTCGGAACTCTTCAGGTAAATTTACCTCCTCCTTGTATCTAGCAATTATTCCCAATTTGATAACTCAACGGACAAATTATTGTCAGGGGTTTAAATCACCTCCACGGCCGCATGTTCGGTTATATTAAATGTATCGAATTGTGAATATAACAAATATTATTATGGTTATCATGAATATCGCAATCGTATAAAATCGATATAAGACCATATTATTATTATATAGCGATCACTGTTCCGACAATGAATAACTGATGGTCACTATTATGATTACTTATAGCAAAAGATACATTTTCTTCAATTTGCCGCCATGGGGTATACTTGGTGGCGTTCTAAATAGTTGGCTTCAAGACTAGTCCAAATTGAGAATCATTGATTTTAATAATATTGACAGGTATTCGCTTTGCTTCTGAGGCCAAACAAGGACCACAAATACAGATTGTATTGGAACATTTACCACCATTTGATTGGGTACAGTGTCATCATCCTTAGCATCGTCAACATCTTCGAGGGTTTCGACATCCTTAACCCCGATGACAAATGGGAGAGAGTTTACATTGGGATTCTCATATTTTTGGGAGTTTTGGCCACATTCTTGGAAGCTTTCACTTGGTACGTTGTTATCAGGAGGAAGAAGACGAATAAGCACCCTCACACCATGAATGGAGCCAACGGACATGGATATGGTGCCACTGCCATGGGACAGCGCTTGTAACAATTTTTGTTGTTGTTGGTCAGTCTTATTAGTATATTACACCATGTGCTTAGGATGTCTTAGATGACCCACATTTGTTATTGCAGCTTATTGGTTTTTGGTTGTGTGTTAGTTATGGGTAATTATGATTTATACACACTTGAGTTTCTGAATGTATAGACTATAGATGATGAACTCTTATACCATATGTATTCACTCTATATTTTTTTCTATTTAATTCCATGTGCTAAGGTAGAATATTGGTACATATACATGTTGGGCCGCTAGCTAAGTTAAAGAATGACCAATTCATATGAAAAAAATAAAGACATTAAAATAAATGTTGTTGGTGAAGTCCAATAAGCCACTGCCATGGGACAGCGCTTGTAACAATTTTTGTTGTTGTTGGTCAGTCTTATTAGTATATTACACCATGTGCTTAGGATGTCTTAGATGACCCACATTTGTTATTGCAGCTTATTGGTTTTTGGTTGTGTGTTAGTTATGGGTAATTATGATTTATACACACTTGAGTTTCTGAATGTATAGACTATAGATGATGAACTCTTATACCATATGTATTCACTCTATATTTTTTTCTATTTAATTCCATGTGCTAAGGTAGAATATTGGTACATATACATGTTGGGCCGCTAGCTAAGTTAAAGAATGACCAATTCATATGAAAAAAATAAAGACATTAAAATAAATGTTGTTGGTGAAGTCCAATAAGCCACTGCCATGGGACAGCGCTTGTAACAATTTTTGTTGTTGTTGGTCAGTCTTATTAGTATATTACACCATGTGCTTAGGATGTCTTAGATGACCCACATTTGTTATTGCAGCTTATTGGTTTTTGGTTGTGTGTTAGTTATGGGTAATTATGATTTATACACACTTGAGTTTCTGAATGTATAGACTATAGATGATGAACTCTTATACCATATGTATTCACTCTATATTTTTTTCTATTTAATTCCATGTGCTAAGGTAGAATATTGGTACATATACATGTTGGGCCGCTAGCTAAGTTAAAGAATGACCAATTCATATGAAAAAATAAAGACATTAAAATAAATGTTGTTGGTGAAGTCCAATAAGCCACTGCCATGGGACAGCGCTTGTAACAATTTTTGTTGTTGTTGGTCAGTCTTATTAGTATATTACACCATGTGCTTAGGATGTCTTAGATGACCCACATTTGTTATTGCAGCTTATTGGTTTTTGGTTGTGTATTAGTTATGGGTAATTATGATTTATACACACTTGAGTTTCTGAATGTATAGACTATAGATGATGAACTCTTATACCATATGTATTCACTCTATATTTTTTTCTATTTAATTCCATGTGCTAAGGTAGAATATTGGTACATATACATGTTGGGCCGCTAGCTAAGTTAAAGAATGACCAATTCATATGAAAAAAATAAAGACATTAAAATGAATGTTGTTGGTGAAGTCCAATAAGACGTCAGGAATTGCATTTATGGCAATCAATCACTATCCAACGTAATTAGTCAAAGAAATGGCTGGATAAATAAAAGCTTAATTTTCATAAAGAGACAATATGCAAGCAACATTTATTAATATTTTATAACTCGGTAACACTACTAATTTTAAGAGACGTTCGATTTATAAAAGAGAAAATAACTTCAGTGACAAAAAATGTCTTATAATATACGATTTTAACCAACTTTTTTTAGATTTGCCAAAATGACCAACTAAATCGCAATGTGATCGATAATTCGCAACGCGATCTCCGGTATCGCAAATTAGTTTCCAGATTCGCAACGCGATTCTAACTATCGCATTGCGATTTCCCAAATTCGCGTTGCGATTTTCCTAATTCGCAATACGAATACGTAAATCGCAACGCGAATTTGGAAAATTGCAATGCGATTACGTAAATCGCAATGCGAATACGTAAATCGCAATGCGATTTACATAGCGCCATTCGTATTAACGCGTATTTTTTTTTTTCAAATTCCAAACACGAATATATTAATATATCGGAACACTGAATCGTCTACAGTATATCCCGTAATCGTAACTCATAACCTAAAACCCTAAATCACAACTCAGTATCATCTACATCTCTCACTCTCTAAGGCGACATCCGTCCCCATCTCCGACGAAATCAGTCCCCACGACGATATCAGTCTCCATCTTCGGCGAAATCATTCACGGTCAGAAATGGAAAATCAACCAAATCAACCACCGAGGGTTAGTTTTTTTAATTATTTTTATTTTGAAATTTTTGCATTATTATTAGGTTTTTTATATTGAAATTGATGATAAGTTTACTGGTGTTTTCAATAATAGATTAACCATTTCACTTAGATTGCTTATTATATTCATTCGATTGCTGCTAATACTGTTAAACTGTTTAGTCTTTAACCCTGTGAAGTTAGTATTTGTCTTTGTTTTGTCTTTTGGTTGAAGTAATGCAATCCATTCAAGTTTCTTTCAATTTTAGTATTTGAAACCGAGAATGACTATCGCAATGCGATTCTGTCGTTGCGATTTTCATTTCGTGTTGCGATTCTTGCGTTGCGATAGTCAAATTCGCATTGCGATAGTCATTTTCATGTTACGGTTTTCATTTTCGTGTTGCGATTTAAAGTTTTGCTAAACTATTCTTCTTCTGCAAATTCAAACTTGAATGAATTGCATTACTTCAACCAAAAAACAAAAACAAATACTAAATTCACAGTGTTGCAAATTTAAGTTTGAAGAATAAACTACTACTCTTTATGTTTATTGTTCTTGTTATATCTTCACAGTGTAGTTTTTGGTATATTTAAATTGGTATGTTTATTGTTTTTGCAGAACTTTTATTCGGCTCAATTGACCTTAAGAAATAAAGTAAGCCTGGCCAAAACAATTGCGTCGAAGCTTTCACCTGCACAAAGAAAAATATTTGAGGATACTTGCTTCAGGCCATGGCTGAAAGTACAACATCCGGGTGGAGATGCTATGTTGACCCATCTGTTTCTTCAAACCATGACTAGCGATCTACCAGAGACTATACAACGTCGTAATGAAGAGATATGGTTTGATTTTCCACCGACGTATATGTATTTTGGGCGGGAGGAGTTTTGCTTAATCACTGGTCTACGCTTCGGACACGATGATGTAGATCGGTACACTAGACATATTACCCGCCTATCATGGTTTTCCCGGGTTTTTCCTGAGCTGTCAACAGAGAAGCAGAATTTACACGTGGAAGACTTGACGAGATTATTGAATAAGAAAGATGGTTTTACTCGGATGGATGACATCGATGTTGTTCGAGTATGCCTTCTAATACTTTTGCAAGCCGACTTTTTAGGCAGAGAGGCCCGACAACCTATTCCTAATGATCTAATTAAATTGGTAGAGGACCTAAATGCATGGAACCTGTTTCCGTGGGGTTCGTATCTATGGAGAGCTACATGGAATAAGTTGTCGTCTGCCTTTGATGATCGAAAAAGTTTGCGCGGCGATGGTTCCAAATACACTTTGTCAGGCTTTATTTGGGCCTTTAAGGTAATAATTTTTATATAATGTTTCCAAAAGTATAATTAATTCTTTAACAATTACTAATGTTTGTTATTATATTGTTTGTAGATTTGGATATTTGAGGCCTTTCCCGCCATGCAGACATATGCATTAAAAACTTCTAATGTTATTCCTAGGGCTATTTCCTGGAAGAGGAAACGGTCCTTGCAGCAATGGGAAGATTTACTACCGTATACTACAATAAATAATATAAGTTAACACAAATACTACCATATGTTTATAAACAAGTTATTACTAGTACACGTTTAACTTTTCTTGAGTTTTTATATATTTAGGAGGCCAACACTCCATTACAGAGGCTGACACCCACGGAAGCTGAGCTTGCCACTGATTGATGGCAAGCTAGTAAGCGTTTTTTTGATAGCACGAATGATGAGCAGCCACCACTTCGAGAGCCATCACCTCACCCAGAGCCATCACCTGATCGATCCGAATATACACATTCACAACGAGAGTCATCACCTATTCTGTCACATCATCGAGCCTCTTCTCCACCATCACCTCATGATAGGCGACCGGCAAAGATGCCACGACGTTTATCTCCCTGTTCTCCACCTCCACCTCCATGGGATGAGTTAGGGGAGTTACGTAATGAGGTCAATGCCTTGCGTGAGGAGGTCGGTACTTTACGCGATGACAATGGTCCATGGCGTGTTGAGGTGTCTACTTTACGTGGTGAGGTAGCAGCTCTATGTGAGATTGTAGCATCGTTTCAGAACGAGGTTCATACTCTACGCAACGAGGTAAGTTTAATATTTTTCATATTTAACTTGATGATAAATTTACTCGTAATTTCACTTAGATTGCTTAGTAAATTCATTCGGTTGCTGCCAATACTGTTTAACTGTTTATTCTTTAACCCTGTGAAGTTAGTATTTGTTTTTGGTTGTCTTTTGGTTGAAGTAATGCAATCCATTCAAGTTTTAATTTGTAGAAGAAGAATAGTTTACTATCGCAATGCGAAAATGACTATCGCAACGCAAAAATGACTATCGCAATGCAAAAATGACTATCGCAATGCGAAAATGACTATCGCAATGCAAATTTGACTATCGCAATGAAAGAATCGCAATGCGAAATGAAAATCGCATTTCGATTCTCTCTTTGCGATAGTCAAATTCGTATTGCGATAGTCATTTTCGCATTGCGATAGTCATTTTCGCGTTGCGATTTTGTTGTTGCGATTTTTATTTCGCATTGCGATTCTCTCGTTGCGATAGTCATTTTCGCGTTGCGATAGTCATTTTCGCGTTGCGATTTTAAGTTTCAGATTCTATTCTCCTTCTGCAAATTGAAACTTGAATGAATTGAATTACTTCAATCAAAAGACAAATACTAACTTCACAGTGTTGAAAATTTAAGTTTCAAGAATAAACTACTACTCTTTATATCATTGAACCTGCACTAAACCTATATGTTGTCCTTTTAAATGTTTATATAAGTGCTTACTTCTGGAATGTTATCTGATGTATTTTGTGAACAATGATATAATAATGACTTGGGTGAAACCGTGCAAGTTTGAAATATATTTGTCTTTGTTTTCACTGTTTAATATCATGTCTGTTTATTTACTGATTTATGTATTAATTTATTTTTAGCGGCCCGCTAAGGTGGATGCTCTACGTCGGGTTTTTCTTGCAAGACGGAGTTCACGCATCAGACGGAGTGCACGTGCCATTACATCTCCGTTAACCCCAATAGTGTGAAGAATCCGTAAGAAAAAGCACGACTCACCTGTCATCGTTCAAGAGGCCCCTATCATCCCTCAAGAGTTCCCTCCCACCGTTCAAGAGGCCACTGTCATCGTTGAAGAGGTCCCTCCCAATATTCTAGAGCCCGATTCACACGGCGTAATATATCGAATTATTGAGAAGCCCCCTCACATGCCGGACATGATGGATGACTGTTGGCTTTCGTATACGTTACCGGCCAGTACCATTCCGGTAGATGAAGTGGAGAGGAAACAACTACCGGAAACAATTTTGGATAATACCCTTTGGGCTAAGACCGCAGTTGATTTTTATCTACATGAGCGGAGCCAAGGGTGTTACGCTGACATATACAAACTCAACGATGATATGCATTTGTTGATTGAATGGTCTTGGTGGGGTGTATTATTAGGGGTTGAAGACAACGACTATTTCGATGGGGGTAAGTCTTATATTTCTTCTTATATTTCAGTTTGATTATTTTTTTTTAAAATTTATGTAATTCACTAATATATGTCTTTTTTTGTAAAACAGCATATTGATGCATGGGTGAAACGTCTTCTAATTGTAAGGAAATTGAAGAAAAATATATAAAAAAAAACGCGATATACAATTATGCCGACGTCTTTTCACGTAGTTCACTTGAAGAATCAACGACAGGAATCATATGCGTTGGCTAATAGACAAGCTAAACTTTATCCTGTATGGTGGGAGGTCGATAAGGTTAGTATATTTGTTTAAATATTTTAAAGGTGTTCATAAATAAGTGCGCAATTTGAATTATTACATTTCGATGCAGGTGTTTATCCTTGTTTTGGACCGTACTCATTGGCTTCTCGTCGAGCTTCAGCTCCCATCCCTAAAGACAATAGTATATGACAGCATGATAAATTACATATCATTGTCTGATTTGAGAGATATTATTAAGGGATGGAGCTCTCATTTGGCTAAATTCTTGGATGCAATTAATTATTGGACTAAGTCTGGAAACAAGAAGCCAAAGAAGTTCAATGTTACAGTTATCAAAGACGAGACCGCGCCACAACAAACGAAGGAAGCCAGAGGGGATTGTGGTCCTCTCGTATGCATGTGCTTGGAGCGTTTGACGACAGGAAGTACACATTTTCTACCTCCCACCGATAGAGATAGAGGTGCAGTAGGCTTGTGGTTTCGGCATTTTATGGCTAGAGCGATATATGGGAGACGCTGCCTACTTGCATCCGCGTTATGAAAGTGTCCATAAACAATTTGTAAGTCAAATGCAAGTGTTGTTAAACATATATACTCTTTTTGGTTTGAAAATGTTTGGTTAAGTAGCTAGAATTCAATAATTTGTTGTTTGTAGGTTTTAGATGTGTAGAAAGTGTTGTTGATTCAATGTTTGGTTTCTGCAGGTTAATCCTGAAGTGAGCTGCGTGAAATGGATGTATGGGTGCAAAAGTTGATTTCATTATTATTTTTTGATTGTTTAATTGATTTGTAAAAGATGATTTGTAAATGTTGATTTGTTTAATTGATGTGTACATAATATTTGTGTTTGTTTAATTGATTGAAATGTAATAGTTGATTTGTTGATTTCAATCTGTATTATGTTGAATGCAAAACAGACTATCGTAACGCGGAAATGACTATCGCAATGAGAGAATCGCAATGCGAAATGAAAATCGTAACGAGTGAATCGCAATGCGAAAATGAAAATCGCAACGTGAAGCGATTTTCATTTCACATTGCGATTCTCTCGTTGCGATAGTTATTTCCGCGTTGCGATTGTCAATTCCGCGTTGCAATAGTCATTTCCGTGTTGCGATAGTCATATTCACGTTGCGATTTCCGCGTTGCGATAGTCAAATGAATGTCTAATAAGTGATAACAACTGAACATATCATAGCAATGTTCAAACTCAAGTTACTAATACATGCCTAACTGAAAATGTTAAAAGTTCACACATAATATACACATAATACAACGTTTGCATTTAAAAATCACCTAAGTTAACAGTCCCAAAAGGTGAAGTCGGTTGTGATTGGGATTTTGATGAGGATCCATATTTTGGTAGAGGAAAAGATGATTGTGATAGTACTGGTGATCCACATGTCAACCTTGTATAACCACTTTCCTTGCACCGACTACATGTCGATCTCTTCTTCTCTTCACCCTTAGACGGTATACGATCGTGACTTTTTGGTCGGCCAGGTAGCCTTCTGTCCATGGCTGGTGGCAAAACTGTTTGTAAGTCATCTGGTATGTCCCACTCAGAAGGATGTGGAATAGGGTAGACAATCTCGCCATAAGTCTGTCGATATACTTCTGTAGTGTAGCAATCCATAGCGTATGCGATTGAATCATCTTGGTTTAGATGAAGAGAAACTTTTATAACATCGTTACACGAATAACCAGATGTTTGCCATTTCATACAACTACACGTCTTTGCATTTAGATCGACAAGCCCATTTAAGTTATTATCCAGTACTTCAAACAAAGTGTTTGAACATGGTTCAACTCTCCATGACGTTGACTTCACAACACGTTTCGTTATCTTTTTTTCTGTCCATGGTGTAACACGATGTTCCAATGTTCCTGTAAATTTAAATAAATAATACTTAGTAAAATATATGATAAGTTACGAATTTAAAGAAATAATACATGCATGGTTTCTTTTCTTGTAGTACCACTGTTGAATAGAAGCTCGAAAAAACTCCATTAACATAGTAATGGTAATTTCCGGGAATGACGACTTAGAGCGTTGATTGATTCTGCACTATTAGACGTCATGAAACCATATCTTGCTCCAAGTTGATGTACTCTTGACCATCTTTCAAACCCGACATCTTCTAGTGTTTGAGCACACTGAGGCAAAACACGTCTTAAACAGTTTATATGCTTATTAAAATCCACTTCCTGATAAGCTTTTACAGCCTTCCAGTATGTCAATTTGTGATTTTTTATACCAGCAGACCTTGATTTTAGATTTCTATACAAATGAACACCACAAAGTCCATGAAAAGCATCTGGGAAACACCTTTTAACAGCGTTGTAAATTGAGTTTGCCCTATCGGATATGATTGTCAAATTGCTAATAGGACCTATACAATCCCTAAGATGCCCCATAAACCATGTCCATGAATCAGAGGTTTCAGATTTGCCAACCCCGTAAGCTATTGGTAGTATCCCATTGTTAGCATCTATGGCTACTGCTAATAAGTTTACTCCAAGGTATCGACCTTTTAAATGTGCTCCGTCAACTATAATAACTGGGCGCATGCAATTAATAAACGAACGAATCTACAAAATCATATACACAAGAAATATAATCATTTAAATGTGAAATGCATGTAACTAACAAAAAATGAGTCAACAAAATTATATTGATTTACTAACCGCAGTACCAATGGCGATAAACAGCAACTCAAAGCGTCCATATCTATCTGTTTTGATATGAGTTACCGACCCAGGATTTTTCAGCTTTAAATTGTGACAATAAGCTGGCAGTTGGGCAAACGATGCTTCTGGCGACCCCCTCAACAATTCCAAGGCATAACATTTGGCTCTCCAAGCTTGAGAATATGAGATACTAATCTTGAACCGAGCATTCATGTCAGACATAATTTCATGTCCCTGATATACCTTGCTATTCAAAAACATTAACTCAGCCAGAAAACCACCCAACACCTTTTTGTTTGCCTGTCTATGGTGAGGAAAAAACTTGGGTTCTTGAACATGTATGTTTATCAATAAAAAGTCCCAACTTGAAACATTTCGCAATCTTTTATCCTCTTTGCAATCATACGTCACGTACAGTTTTTGTCAATCATACATCTTGTTTCGAAACGATCTTTGCTTGATTTGTTAACTTTTAGTTGATAGACATCTTCCACACATTTCGTATACAAAGCTATCTTCAAGTCTTCATTTGTATCAAAACAATCATCTTTCTTGATACGAATAATTTTTGTGTAACAATCAACTGCTATCTTTACCAACTCTTCTTCCGGTATCTAAAGTAATTCTGGCATATTCCAGTTATACTCCCGTGGCATTTTGTTCGGGGACTTTTCTTTGGGGATTTCTTCTTCTTCTTTTTCTTCTTCAGTGTTATATGAATTACAGAATGGATGTTCAACATGTTCATTTACAGTCGTAACTTCCTCCTCATTATCATCAACAACATCTTCCTCGGCAACGGCTGTTTCATCATCAAAATTCGGGTATTGACCAATATCAAAATCATTACACGCAGGGCCTGTTTCTTCTTCTGAAAAATCATCAAAATCCGAGTATTGACCAAGATCAAAGTCCGGGTATTGACCAAGATCAAATTTCGAATACTGACTAGTACTCACAATTTTTTCTGTTGGCTCATCATCGTCTAACTGGTCAATACGAAAACCGGAATTTGGTGCTGAAAGTTGATTGGGATTTGGATTAGGGAAAGGTTGTGGGTTTTGAGATTGTGTTTGGTATTGGAAATGTGGTGAAACAAAATTTGCTTGGTGATGAAATTGTGGTGGAACCATTAAATTTTGAGCACCATAAACTGGGGTTGAAAAACTTAGTTGATTACTACCCGTTACTGACCCAACTTCACTACTTCTAGGTTCAACAACATACAATGTAACATCATCACTTGAAACACTAATGTAAGCAATGAATCGTTCAACATCTTCATTGTCGGTTAACAAATAAACTTTACCATTTCTCTGATAAGATAGCCTAAATCCACTTAGGGGCTCTAAATTCAATTTATTTACAACACGTAACATTAGAGTTTTATAAGATAACTTTTTTAATGACAGTTTTAGTTGAAGATTCATGGGTAAAGGCATATATTGTAAAACACCATGAACATTCTCCCATGACCCTCCAAAACACAAATATATCCAAACATGATCAACATTAGATGATTTCATTATTGTAAATTAATTTACTAAACAAACGAGCTGTGAAACTAAAACCTGTTGCCGGATGGGGAATGATGTCGTTGGATATAGGAACGGATGTCGCCGGAGAGAGTGATAGATGGAGATGGAATGAGTTGCGATTTAGGGATTTAGGTTATGAGTTGCTGCTGCTGCGTAGTTATATACCCAAAACATTTGTGTTGCGAAACTAAAACCTGTTGCGAATTCAGAAATCGAGTTGCGAATTTGAAATTCAGTATTGCGATAGTCAGAATCTCGTTGCGATTTACAGATTTGCATTGCGATTTACGTATTCGCATTACGATTTACGTAATCGCATTGCGATTTTCAAAATTCGTGTTGCGATTTACGTATTCGCATTGCGAATTAGGAAAATCGCAACGCGAATTTGGGAAATCGCAATGCGATAGTCATAATCGCGTTGCGAATCTGGAAACTAATTTGCGATACCGGAGATCGCGTTGCGAATTATCAATCGCATTGCGATTTAGTTGGTCATTTTGGCAAATCCAAAAAAAATTGGTTAAAATCGTATATTATAAGGCATTTTTGGTCACTGAGGTTATTTTCTCTTTATAAAAATATAACACTTTTTCTGTAAATAAAATTATTGATATGTTAGATTACTTGAAACATTATTAGAAATATGATTTTATTTTATTTGATTGATCAAATAAAATATTATGATTATAAAATGTTAAACTCCGGTTGACATAAATTATAATCAATTTAGAGGTACTTATGCAACCCGTTAAATCTCCCCAACCCTTCTTTCTCTGGCTTCCAGATATTTTTTCTAAGCCATACGGTTTCATGCACTCTGATTTGCTCGGATTCGAATCTGTTTTCATTGACATTTCATGCCATTGAAGAGTCTTCTTCAACACCATGAGCTCTTGTTCAAGGCTCTGAAGTCTAAAGCTCGTTGATTCGTAGTTTCTCTCCATGGTTGGAATGGAAGGTCATCTGGTAGGAACATGCTCAATGGGTTGCTGTTCGCCGGCTCTACTGCGTCCTTGTATGGACTTTCTCCCAGGTTTCTTGAGTTTGGACATCTTGAGCTCGACAGGCTCCCGGTGAACCTAAACGAGTCCGACCATTCTTTAAATGTTTGGTGGGTGTTTCTTCGTTGAACGAAAAGAGCTTGGACAATCAAACGCAGTGGCATCAGCTCATTTTGAACCGCTTCAATGCATGCCTCTTGTGAAAGTTTTTGGCAGTTTAGATATTTGCACACTGATCCCTTCTCTTCTTGTGTTATATCTCTATGTGCCTGACCAATAGGTGGAATACCGGTTTAAACATGACATGAGTACATTAAATGTTTGAGGATGGCGATAAGTTATCGAAAACTTACCTGTAGGAAGCTGTTCATTGCTCTATAAAGTCGGTCATGCGTCTGACGGTAAGATATCTGGTCTTGCAATTTCACTTCTCTGTCACTTGTTAAACCAAATTCCAAGGATCTAGAGAGCAATGCAAAGTAAAATCCAACAGGAATGGCCCTACTGGCCTTTTCCCCAATGGGGAGTAAATCAAGAATCCCTTGTAAAATCTGAGTCACTGTCTTCAGTTTTCTCACCTGAATTTTCCCAGAATTGGTGTGTTTTCTTGGAGAGTAGCCATTTATTTGCGTAGAAAACAATGATGGGTGTCACGTATTTGCCATTCATTCCTTGCCTTCTTAAGGAAACAATTATCCTTTTGAATAATCCAAATGGTATAGCTATCAGATCCTTGATCCATAAGTCTTTGCTTGCTATTGCTTTCACTGTTTCGCTTCTCCAAGCCTCGCCGGCCAATGCTTGCAACGTAACAACCGGTTTGTCCCTTCTCCTCTCCGGATTGAGAATCTCCATGCAGGCAATAAAGGTCAGGGACTCAATGCACCGGCTCACGATCAGCAGCTCCTCAGACCATGGGAGCAACGTTTGGCATTTTGGAGAACAATCAGTGTGTCATCCCAACTCTGCAATACCACTTGGTTTAAATAGAGATCGAATCGCTGGCAGAGGTTGCCGATGCAGTACGCTTCCGTCATTTCTAGAAACTCGGCAGCGTACCCGGGCGGCCACATTGAAAGGGTCAACCAAAGTGGTGGAGCCATAGATGAACAATGTAATCATCACGAATGTTTCGACCCCTCCAGGGAAATCTTGTGGCAACTCGAGCTTATTCGATTTGGTTAACCTCTTCTGAAAGTATCCACTCTTCGAAAACAATGGATGCTGGCACAAGACGCAGAAAACATCAACACAAATTTCACAGAAACTAACTGAATTTGATTGCATCTATTTGTTTTATGCCCCTAAAATTTGTTACCAATTTTAAGCTTTATCTACTGAAAAATATAGTCTGATTTCTACCTTTTTCGATTTGCCTTAAAGATGTAAAAAGTAAGAAACAAATCATCATTGTTGAGAGTGAAAGATCTGCTCTTGCCATGTAATTTTTCCATATGAAACTAAGACCATGCATTTCATAACAAAATTATATTTAAGAGAGTCCATAATATAGATAACCATATCTTTAGTCCGACTCCTTAAAACCCAAAAAAGAAAAATTCAAAACTTTGGGAAGGTTTTAATCCTTCTTTACTTCGTGATCCCAATACAGTTGTCCAAACTGTTTAATTAAAATCCAAATGAATGTCCACAGCTAAGAAATCGAAACTTTTCAAAACCACTTTAATTTGGTTCCTTTCAAACAATAATTATTCCAATCTAGTAATGTCGCCTATACGGCATAGATTAGTCAGAAAGGACAACTCTAAATCTGAGTCAAAACCCTGCAAAAACCCCCCAATTCGAAATCCAATCGACTGAGAAACCCAAGACTAGAAACTTGCACATCTCGATAATCGAACAAGGTCCAAACCTAAATTATGAAACAAGACCCTAAAATAAGTAGACTGCAACTAACGGGAAAGTATATACCTCTGACGAAAATTGGACCGGATAAAGAGAAATTGAGCAATGACCAGAGTCAAAGAGCCGTTCGTGAAATGGGGTTTTCCCCCCCCTTTAAATTTATAGTCCTTCTTAATCCAAAGACTCGCGTGAATATATGTCAAGGGCAATGGAATGTAAATAAATAAAATTGAAATTGTATATTTAATTTTTTTTAATATCATTTATTTTTCTAAAAATATTTATATTTATTCATTTAACATTCACAACATTTTATTTAATGTTGGTGACTAATATTCCCTTTTTATCCTTTTAATTGTGAATAAAAAAAAGTACGATAAAATTATATTATTAACCTTTAAATTTTTAAACTCACTTTATGTTCAAGTTAATCTATATCTTCATCAATATTTAAAATATAAAAAAAACAAATAAACAAGCTTGAAAATAAATGAATTTATAAATAAGTCAAAAAAATATTTACGAACAAATCAAAACAAACTAAATACATAAATATTTGTATTCATCTAAACGAGCATACAAAATTATAAGCTAACATAAATTATATCAATTCACCAAAGGTTTGGATGGGAATGTTTTTCCAGAATCTTGTGTAAGCAAATACGTTACGTAAGAAAGAGCGATGGAGGGAGACAACAAAATACATTTTTGTTACAAATGGAATGAAATTACAACACTTGACGATATCATTTGAAAAATAAGTGAATTTCTTCCCGATATTCCCAAACATATAAAAACAAAAAAAATCAGCATCTCATTTTATGGGAATGTCATCCGTCGTACCCGCATATACGTTCAATGTATCCAACCATAGCATGTATGTTCCTCAGCTCCATGTTGGAACCAGACCAGCAGTAAATACCTTTCCTCCAAAGATTTTCTTTCATCGGCCGATTGAAGTACACTCGATTCATCTCTTGTCCCTAACAGAGCATAAGTATCGAAGCATGTATTCATTCGAAGCACATGTATCAGCCAAATCCTGATGAATTCTGGTGATTGCCTTCTGTAATGATCTCAATACAGGTTGAAGGTTTCTGGAATTCTGTTGAATAGAGTTACCGTGAAGTTTGCAGAGTTCCTGTGGTAAATCAAACAGAACCAGGTCAACAGCAAAACACAAATAAACATCAAATTATCCAGCAAAATAAACTGAAGCCTACCTGACACCATCCAAGTACAAACTCCAAGTGCGGGCACCTTTCAAGAAGGTCGGTTAATGCCTCAATTAATCTTTGCAAGTATCGGTATGGGATTGATGAAACAACCGCAGGAACATCTACAGGACTGACACAGAAAATACACCTTTTAATTAGTGTATCTTCGTTTAAGCGCAAGCTAAGAATTAAAGCTCTGCTTGGCTGATCTTCATCAAGTGCTGCATCTATGGCCTACATAACAACAAGAATTAATTAATATTGGTAAATTTTGTACAACTCAAAGATCTAGAATAGGAAAGTACCTCAGGTGTAACATCGATGTCAAGATCCGTGGGATCAAAGATAAATGAGTCGTCAATTGAAAAAACAAGAACACCCTCTGTCGTTGCTGCTGAAAAACTTCGTCCCGTCGGTGCAATTTTAAGGGATGTCGTTCTGATGATAGGCCTACCATTATTAGGCATGGATCCAGGAAGATTATACCCCATATTTCCTCGGGTTTGTTTGTCAATACCTTCTTCTGTATCACTGTTATCATCGTCGATTAAATTCAATGGACCAGCTTCTGTCATGTTTTTCGAGTTCAAGAAGTCAAGAACTCCATCCAAAGAGAGGTTATGAGTTATTTGAAAACGTCGGAGTAGAACCTGGTTTCAGACGGGAAAAGATGAGGGGAAAGCATAGTATAAGTCTTGAACAAGAGAGAAAGGAGTTCGTAAAACAGGAACATGTACAAGTAGGATGTAATCAAGTCAAACTGAGATCATGTTGTAAGAAGCTAAAGCTTGATTGAATTTCACTTTTAAACCTAAGGCTTGATTCGAGATAAGAAGTTTACTCAGGTTCACTTGATTAAGCTCATTTACCTAGTAAAAATTAAATCATAATCACTTTAAAATTTGATTATTTATGCATAATGGTTGAGTTCAAACTGAAACTTTTCAACACAAAATAAAAATATATCTTGGTTTAAAAGCTCAATTAAGCTCGGAAACTACTCGAGTCGAGCATTAGGATACACAAATCTATGGTTCCATTTAAAACCAGATTGCCATGCAAATTCATCCTACCAGTTCCGAATAAGCAATGGTAGAAAAAAATAAGAGGGGCATCTCATGGTCACTTTCTTTTTGTTCAGGAGTTTGATGGAAGGAAAGTAACAAAGGCCAGAGGGCATCTTATGGTTGTCAAATATACAATGCAAAAGCCATCAATAATCTGAATGGCACGTAAAATAATCCAAAAATGACTCTTTTTCTTGTCAATCCAAAAAACCTACGTGCAATATGGTTTAAATTTCAAATTGAAGTACATCATTTACTATCTATCAGAGAATGAAGATGTACTTATAAACTTTTACCTGATCTGCAACGTCATACATACAGATATATTTGCTATTTCCTCCAGCTAAGATGTAACTCCCATCAGCAGAGTAACATAAGGTCGTGAAGCACTTTCCTGAACTTGAGTTAGCTGCAGATCGTCTATCAGTCATTAGTCGTCCTCCAGCTATATCCCTACGGCCTTCAATGGTGCACATTAACATCCCATCAATAGGGTCCCAAAAGTGAATCTGTCCGTCTAATGTGCTGCAAGCCAGTTGTTTTCCATCTGGTCGGTAAGTAATGGTCAGAACATCATGCGTGTGAGGAAATGTTTCGACAGCACCTTTTCCTTCAAATACATCCCATAACCGAACAGTTTTGTCCCATGACGATGAAGCTAATATTGCCTAAAAATATATAAATTGAATCAATAGATATGAGTCAACTCAAAGATCAGAGATGCAAAACATACTTTATGAAAGATAAAGGTAGATGAAGAATAGTGAATAGACAATGTTAGAAGACAACTTTGGATTAAAGAATAGAACCAATGAAGATAAATGGAAACTTAAACAAATTGAACCCGCAGAAAACAGGTGAAGATAAGTTAGCTCACGTTTGTCGGAGAAAACATCAACCCATGAACCGGACCTTCATGAGCACTAAGAACATCCAATAAACGAGCCGTCTTCATTGACCAAACAAAAATCTGTAACACATGATGATGAAGAAAAAGATCATGAAATGTGATCAATACGGGAATGTTGAAATCAAAGAGCATTAACCAGCTTACCTCAAATGAATCTAGAGTTCCAGCACAAATCACTTCACCACTTTGATCAGCTGCCAAAGAAACAAACTGCCTAGAAGAAGGGGTAGTAAATGTTCTAAAATTTCGATAACGCAACAGGTCCCAAGCACGAACAGTCCCATCCAGAGATGCACTTAAAAGGCAGTTGTTATTAGCCATAAAATGGAGTGCAGTAACAGCATTAGTATGTTCAGTGAATGTTACAAAGCAAAAGCCTGATGAAACAGTCCATACCTATGACAAGAGAAATCTAAAATTTCAGGCACTAAAGTGAAATAAGAGAGGAAAAGCGGCATTGAGAAAACATGTAGTTCACAAGAACATAGATCATTAGCACAAGATTCTTAAAAGTTTAAAACAGAACCATAACCATGAAAATACAAGGCCAAAATGCATATCAACCAGGTAAGATCTAAACCCTCCAAAAATCTCTCAAACATTCATTTACCTTCACTTTATTATCATCGGCTCCAGTAGCCAAGAGTTGTGAATCTGGCGAATATGCAAGAGTATTCACATCAAAGTAGTGTCCCTGTTGCTTCAATATATAACTCTCTGACCGCCACTCCCACACCAACAGCTGCCCCAACTTTGCACAGCCAAATGTCAACCAATTTCCGAGGTCATTGAACTCGGCTGTCGTAAGTTTCTCTCTTGATATTGACAGCAAATGCATGCATACAAAATCCGGCATTTGATATAATCCAAAAACCCCATTGGAGAATCCCACCACAACAAGATCAAGTCCCCTATGATAATCACAGGCGGTCAATTTCGCTGGAGCCTGCATAAAACAATCTTTCCTTAACAATTCCCATTTGCCTCCACTCAGATACCCCTCACCTTCACCAAAACAACTTTCTTTACCATCAAAATCCTTCCTTTTCTTCACATAGCCTTCCACAATTTCTCCATCCCTCTCCGGCGTTCCGGGAGACTTTGGCTCCTCGTCATCCAGACCTTCATCTCCAATGTCATGATTACCAACATTGCCACTATAACCCCAACTGAAAATAAAACCATCACGAGCAATAGTATATGCTTTATCAACCTTGTTACTCTTTTTATCAACACCAAAGAAACAACCAAGGACGGAATCTCTATGACCGAGAAATAAAAATGGTTTTTTATAACCACCCTTTACCTTATCAACAAAAAGCAACCTCCCAGTCAAATCTTTGGACCCAACAATCAAATATTTTGATTCATTATCCCAATCAATTGTCAATATCTTATCGTTACAATCAGCAAAAGTTCGAACCAATTCAAACCCAAAAACTTCCCTCCTATACCCAGGAGATCTCCATATTTGCAACAATTTACCTGCCGCCACAGCTATATAATTCCCATTGGGGCTAAACTTAACTGCGTTTACGGTATGCTTAATCGTTATGCGGTGCAACACCACTCTCCGAGGGATGTTGATGAAGAGGCAACGGTTGTTGTCGTCAACGGTGAGGAGGAAAACGCCGTCTGGTGAAGCGGCGATGCGGCGGATGTTGCTGGAGGCTTGGAAGGGTAGGGATATAGTTTGGGATTTGACAAGGTCGGTGACGGAGATGCGGTTACCCACGGGGGAGATTAGGTTAGTGTTTTGTGTTACGACGGCATTACCGCCTCGGTAAGGGGCACCTAGGAGGTTTTGGAATCGGTAATTCATTTGGTGGCGAGGTGCGTTTGGAGCTGGGAAAACTTGTGTGGCGCTCAGAATAAGGGTTTTAAGTAGGGTTTAAAATTTTGAAGAGATGCAGGCAGGCACAAAGAGAAACCCTTCTTGGGCTTTCTGACCTAGCGCATACATTTTACAATTGCCCAATAACTAACTCTAAACTCTACTTCACATCAAGATAAAAAAAAAACCTAAACATTAAAGCTTTACTAAAGAAACGTAATTAATAATAAAATCACAATTTTAATAAATTATTTTATAAATTTGTTAAATATAAATTGCGTTTTATATTAAAGGTGAAGCTTATAACACGTGCGGTGCGTCTTTATCTTAGATTCTTATTCAATTTTAAATTATTAGAAAAACATCACCCACGATGAATAAGTCTATATTATTTTATATTTTATTATAAATTTTATATGTTTCATAGTTGCTACATAAATGCACATTGAGATGTATCTCAATTTCATAACTTGAATTTACTCTGGTTATTTGAGTAGTTGATTTAGATACTCTTGTTTGAATATGTCAAATAATACAATTAAGTGCAATGGTGATGAATAGGAATACATAAACACATGTGCAATGAGCACATATCTCTAAGTCTGGGATGCAGGAAATGTTTCCAAGCAGGGGTGGTTTTAGAAATTAAAAATTGGGGTCTAAATTTTTTATAAGTTACTCTAAAAATTTTCAATATGCAAATTTTTTATCTATTCTCATTAACAAATTAAACTAAATTTAACATTTTCCTCATAAATAAAAAAATAACGAGTGTTCCTTAGGGAGCCCCATACATCCGCCACTTGATAAGGTAGTTTTTGCAGCAAAATAGGATTTACACAAGTCCATGTAAAGGTTCTCCAGCTTCACAACTTCCAACCAAGTAATCAGTTTTAAGCGACCTATAGTACATAAATCCATGTAAGATTTCTCTCTTCAAGTTAATCACGATTTCCTTACATTTCAGCTAACTTGACCCCAAAAAAATAAGTACAATAAAATTTTAAGATTAAAGTGATTAAACAATGATAAACAAACTTTAGCACAACTCAATAATATTATATTCTAGTTACGATGGATGACTCAATAAAAAGAATCAGCCCGAGAGTCAAAACATTAATGGTTGTCTATCCTAGGTTAAGGGACTGTTTGTTTGTTTCAGAATGATTAAGCGCTGAATGATTCAGAGACTCTATATGAATTAACTCTGAATGTGACATGTTATTTGATAGTGACTCTAAATCATTCAGAATGTACTTTGATGCTGAATCATTCAACACTGTTTTGTTGAATCAGTCAACACTGAATCATTCAGAGATGAGAAACAAACACGCTTAATGCTGAACGGTTCAACATTCAACGCTGAACAGTTCCATTCAGAGCCAAACAAACAACCCCTAAGTCAATAAATATATCAGTGCTTTTGACAAGACCCTTTATTCATAATATATTAAAGAGCAGGAAGCTATGTTGAACACGGTTAAATTAAATAACGTGTTCGATTTTACATTTTACGTAGGTAGAAATTCGAGCCAAGTCAATTCAACATGATGAACACCTAAATCAGAAACTCCATGATATCAGAAAGTAATTTGCCTTCTTTATATTTGCGAAATAAAAACTATAGTAAAGGTTCGCAACTTGTTAAACCACTTCCACTCTCAATGGCACAACTTTTTAACTATATTGCATTATTTAAAAAGCCCAAACATTACATTTCCTGTACTTGCTAAGGAAACCCTAGAAATCTTTGCTCAACATATAGTATGTGCAAACGGGGCCAAGTTCAAAACACAACATGCAGTTTTCATTTTTGACCACCAGCTTGGACAGGCTCAACCAGCTCAGCTTCCAATGTCTCTGCTTGGGAAGTCTGTGATGCTGACTGCTTCCCATCAAATGCCGACCATTTACCCGAAATAGCCATTCCCATCATCTCATATATCTTACCACTTAGCTGCGCTGGATTGTCAGGCTGCATAAACGATGCAACAACACAAATGTAATATGAGTATCAACACATTCACAATTAAGCGTGGCATGTTTCCGATGATCAACTCTCACTAAATTGACGCGATATGATATTATTGTCAGAAAATAATTAGAAAAACTTACAGTGTAGCCACTAGAAACAAGTGCTGCATCATACAAAAGATCTATAGCTCTCAAGGCATCATCATCATCTGGTTTACTCCTGAATGCAGCCTGCAGAGAGAGTATAACAAGTCTCATAAAATAATAATGAATGGCGTAGAGAGGTTGAGTTCAATGTTCGTCACCATACATTCAGTTCTCTAATGATTGGATGCTCAGGGTTGATCTCAAACACCCTTCTCCCCTTCATAAACTCCAAAGTAGAGGTGTCGCCAACAGTCTGTGCCTTCATGAGTCTGAAAGAATTATATTCATGTTAACCAATGCTAACTTATAAAAGTAGAGGAACAAGAGGATATTCACCTCTCCATGTTGGCAGACCAGCCAAACTTCCCTGATACCAAAACACAGGGTGATGAACTCAGACGGTTTGAGATATTAACATTGGCAACTTTTTCACCCAAACGTTTCTTGATCCAATCACAAGTTTTGCTAAATTCCTCTTTGGTTACTTTCTCCTTTTCCTCATTCTTATTGCCTACAGATTGAGACAAACAAAAATATTAAATATATGGGTAAACCATGACTTGCATTAACCTAATTATCCTTCTAACTGACAAGGAACTGACCAAATTAAGCCAGTTAAAGCAAGAATAAAGGCTTTAGATAGCCAATAGTTATAAATGTAACTTCACAAGACTAAGAACCCACAGACTAACCTATATCCAAATCTTCTTTGCTAATGTCTACAAAATTCTTCTCCTTGTAAGATTTCAGACTTTGAATGGCAACTTCATCAATGGGGTCTACCAAGTAGAGCACCTAGAAGATGGCACCAAAAAATTATCTTTGAGAATGAAGCCTCATGATCAATTTAGTCGAGTATAGATTTCAATATTCAATGAAGAAAGATATACTTCAAGATCCTTCTCAAGAAGTCTCTCCAGGAAAGGTGCATTTCGAGCACTGCTAACGCTGTCAGCAGCAATGTAATAGATATCCTTCTGCTCAGGCTTCATGTTCTCGACATATTCATCCAAACTTATCATCTCATCCTCACTTTTGGAAGAGAAGAATCTGAGCAATGGTGCAAGACGTTTGTGATTTTCACGATCTTCTATGCATCCCAATTTCAAATGTTTTCCAAAATTCTCCCAGAATGTGTCATAGTCCTACAATGCAAGCAGATTTTAGCACGCTAAAGCAAAATAGCATAACACGCTGATAAATTCTCATTAGCTCACAAAAAATGTAAATTTGGTATTAGCAAGGCGTTATTTAAGTCCTTTGACGGTAAATATAATTCCAACGTCACAAAGAGATGGAGAGAGAAAAGGAAAAATATGATGCATACTCCTTTATTTTCACTCATTGATATTCCCAGAATCATATCGAAGGTTTTTCGAACCAAACGTTTCCTCATTATTCGAACCTTCAATAAAAACAAAGTTACAGTCAGGAGAATGTTAACTAAGAGAAATAAGTAACTATTTTAGTATCTAACAATAATTCTAGGGAAAATAGTACGTACAATGCGACTTTCTTGAAGAATCTCACGTGAGACATTAAGTGGGAGGTCATTTGAGTCCACAACACCCTTGACAAAGCTTAGATATCGAGGGAACTATTTAACCAAAACAATACAAGGTTTGCACAAGTCAGATTATATTTGAATCAATTATATTACTTAACGTAAAAAGGAATGACATGTTATTACCAATTCACCATCAAAATCATCCGAAATGAAGACTCTTTTAACATAAAGTCTAATATTCTTCGTCTTGGGATTGGTTATATCATCCTTTCCCATTGGTGAAATGGCTGGGACATAAAGTACAGAACGAAACTCCACCTCACCCTGCAAAGCCAATGTTTAAAGCTTGAGGAGTGACGTAAGACCCATGTTAACTGAATCCAAAGAAAGTGCAGAGAGTTCCCGAAGTTGATTTAAATAACTTCCCAGTTCCCACTAAACAATGTCATTACCTCAGTTGTAAAGTGTGATGATGCTAACGGATCCGAGTATTCATTAAAAGTTTTCTTGTAGAAGTCATTGTATTCCTCTGTTGTCACCTCCTTAGGATTACGAAGCTGTAAAGATAAAGTTAGTAATAGCATCACATATAGAACTTTAGAAATACACAATTGAAACTAGAGCAATTCTAAACCGAAACTTAACAACTCACCCAAATAGGTTGAGTTTCATTTGTAAGCTCCCAATCCCAGTACCTCTCCACAACCTTCTTTGTTTTCTTCTTTTTCTGTTACATCAAAGTTGAAAAACAATCAATCACATGCATGTTGCAAATGATCCCATAGATGATGACAAAACTACATAAAGGTAACTACCTCAAAGTTTTCATCTTGAACAGGCACTTTGGCTTCAACTGGGCCCTCATCAACTTCGACCTGTGATGAGAAAAGCATAACAGGTTAGTTATCCCGTAAACTAGTCAATACCTTTTGTCAAAAAATGCAAATGTTGATATCATGTTGAAAGACCTCTTTAGCGATTCCCTTCTCCTGCCATGTGTAAATTGGGAAAGAAACAAACTGTGAATAATTCTTCACAAGCTTTTGAATCCGTTCTGGATGGGCAAAACCTTTGTCATCACGGTGAAAGCACGCAGACAACAAGGACAAGAGATAAGTTCAAGTTACTGTAACAAATAAAGGTACTAAAACATTCTTTGTTATTTAAGAGACCTTAAGATACAGAGTAAGGCGTGTTCCTCGAGGAATAAAATTCTCCTGATTTGTCTCCTCCCGAATAGAATAGGAGCTTGCATTTGCCTCTCCTTCCCATACGTATTGTTTATCAGATTTCGGACTCTTTGTTGAGACAACTACCTAGAATTACAATAAACTACATGAGAAACTGCTACCTACAGGAACTTCTGAATTCATGAGATCTAAAATGACAAGTAACTAATACCTTATCAGAAACCAAAAATGCTGAATAGAAACCAACACCAAACTGACCGATCAAGTTGTTGTCTGTACCAGCATCTTTGCTTTCCTGCAAAATTGCACATTTTGTTAAAGCACATAACATGTAACCCTAGAATCAGAAAATGAATGTTAGTATAATTATTAAACCTTCACAGCCTTCAAGAACTTAGCAGTTCCACTCTGTGCAATTGTTCCAAGACAATCAACAAGTTCTTGTTTTGTCATACCAATGCCTGAGTCACTGTAGAAAACAAAGTAAGAAAATGAGTATTGCTAAAAAACAATTCCGTATCCAAAGAACCTTTCAGCTCATATACTTACGTAATTGTTATTATCCCATTGTCTTTATCAGTTTGGATACGAATGTCAAGATCAAAAGCTTCCTTTAAAAGCTGAGAATCAGTAACACTTAGATACCGTAACTTGTCCAAGGCATCGCTTGCATTACTGCAGAAACCAAAAAAAAAGGATTTAAGGATACCAAACATCACATAATGGAATTAGGCAGGCTCCTAAAAATTTGGCTTAAAGATCATTTATTGGAAAGACTACTCTGTATCATCCAGGCATTGTCGGAATCTCTTCAAATTACCAAATTAAAAAAATATATATTTGACTCTACCATACATGGTTATCTTGAATTTCGTCCAGTAGGGAAGCAGATAACAACATATGCTAATAGTATGAGCTGATTGGCTTATCTAAAATGAAAGAAGTTAAAATTCCAGTTTGCTCCTCATGTTCGAATAATTTTGACAAGGTTATTGTTACTGTGAAATCGTCATATTTTAATAATCCAAGGATGAACGTATTAATTCTCCAAACATGCCTGATAAGCTCCCGAAGAAACACCTCTTTGTTGCTGTACAAGCTGTTGACAATAAGATCCATGAGCCGACTAACCTGTCAACATGTATGGAACAACAGCATCATAAATAAAACTCATAAAATATCTAAATAAGAACTTTATCAAAATATAATCATTTTTCAAGTTCAGTTGAGCTGAATATCTGGCCGTGTTACATTTCCCTCCCGTTAGTGCCGAGTACCACCTGCTGTTATTATCACTCCCCTCTGCCTACTCACGATCCAATAAAATAGTAATTAGATAAAACTATTAGAATCACAAATTATACTATAATAAATAAAATAAAATAAAAAAGTTAAATAACCATTATCAAGAAAGAAAAAATACTTTAAAAAATACTTTAAAAGCTTAACTTTTGCATTAATTCCTTTAGCATCAATCAAAAGGAACGAAGATTTAGAAAAGTGAGAAATGAGAGAGAGGGAGGGAGGGAGGGAGTACCGAGACAAGGATGGGAGTGGACGAGGCGATTGGAGCAGCCACGGCAACCCGGTAACGAGTAGCGGGGGCGCGGAGGGCGGCGGAGACAGAGCGCCGGGAGAGGCGATGCATCATTGAGGATTAGAGGAGAGAAGCGAGCAAGGTTCGGGAAAGTTTAGAATTGGTGCGATGAGGATTAAGGGGAGAGGTAAAATTAATATTATATTGCGAGGGTTTTGGTAGGGGTTTTCCCTCTTCAGAAGCTTCTGGAGATAGCTGAAAATATTAGGGACTGTTGGCGGAAATTGGGTTCGTTAGGGTCTACATTGGATGCTGTTTACAACATTAACTCGAATACAAAAAAGACGACAAATGGATCGCAGCCATCAGAGACAAGAAAAAGCCCAATCCCAAACCCTGAATCTTAAGAGAGAATCCCGACATTAAATCATAAGCCCATTCTTCATATTTTTTCCTCTCACAAAGCCTTGACCTTTTGACTACAAACCCTGGATTGAACATCGGTTAATTCTTGATGATGAAGATGAGTTTTGGACTCTTATATTATCAGTAAATATATAGTTATATTACCCCCTCCAGTCTTACAGAACAAAAAAAAAAAACAAGAGGAAAGAGAGAGTAGGTAGGTTAACATAAAGATTATGAGACATACTAAAAATTCCATCTACAAATGAAGAGAGGTATCAACATCAGAGTTCTCATGATATTTTGAGGTTCTTGAAGTTGCTGACTTGCTGCAGTGTTAGGCCATAAGCTCGTTGATGCTGGGATTCCCATGGCTCTGAAATCGGTTTGCCTGCTCATTAAGTCCAAGGGCGAGTGAATCTTGCTTTGGTTGCCTGGAAGGAAAAGCCATCTCGGGTTCGAAGGTCGACAACAATCCATTAGGCTCACAGCGTTTGATTGACTCGGCGGCGTGATCAGGCTCGGAGAATAGTTTCAGAAGCTCTTTCTCTTCTCTCTTTTCTCTAACCTTCTGCAGCTGCCTAAACCTTTCTTGCAAAAGTGCAACGGAGGAACTAACCATAGTAGGATCACCACTACTCATTACAGGAAAAACCTCTTTCCCCCGTGAAAATTGTTGGTGCTTGAAGGAGTTTATAGATGTATTTATAGGCGACAGCTGACTACGATACTATACAATTACGCTTGTAATCAAAACAATTTACAATAGCATAATGTATAGACTATTTTGTTGTCATCCGAAATGATTGGGGATGATGTTATGTAAAGGAGAATCGGCTGGTGTGCAGCAAAATCCAAGAAGAAGAATGCGGGGGTAGTGCAGGTAGGCAAAAGCCAGTTTGTTTAATGCAAGTCCAAATGAGATTTGGGGAGTAGTATTTGGAAGCAAGCACTGATGGGGAATATATTGTTAGGTGATCAAGTGTTAGCTTGTCATTAAAAGTACAAGATAGCTTCGGAGAAGATGGTGCTTGGTTGGTGCGTTCACTGGCACGTTTCGGACATGCATCTGTCCATTATTATTATTATTATTATTATTATTATTAATCTGATTTCGACTCTCACATTTATTTTATTGCATTATTTTCGGCACCCCAAGGAATAATTTTCGAAGTTTCAGGAACAGAAGATTAGCCATTAATCATGCAAAAGCAGCAAAGATAAGAAGTGGAATTACATCAGTAAGCGAGTTTTGCTGTAACATATAGCACATACATAGCGAATAGCGATTAAGATTACAGCTTTGAAAGACCCGTCTTTAGGGATCTATCTAAGTTGTTCATTTTCCGGGGATTGGATTATAATGGAGGACTGGAGATGAGAGGATTGATGTGGATCAGGAAATGTACATGTCAGCAACAATCTATTGGCCCTTGCATTGGATGTGGATTCCCATTTTGATTTCCTTCGGACAGATGTTGAGGCTGACGTTATGCCACGTGGGATTCACAAGATCTTGTCGAGTGTTTTTCGGATGGATCCACTAATAATATTGGGCTGGAATCTCCTGATCCATTTCTTTTGGAGAAATCTAAAATTGGGTTTTGCCTTAGGGTTAATTGTTCCTTCTGTTCAAGCTCTAGATTTAAGAGAATATATTCTTATAAGGTCTGTACAAAATGTTATTAATCCAATAAAATGATTTTATTAATATTTTATAATACACACTAATTATCTTTCTCACGCCAAGCCCGAGATTATTGTACGCGTAAATTAAAATATATATAAAAAAATCGGAATGCATGTTTGGGCCATGCATTTAATAAGACCCCAAAGAAGGGGGAAACGTTGATACAAACACCACAAATGAAAAAGACCATCCCAGAATGTAATCAGTATTAGCCCTAATATTCCGTCATACCATTCTCCCCTCTTCTAATTTAACTTCATCCCCTTGTACATATCCTAGCATGATAGCAGTCAGCATTAGCTTACCAGCATACGGGAAATCCCTATGTTGCATCAATATTGCCTCCACAGATGATCGTGTATCCTTCAAACCGGCTACTTCTGCGTTTTCTTGTCTCAACGGTAGAACTTCATTGAATCCGTCTTCAATGGTTTCTGCCTTCGGACCATAACACCTGTTTGAAGCCTTGAAAAGGATAGTTTGGCTAAGTTGTTTCAAGGTCTCCTCGTCACTCCAACCTTCGGATACGGATGCTTCATAGAGTTGGCTCCAAGGATCTTGATCGGCAGCATTTTTCCAGCATTCTTCCAAAAGGTTCCTATGGCTATTGCGAAATGATGAGCTCGTCCATGCAAATACATCAAAGACCTGCAAAGCTAGCTCTTTGCTTCCACTTTTGAGACACAGCCCTATAAGCTCCTCGGGCCGAAGGAGCTGTTTTTCAACATGTTGCTTTGTATCATCGGTAGGTAGAACTTCCATAATTTCTTCCTGCAGACGACAACAAAAGGATACAGACTTAACTATAAATGAATAAAACGGGTTGATGTATCTCCATGTACTGGTGCAATTCAAGCACTTCCATTACATTATATAGAGTACCTAAAATGATTCAGAAAGCAGTCAGCAATATCGAATTTTAATACTTAGCTCAAATAGCTTGTGAGAGATCCAGTTTATAATATTTTTGTAATGTAATGGTTGAGCCTTAGAAAAACTTGATTCAGCTCAGCTTGATTATACCCACGTTCAGAAGGTCTATAACATCTAAAATGAATCACTACAGGTCATGACGAGATAAAATCATGCACTAATGATAACAACGGCACTTTAAAGATAAAAGCAGAATATATGTATATATTCTCGTTGAATGCAACAAACCTGCAATCTCAAAATCTTCAAATCAGCTTCTATTCGTTTCACTTTTACCTGTGAGTCGGCATCTTTACCTGCTCATTAAGAGATAGTGAAGGAAAAAGGATAAATGGGAAACGGAAGAGAGGTTTTATAGGCCTAATAGTAGGAGATTCTTAAAATTATGTTTTCAAACTTTTAGAAACTGGAATATGATCAAAGAGGCGAAGAGGGAGGAAAGAAAAAATATTTACCAATGATAGCAATTCGCATAAAACCTCCATCAAATTTCCTTATTTTCTGTTTTCAAGTCTTTTTTTTTTCCTCCAAGAATCACCTCTACTAGGTACTAAGCGCTATTTTATGATGGAAAAATGATTAAATTTTCCCATGAAACAGAGAATAAAACCAATGGGAAATAGAACCAGAGTGCAATCAAGTAATAAATGACAAATGTCAAAATAAATTACCTGCAGCTATCTTGGAGAGGTTCAAAAGTCGTCTCCTGTCGGTCAATGTTGGAACTGGATTTGCATGGTGAGAATCAATCTCCTCTTCAGTGATTGAAATAGAGCCCTCGTCTTGAGAAAGAGCCAAAACATGAAGAGTTTCTGAAGCTGCTGAAAACTGATGAAGGAATAATTCATGAAGCCATAGGAGATCTTGGTAATGATATAAGAAAATGGATAGCTCTTCCTGGAATTCCTCCCCAAGCCTTAGCAGCTTAGAGAATTGCTTTTTTTCATACAGCTGTTTACACACAAAGTAACTGAATCCACATCTAGGTCCCATGCTCTCATGCTGCATAATCCATAAACTAAAGTTATTGTAGAACGCAACAAGGCAACAAGAGGAGGGAGAAAGAGAATAAATAGAAAATGAGGCAGAAAAGGGGCAAGGAGAAGAGGAATTTAATGAAAATTTTGAAAATACAGGGGAGAGGAAGATAAGAGAACCAATGGGAGAGACATCTTAACACTCAAAACACTTCATGATATCTCAATAATTAAAAGCAAGTAGAAACAGTAGTAACATAGGTACTGATAGGCCATCTCCTAAACTCGCATCAAAATTTGAAATAGTCAATACACCAAATACCCTAATAATCCCAAAAAACAAAACAAGAAATAACACTTGAACACAACAATTTGAAATATTAATGTAATAGCAAACATGTCTACAAATTCTTGCAAGACGAAAAATACAAAGATCACTTCTTTTTTCCATTTGTTATTGCAACTTGAAGAAAGCATGGGTTAGGAAAGCGTAGAAAGATGTCCAAAAGTTGCAAATAATGCATGGGCAGTGAGAAAGCATGCCATTTCATACCTATTAGGTGTTCAAGAAAATCCATGAACCCAAACAAGAAAAATATGACGGAGCAAATACTCAAATCCATACCATAAGATTTTTTAGCAATCCTGAATCATTGAGATCACAACATATGTTCCACATGGTCTGGTAGCCTTCATGTCGTTTTGCTATTGACAGCAGGCTTGAAGATAGTTTTTTAAGGATTTCTTCTTGGCTCTCTTCTGGGTTGTCAGCTAAGTCCTGCATGAAATAAACACTTCAAGGATGCATGCAACTGGACAACCAGGAACAGAAGAAGACAATGCTGAGCATAAAAGGATTAACCTGATAACCAGCCTCTACGAAACCTTTAACTTGTTGATAAAGGGAATCAAGAATAGCATCCCTTCTACTCCAGTACTCATTTAGAAGACCTTTGTGTTCTTCTCCTCGCTCAACTTTAGCATTTATAGCACCACTAGATGCCTCCAGAAGAACTTCAGCCAATGCTTCCAGACGAGAATATAGTCGTGATTTTGCTGACATATCAAGCTCAGATGTTTTTTTTAACAGCTGAAACATGAAAGACGCAACGCTCCAAAGCCCATTACGTACCACTGGTTGACAATACCAAGGTGTTAAACCCTCTGGTGGTGGATACCATAGGTGATACTCATTCTTGTAGTCCATGGCAGCTCGATATAGAGTAACACATGCATTTGAAAGTTCACAAACTCTATGGATCTGAAATCCAACTGGTTGCTCCGTGCTGATTATATACTCCAGATGCCTTTCTAAGAAATAAAATACCTGTTCAAGATCAGAGACCTTACTATAGAACACTTCAGCATTATCTCTGTCCATCAGAAGGACAGTATTTCGCCTGGCCCTCTCCCCTGCTAACTGAATCAAATCCCAAAGAGCTCCTGAAACTTGAATTTCAAAACTTGAATGATTTGAGCCAACTCCAGTTGAACGGTTTTGGCTGATCACATTCTGCAGTTCCCTGAGTTGAATAATTGCAGAGAGCTTTTCACCATGTTCTAAGATGATTTGCAAAGAATGTCCTGCCAAACAAGTTGAAAATTAGGCATGTTTCTCTTTTGTCTGTTGTTTTATTAGAAAGCAAGATAGACATTAAATAAATTATTCCCCTTAACAGTCATATATAACATCAAGAATGAGAACCTGCCTACAGGGTTCGCTCCTGAGAATGTCTAGCAATGGAAAAAATATTTGATTGAAGCCATAGAAAGATCAAAGATGCTACTCAAAAATCAAATATGACAACCAGGAAATGCTTTCTAAACTGCAGCCAAAAAGTCAATGTAATCCTCCACACACTAATAACAACTGAACATGAAGTCACCTCTGCAACTTGACTACATATTGCAACATGAAATGCCCAGCTAGGTCGTCAATGTTATAAGTCAACAAAAGTGTTAAATAACAGTTCAAAACCAACTAAAAGGGTAGACTAGTCAGAGTTTATATTAAATGTACCATGATGGATACTACCTACTGTTTTATGCAAATAAATTCTAACAAAAAAGGAAAAAAGAAGAAAATGAAATGCAGCAGAAAAATCTATGGCAAAACTGCCAGATCATACTCTGTCCAGAACATAACTCCTCATGGCACTTGGATAAAGCAAGAAACTGGAGAAATTTGTTATGCTTCTGCTGCTTATCCATGAGTTGAGCTGATATGATACCCATAGAAACAATTTCAGCACCTCTAGTAGTTGTCCAGTGTTTAGCTAAGGTGTCAACAATTGATTTGCTTTTCCGTACAAAGACATTGGTTTCACCACCCTTTTCAAAAGCCCCAGAACTCTTGAGTTTTTCTAGTGATCCATCAACATTCCCAGATATCAGAAACTCATGGAAAATTTGACCTAGGAAAGCTTCTGATTCTTCATCTTGGGCAGTTCGGCGTGTAATCCCAGTCATGCCAGTCGATTGTCTACCACCAACATCCCATGCATCTGAACTAGCCCTTCTTGGAGCAATATTGCTCACCAACATAAGGTTCCTTCTCTCTTCTAGTGTGGATCCTTCGTTTGAGCTTCCTTTGCGAGACAAGCTTCGTTCAGGGGGTTCAACCCCACCAAGTAAAACAGCCTTTTCTGGTATCGCCCATATCCCTGCTTTCTCAGTAAGCACAACCCATGCACCATCTTCCCCATCATCAGTAGGCGGAAGAACCGAAGCATCAAGAACTTTCCCAGCATCATGAGGTAAGTCAAATTGATAGAGCCGAGTAGAATTTCTATGATAATGGGTGACTGTTGCAGTCCCTTCGCCAGAAAGTATGATTGTTGATCCTGAGGGCCTGCCCCCTACTCGAAGTCTCATGGAGAATAAGAAGTCTTCGTCTTCTACCCTTGCTTTAGGAATTATCACTTGGATCGGAGCCTTTTTCTCTAAAACCCTTTCATGAAAATCTGAGGTGTTCACCTCAGACATATATTGCAAGGTCAAAAGAGAATATTGAGTGTAACTTGAGCTGCTAACCCGATCCTTGCAGAAGGTGGCAACAAGAACAGTAATAACTTTACCATGATCATCTAACTGCAGGTCCAAAGGCCAGATTCGTTTCTGTCCTGCCAGATCCTTCTTAATACCCATATCACCATCATTGCCAACAATTTCCTGAGACCAAAGCTTTGACACCTTTAAATCAGGAAAAAGCTTGATGTTGAAACATTGTATTTCATTTTCTGTCAGTAGAAAAAATTGGCGGTTGGAGTCGGAAACGGAGATGTTAGGAAGGCACCATATCATTGGCCTTGGATATCCCTTGCTCCCAACAAGTTGACCAATGCCAGGGCCTTGGGATGACAAACTTCGTATGTTCTGGTGTACTTTATTTAGTTGAATACCACTTGGGCTACAGTACAATTGCCAAAGCTCGCCACTGGAACAACATGCAAGGGCAACACAAGCATTACGGGTACCAGGAATTGCAGAAGCAATCAAAGAGTTGAAATAACTTGAACCAGAAAAACTCACTGCATGTTTGTTTTGGGTGGCATTACTGTCATTACGTGAAGAAGTCACCCATGATTCATCTGAAGATGCAAAAGTGATAACAGGTGCAGGTACCACATCTGCAAAGATGTCAGACCAATATAAAACAGCTTGTGTTTTCTGATTACACGTGACAATACCAGCAGAATAGCGATGATTTGCAACTCTATTTGTTACTTTTGAGGTGCTATCCCAATTGACAATAGAAAGCAACCAATTATTGCGGAGAGAGGAATTTCTTCCACCATCTGCATTTCCTAAAACATCAGAAGGAATTTCAAGAGTAACGCATTTCTTAGAAGCTGCTAATGACAGATAACTCCAGATAAAAATTTTGTTCCCATATATAATCCATGATAAGCATGTTCCCTGATCCATTCCGCCTGATATACAAACATCAGCTGGCACAAATCAAGTGGAAACAACAAATTAGTCATTTTAAAAGAATTGCACAGATCTGGACACAGATAGTGATAGGAGCCAGCAATACTGACCAGGAACACGCCTCTGCAAAAAGCTGGTCTGTTCATCATGAACAACTTGTGGAAACTCTCCAACAAAAACAGGCTTAATTGGATCTATTCCGTCCCCTTTATCATTCTTGTTTGCTGGTGGAATTCTGATTGCAATAGGGCTTAAAATGTTAAATTAATTACTAGTTACTAACTAAGAGTTGTAGCCACAAACAGACACATTAAGGAAGTGAAATATAAACTCTTGAAATCTATGAAAAAATTAAATTCCGCAGATTTCAAATTTTCTTTTTTTTAAGAAGGAACTTTTATAGGTTAATTGGGGTTTTATCAGGTAACCCTGAAATGAAGCAGTGGTCCTATATAATTTTCTATTTATTTTTTAGTTTGCTTTAGTTAATGAAGATTAAAGTTCGAAATTGTTCTCTTAAGTTTGGACGTTGCTAAAATTAACCTTAGGGTTAGGCATTCTTTCTCTCAAATCCCCTACTCATGTAGCCATATGTTTTTCATCTATTGTTTTTCATTAGTTTCAACAATAATCCCTAATCAGACCTAAGAAGGCATAAATTATAGTGTATTTTGTGATTTAAGCCATCCTGCAGGAAAAAAAAAATAAAGTATGTTTAACCAACAAATAAAAGCAGTTTGGAAACATTATTTGATTAGTCCAGCACGTAAATTCCTTGAGAAACCAAAACAACACTTGGGAGCAAGGCCAATCCCTATTCACTGTTCTCGTTTCTTTTCTTTCTTTTTTTCTTGAAGACTCAAACTTCCTAACATTACAAAGCATGATTACAGTTTGCATGCGGTGCCTGCATCAATGACACAGCACCATCCACAAGAATCAACAACCTTAAATGCGAAACAAATCCTAGCCTTATTAAGCTGTCCAGTATCGAATTCTCCATTTCTTAACAGTCGACAATTCACTTACCATTTTTGCTTGCCACTTCCCCACATTTCTTCAGCTTAATTCCAGAAGCCTAACTTCAAAATATTTTTTATACAGGGATACTTTTCTAAGCGAAATATAAAGACGAACTCACGATTCTAAAATTCAAATTCAACCATAACTATGTCAAAGACATAAGATTCTTGCTCAATGAATAAAACCTCAAAATGAGGAGTGGAAATAGTACCTAGCAAGGACAGACAAACGAGGAGCCCAAGGAGCGGGAGTGCCTGTGCTGGGGCGATCTGGAATCGGAGTCTGGTCACCTGATTTACGGTTCTCTGTTAGTGGAGCTGGAGAATCTGGTGCCCTTGGATTTGACCCTACATTTCTCTCCTTTTGAGAGCTAAATTTGCTTCGTTTCAATCCTGGAGAGAACATTTTCTCTTTTCTTCTTCCACTGTTTTAGTTCCGTTCCTTTTATTTTATTTTTAATGGAGAAATTTGATTTAGGGTTTATGGGATTTTTTCTTTTCCTTTGGGAAAATTGTTAGCGAGAGATTTTCAACTTGAAGAGTGCTTGAAGTGGGAGAATTTTGAATTGCTTTAGAGTTTAGGCACTTAGGTCATTCGGCCGGGGGGTGACCGCATGAGGTCCGCTTCATAGTGTTCTGATTATGGATTTGATCTTAACCGTTCGTTCATTAATACTAATATTCGATCCTGATCTAATTTTTGGGGAAAAAATATAATATTTATGAACTATACTCTAATAAATTACGTATGTTAAGTGTCTATTTATGAGTTATAAAAGATCTAAAATTTTGATAAAATTATTAGAGAAATTTAAATTATTTTTTATTAAACTAAAGTGATTACAAAGTAGTATAACTCTAAATATTTTCAATCATTTGATAAAAGAACTCTTAATCACCCTCAGTCGTTGGTGTTTGAACACGTAATCTCTAAAAACAATAATGATTCTTTTAAATATTGAGATAAGTTGATTCGTACGAACATATTTAAATTAATTATGAAAATAAAATAAATTATAGTTTATCCAAAGTGAACCTATACGCGTATCATATAATTAAATTATAGTAAATAAATTTAAAATTTCCAAATTTTAACATTATGGGATGAAAAATCAAAACTAAACCTATGTACTATCTGAAGTAGTCGAAATCTTTGTTTTATTAAAATTGCTAGTTAGTTTTACTTTTTAAATTAACAAATTTTCAAGGTTGGATCAAGCTGACCTTAACAATTTTCAAATTATAAATTATTGATATTATTTATTAATTATCAAATATTTATTTTAATATAGTCTTTAAAATATAGTATAATATTTTTATTTTAATATTATAATATTTAATATTTTACTATTATTATTATTATTATTTTAATAATATATTATTCTTATTTTAATAAATTATTAATATAATTTATAAATATTTTATTTTGAAAAAATAAAAATAATGTAATATTTTTATTTATAAAATTTTAGATACAAAATATATAATATTAAATAAATTATTCTAATATTTTAAAATAATAATATCATTTTTTAACAAATAATATTATTTATGGTATTTGGTGTTAATAATAAAAAATATTTTTCCTGACATATAATTCATTTTGCTGAATCTATTTTCCAGGAAACAAACCGACCCTTATAAGACGTTTTGAAACTACGTAAAGATTTGAATAGATAGACCGAATATGAAGATTCCAAAACAAAAAGAAATTTTTTGACAGAGAAAACAGAGTAATGAAACATTTCAAGAAGGGATGCCTAAAGAGTGAAATTATTACAATTTACTGAACAAGATGCATGAATCAACAGATAACGATATGTTAAAAGGAAAAGGCTTTGTATACATAGAAGAGTTCTTCAAGGAAGAACTATGAGCCATACCTTCGACAGATTTTTAAACAAAAAGTTCAGTTCCCCTTAGCGAGGAGAAACACGACATGTGCACGTAAAAGGCATATTCTTCATTATGGTTCCAGCTTCAAAGAGACGACGCGTGACTGTCGATTGCTCTTTGCCACCTTGCCAAAGACTACTGAAAGGCAAGGCGGAGCCCACCACGGCCTGCGGACTTTTTGTTCACCTTTAAGGCAAGCCACTGAAAAATGCATTAAAATCAATCAGTATGAAGCTATCTATTCTAGGAAGGCTTCCTCTTGTTTGAGAAAACAAAAATGGGGAAATAGCACCAGGCTGTTGACAAATGCACAACAAATTCTATGCTGCAAAGGTAAACAATGCACACTGCAATGCTTGGCAGCTAGACAAATAATGCACACAAAAGAGAAAAACGCCCGTGTAACAGAAAAAGAAGAAATACTACTTACAGAAATATACACACATACATTATATACACACATACTTTATCTTTATTTTTAAATTTTTCTGACTGCCGGAGGTCTTCCACGGAAGCTGCTTTCAACCTGGCGTTGGGGGCAGCCTACTACCCTACCTCCCCTAACCCCATTACATATGGGAATAGGGTTTTATTGTTGTTGTATACATTATATATACATGTTATATACTATATACAATCCGAGAGAGAAGGGGGGAGAGAGATTGTGAGAGACCTTTTATTCGCCTCAGTTCCTTGCATAGTGTGATGAAGTCTCCCCACTTCATATGGCATCGCCTTATAAACCGAAGAATCTGTTCAGTTGTAAACATAGACATTCCTTCCAAGTATTCCCCATTGATACTATTTTCCTTAAAAATCTGGCGATAGCCACCAAGATTTATTTCTTCCAACCACATACCAACATCCTGTCAGAAAAAGAATAAAACCGCAGAGCAAAAGTTTGTCATTGAATTAAATATCCCTATGATAAACCTCTATGTTACATTTCAAAAGGAAAAGTTGTAACAAAATCTTCACCGATGACTTCAAGAACTGTCTGTTTATACATCATAAACACCTTTTGCAGCATTTTTCAAGGCATACACAAGTTGCCTTGTTAATTAGTTTCAGTTTCTCTTTCGGGGATTCATTGTTAGTCAGAATGGTAATCAGATATATCACTATCTGTTTCCATTATCTGATGGGAAAGGTTATGAATTATGATAATGAACAAAAAGGTCATATGCATATTATTTTCTCCATGTCTATCCTTGAAAGTACACAACAAAAAGTGCATTTACTGAGTCAGTTCACCTAAAAAAATGTTGTTGGGGCAATTGGTGAATACCACCCTCAACATTAAACAAGCACAAACAAGTCTTCCAAGGAGGATGAAAAAACCTAAATACATAGTTACCCTAACTTCCAAAACGTTAATTAAGACACTCCAATCATGTTAGAAATATGTCACATAACTTGAGATAAACAGCTCATCTTCGACAATAAAGACCCACCTGATGTATCTGTCAGTATTTTCTGTCATCTTCCCACAAAAAGTCCTCTGCAACAGGGACTAATGAAGATACAATTCAAGATCCCGACATTACCAAAAAAAAAAAAAAGATGCACCCGGGAAATTCTTTTCCTTACAAAAGGGAATCTTTCCTTTAATTGGGAATTCGATAAACTTGCATGAGAATGTCTTTATCGGATTCAGAAGTGTCAACAGACCATATGCCGAGCTAAGAAAAAGGTAGTTATACAATTTCTGGAAGTAACTAGACCAAGATTGTTCATTTACTTTCTTGTCACAGTTGGACTAATCCACTCAGACAATCTCGGGATGACCTTAATGAACAATAGCAACACATTGAACTCCATAAAAAGGTGAAAATGGCAACCCTGAACAAACATTCTTTGATGACATGCTACCATGTCATATATTAGCAAGAGGGCAGTCCAACAATATATGGATTCATCAAAATAAAAATAGTATCCATACTATAACAGGAGATAGAAGACGAGAGAGATTGAACCCTATGCTCCAATATTAAAATAACAATATATCAAAATGATGTCCAAGAAACCAAAGCAAAACTTTCATTTTGATCATAAAGAGAAAACAATAAAAGCTTATCACCTTCTCTTTATCAATTTATTTCTGACAGTTTACAGTAATAAAAAACAAACCAAAATATTAGAACGATTGCAAATTTGATAACTATCAAATGCACAATTTTTTAACAAATTGAAAAAATTCGAGAGACGAAGTGTCAGCATCGGAACTTCAAACTCGAAAAAAAGTTACAATACAATTAGGAATATTCCATAATTAAGAAGCGATACTAAAATCTCGTAAAAGAAAAAACTCAAGATCTGAACTTCACAAAAATAAAGATCCAAATAAAATCAAAACTACAAGAGTGCAGATATATACCTTAACAGTCCAAATGAAAAAATCGAGAGGCTCGGGTGGCCGTTCTTTGCTCATATCTATTATTCCAATCAAAATTCAAATTTACAACCACTTAAAACGAAAATCAAATTGATTTTTTTAAAGAAAAAAAATTGTCCCTTTGATTCCCTGGAAATTGAAGAGGGAAAAAGAGGAAAACTGGAGAGCTACAGACTTTGAGGTTAGAGTAACAGTTGTTGAGAATCAAATCCGTCTTCTCTTTTACTCCCTTTTTCTTCTTCTTTTTCTCGGGAAGCATACACAAATAGCTAAAGAATATTACATAGTTTAACTTTTGATTCACTTATCATATGACAAATTAGTACATGTTTTTCAAAACTAATATGAACCTATCCTACTAATAGAACACCGACATGGGTAAATTTGTCTTTCAATTTTGTTTCGAAAGGCTATTTTCTCGTCTTAATATAGGTGACAGGCTAAAACACTATTCTAATTTTTCACTTCAGATCCACGTATGATGTAACGTGTAAGAAGTGGGTCCATCAGATCCCTTTAGATTTAAAAAATGGACGATTATGATCTAGCCAAGAGTAAACCGCACAAAGTCGACATTGGAAGTAGGGGTGTTTTGATTATAAAAGGTGGGACATGGCAAATTTGCACTTCACACGTGTCTATGCGGCGCGTATTTTAGAGGTCAGATCAACGGTAGTTGGTCGCCGAGCTGGAATTGATGACCTCAGATAACACAATGTGAAGATAAAATAATTTAAGGTACACTCCTCGACCGTAACCATTTGTTATTGTTTTTTTCACTTTGATCACTCGTATTTTAATTTAATTTATTAAATTATTTAATTATTTCAAATAAAGTATCCACGTTTCGATTTAATTTATCCAAAATTGTATAAGTGGCTTAAGTTTTTTCTAGTATTAATTTAAGAAAAACAGTATAATAATTAGTAATTTTAGGTGGGTTTTGACGTATATAAATAGGATGTCAAAAGTCGTTAGAAAATTCTCCGTGCTAAAAACAATGTTTAAAAGAAAAAGGTTATAATAAATAAACAAAGTTGAGTACAGCAATGTGTGAATGCATGGCATGGTCATAAACAAAGAATTAGGGCGGATTGATATAAAATTGGGTAGACGGTTTGTGACGATTTATCTTGTTAGAACTTGTTCAGTTAATCGATGAATCGAACAAGAGGGGGTGAATCGAAAATAAAAATTTCGGAGGAAGTTTTTGCAGAAATTTAAAAAATATTACACAGCGATTTAGAGTGGTTCGACTTCTTAACCAAGTCTACGTCCACTACCTTAGTTATCCACACTAAAGATTTTCCAACAAATTCACTAATTTGTTCTTTCTTTTGAGGACAAAGAATAACCTTACAACTCCCTCAAGAATTATACCCCAAATTCTTGAGAACACTCCCTCCCAAAGAAAAAAATATAAATTTTGCAAACTTACAGAAAACCTCACAAGGCAAGATGTTTGCACAATTCTAGAACAAATAAATAACACTCAATAATGAATACAATTGCGCACAAAATGGTGTTCTTGAAAGAAAAATGAATATTTGAATGAAAATAGGCTTGAAAATGCTCAAACGATAAGTTCAAGACTTTCTCTTTGATTCTCTCTCAATACTTGTTTCTTGTTTTTTATCAATGACTTCTGAGTTTGTTTAAATACACATTAGATCACTTCTGAACATTGGGGATCATTGGTGAAGTCAATAGAGACGTTGTGATGTAATTTATCATTTAAAAAATATGTTGGGAGCGTGGGTGTATCGGTACACTCTCTAGGTGTATCAGTACACTCTCTAGGTGTATCGGTACACTCTGTAAAATTCAAATATTTCGACCGTTGGTTGACTTAGTGTATTGGTACATCGGCCAGTGTATCGATACATAAAATGCATTCGATATTAGGGGTGTATCGATACATCCAACAGTGTATCGGTACCTCTCTTTGCAAAAATCATTGTTGGCCCAATTAAGGTTCGAAATACTTTGTAAAAATTGTTTCAAAAATCTTTTAAGACCCATACACGATTTTACACTTAAGTAAGGATTGAAATTGACATTTGAAAACTTGGAGTAATATTTTTTATATTCGAATAATTTAATCAAATATTTGAAATCGGATATAAAATCTTAAAATCATTTATACTCTATTTGTTATATTGAAACATCAAAATGTTTTCAACAATCTCCCCCTTTTTGATATAATAAAACATTTAAGAAATTTTAAGATTTTCTTTGAAAATCATTTTTGAAATAAATTTTGAAGATTACTCCCCACTCCCCCTTCTTTATTCTCCCCCTTTTTGTTAAATAAAAAGGACTCTATAAAACGTTTTTAAACAAGATTTTAAGAAAATTTAGCCAATTTATAGATAAAGCTTAAGCTGCTAAGATCACAATCAAGAGAAAGATTAGCCATTAGTTTCATAATTAATATTCATATACAAATGTGCAATGGTAATTGGTCACATTTAACTAAGATGTAAATGATGCATATTTTGAATAAACCAATATAAACATTAAGTTAAAAAAATTAAACCATTCAAACAAAATATCCAATCATCCAAAACACAAATCCAAAAAATCCAAAATGTTTTAACAATAAGTCATAAGTTCAATCCAAGAAAATTAAAGTAAGAAAAGGGTCTAATCATCCATAGATGGATCGGGAGGATGAAAATGTGCTCGCATCTCGAGTGTAAGCGCATTTAATCATTCATTCATAGCTTCGTTATTTTCGCGCATCTCCCATTGAATTTCCAATTATTGAGCCCCCATAGCGGTTAAATGGGACTTAATGGATGCAAACCTCATATCAAATGACTCAAAAAACGATCGAAAGTATAGAGGCATTTGATCTTCTTGCTGGACCAGTTCGTCATCGGGTACGTGATCATCTATATCGCGCATGAGTTCTTCAAGCTCTAGATCATCATCCGCAGTCGGTGCCGGAGGAGCTCGTGAAGAGCTAGCGCCTAGTTTTCTCGATGGATCGAACCCATTGATTATTTTCCCCGGACCATCCCGATTTCTTCAAGGTTGTGAAATTTATTTGGTTCTTAAAGGGGATGGCTACATCAAGTGAGACCCTAAGATTTGATTTGATAAACAAGTTATTAAGAAGAAAACCGTAAACTAAGGTTTCAACATATATGGACGGTACATTATTCACGATTTCTACTAGCTCACCAAAAATGATTTGTGGCAAATTTATTTTCTTTTTATGTTGGATATAATGTATCCACTATAAATCTAAGACTCTAAGGGTGGAGTACCTACCTTCGGATGGTCTAAACCACCAAGATATGATCAAATAAAGAAAGCGTTCGTGATGAGTTATCAAGGTACTTGCACTAGCCTTAGCTTTATAAGGTGTAGCAACAATTTCTTTTTCGTTATCCAACCCAAAAGTGTTAGCTATTGTGTCGGAGTCAATATAAACGAATTGGCCTAAAAGATAGGATCGAATCCCTATAGTAGCAGTTCGAGACTCGTTTTGGACACAAACCACATTGGAATAGAAATACGGACTAGTTGGTGATAAACGATAGGTTTGAGGTGAAAGAGTTTATCAAATTTATAGGATTTAAGGGTATGAAGATATTGAAATTTCATATCGATCATAGCTTGGATTGAAAGGATACGCTCTTCCCGGATTTTATATGACTGGAATAAATTAACATACATATGGTAGAGATTTTCTCTATGACCAAGTTGGTTAAAACAGGAATTTAAGATAGTCATTTTCGGTTCATTTGGATTTGGATTAGGATGAGGAATAGGAATAGGAGGTCGGTTTGAAGACCGACTAGATGAAGACATAGGATATTTTGAATGAGACATGGTTTTTAATCGGAATGGTTAAGAGTACCTGTAATTTTAAAAATATATGTATGCAACACAATCAATCCCAAAACTCAATATGAGTCTGTAATATTCAAGGTTTTCTAAAATCAATCCTAATGGGTAATTTTGAAAACTATTTTTGAAAACATTGTTTGAAAAATCATAATATGTATAGTTTTCATGAAAAATAACATAATTAAATCAAAAACAACAATTTTAAAGTCAAACTTTTTTTTATTTCGAAAATTTTAAATTTTTTTTGAAAAATATTGTTTTTGATGAAATTAGTTGTAGAATATAGTTTTGAATCATAATATGAACAATGCTCGATATCTAATTCAACCTAGAACTAATTAAAAACTAGTCCTGAGTTCAAAAATTCATAAAATAATGGTTTTAGAAAAATTACCTTGAAAATTTCGGATTAAGTGAGAATGTGGTGATATTTGCATGATTTTGTTGATGCAAGCAAGTTTGAGAGTTAAAAAAAAATGAATGGATTCCGACTTGAAACGTTGGATTTGAGCAAGATTTGAAAGTACAGTGAGAGAGAGGGACGACGACGTGAGGAGTGTTTTAGTTTAGGTTTTTGAGAGAATAAAGAATTTCAGGGATTTAATACCCGACGAGTGTATTGGTACACTATTGAGTGTATCGATACACATTCAATGAATGTATCGGTACACTTTCATAGTGTATCGATACATAGTGAGGATGTATCCATACCTAGGTATCGATACTCTGTGCACTAAAATGTCAAAATCTGATTTTAAAACACTTAGAATGCTAAATTAATTAGCTCTAGTGGTATTGGCTACTCATATTTCGAAAATTAACAATGTTCAATCAATCAAATCTATCTTTAAATTTTATTTGAACATATAATTAATTTTCACTAAAGATCATAAACTCCCCCTAACTATTAGCAAAGAATGCAATCAAAAATGTTATTTTTGTAAGCATTTTTCAATTCTAATTAAAAGTGCTAAAATTATTTTAAACACTAAGTGAAGATAGGTTAGTTAAACCTAATTCTCTCATAAGTGTTCAAAATCTTTCTTTATCTAAAGGTTTTGTAAATATATCTGCTAATTGATGCAAAGTATCAACATATTCTAGAACTATATCTCCTTTAGTGACATGATCTTTAATGAAATGATGTCTTATTTCAATGTTCTTAGTTCTAGAGTGTTGGATGGGATTTTTAGTGAGAAAAATAGCACTAGTATTGTCACACTTGATATGAATGGTATCAACTTCAATTCCATAATCTAAAATTTGTTGTTTCATCCATAAAACTTATGCGCAACAAATATCGGCTGAAATGTATTCCGCTTCAGTTGTAGATAATGCAACGCAATTTTGTTTCTTTGAAAACCATGAAATCAACATATTTCCTAGGAATTGACAAGTACCAGAGGTGTTTTTCCTATTTATTTTGCATCCTCCATAATCCGCATCAGAGAAGGCATGTAAGCTAAAGCTAGAGTATCTAGGATACCAAAGTCCTAAACTAGGAGTGTCCTTAAGGTATCTAAAGATTCTCTTAATGGCTTCTAGATGTGATTCTTTAGGACATGATTGAAATCTAGCACATAAGCAAACACTAAACATCATGTCCGATCTACTTGCGGTTAGATAAAGCAAAGAGCCAATCATAGACCTATATAATTTAACATCTACACATTTACCTCATTCATCTTTGTCAAGCTTTGTAGATGAGCTCATAGGAGTGACTTGGGCTTTTCCATCTTTCAATCTAAACTTTTTGAGCATATTCTTGACGTATTTTGCTTGATTAATGAAGATGCCATCTTTTCTTTACTTGATTTGGAGTCCCAAGAAAAAATGAGAGCTCCCCCATCATGCTCATCTCGAATCCACTCTGCATTAGCTTAAAAAATTCTTGGCAAAGAGCATCATTAGTAAAACCAAATATTATATCATCAACATAAATTTGAACTACTAATAAATCTTTACCTTTTCGCTTTAAAAACAATGTAGTGTCAACCTTCCCTTTTGAAAAACCTTTTTCAATTAAAAAATTTGACAATATTTCATACCAAGCTCTATGAGCTTGTTTTAAACCATATAAAGTTTTTTGTAAATTTAAAGACATAATTTGGAAATTTTGAATCTTCAAAACTAGAAGGTTGTTCTACATACACTTCTTCTTTTATAAAACCATTTAAAAATGCACTTTTAACATCCATTTGAAACAATTTAAATTCATTGAAATATGCAAATGCTAACAACATTCTAATTGCTTCCATCCTAGCTACATGAGCGTATGTTTCATTATAGTTTATGCCCTCTTCTTGAGTATAGCCTTGAGTAACAAGTCTAGCATTATTCATCACTATATTACCACTTTCATCAAGTTTATTCCTAAATACCCATCTAGTACCTATAATAGATTTATTACTAGGTCTTTCAACTAATGTCCACACTTTACTTCTCTCAAATTGATTTAATTCTTCTTGCATAGCCATAATCCAATGTTCATCTTTTAATGCTTCTTGGATATTCTTAGGATCTATGCATGATATAAATGCAACATAATTACATATATTTCTAAGAGAAGATTGAGTTGTTACCCCTTTGGATGGATCACCTATAATTTCACTATCCTAGACATAGATATATTCTCTTGGGTAAGAGACTTCCCTTTCTTCAATGGTTGGATTCTCGAGAGCATCGTGAGTTTCCTCATCTTTCATTTCTTCTTTTGATGATGGTTCTCCAACGTCATGTCTAACATCATTTGTATTTATAATACCTACGTCATCAGCAACACAAGAATCATTCCTCGGAAGGGTATTATCATCGAAAACAACATGTATAGACTCTTCTACCACTAAAGTTCTTTTATTAAATACCCGATAAGCTTTAGAATTTAAGGAATAACCCAAAACAATTCCTTCATCACTTTTAGCATCAAATTTGCTAAGATTTTCTTTATTGTTGTTTAAAACAAAACATTTACATCAAAAAGGATGAAAATAACTAATGTTAGGCTTTTTATTTTTGAAAAGTTCATATGGAGTTTTCTTTAAAATAGGTCTAATCTTACTCGATTTATAACATAACAAGCAGTATTTCTGGCTTCCGCCCAAAAATATTTTGGCAAATTGTTTTCACAAAGCATGGTTCTAACCATTTCTTCTAAAGTTCGATTTTTCCTCTCAACAACTCCATTTTGTTGAGGGGTTCTAAGTGCTGAAAAATTATGGCTAATACCATTAGAACTACAAAAATCAGTAAATCCATGATTTTCAAATTCAGTACCATGATCACTCCTAACACTAGTTATGGAGTATCCTTTTTCGTTTTGGATTACTTTTGAAAACGTGATGAATTTTTCTAATGCTTCATCTTTAGTACTTAAGAATAGAACCCAAGTATATCTAGAATAGTCATCTACCAATACAAAACAATATTGTTTTCCACCCAAGCTAACAGTCCTAATTGGCCCAAAAAGATCTATATGAATCAATTGTAATACTCTACTAGTTGATACATCATTAATGGATTTAAAGGAGGCTCTTTTATGTTTTCCTTTAGCACATGCATCACAGATTTTATCATTATCAAATTTTAGCTTTGGCAATCCTCTTACTAAATCTCCTTGAATTAGTCTTTGTAAAACACTCATGCTAGTGTGTCATAGTCTCCTATGCCATAACCAACTATCATGTTCATCCTTAGCAACTAGGCACAAGTTAGTCATATTTATTGTATCTAAATGCACCATGTAAATGTTTCATATTCTATGACCAACAATCATAATCCGATTAGATGCAATGTCAATAATTTTACAACTATTAGTTTCAAATAAGACATTGTATCCTTTATCACATAATTGACTAAGGGGTTGTTTGATTAAATCAGAATGATTAAGCGATGAATGATTCAATGGCCTGAATGATTCAAAGGCTCTATATGAATTAGCTTTGAATGTGACATGTTGTTTGATAATGATTATGAATCATTCAGAATGCACTTTAATACTGAATCATTCAGCAGTGTTTTATTGAATCATTCAGCACAGTCTTCATTCAGAGGTGAGAATCAAACACGCTGAACGCTAAACGGTTCAGCATTCAGCGCTGAATTATTCCATTCAGTAGTAAACAAACAACCCCTAATACTCAATATATTATGCTTTAACCCATTCACATATAAAATATTTTTTATTTATATGGAAGAGGTATTACCAATAGTACTTATACCTTCAATGTAACCTTTTGAGTTATCACCAAAGGTTACCACTCCTTTATTTTTGTCGTTAAGCTCAATAAACCGACTCTTGTCTCCGGTCATATGTCTTGAGCATCCACTATCAAGGAACCATGAATTTGAACTTGTAGTTTGCGCCTTGTAGCAATGCTCCTTTTCCTACAAACATAGATTAATTTCTAATTTTTTATACCCAAATTCTTTTGGGTCCATATTCATTAGTTTCTAAAATCCAAGTCCCCTTGGGTATCCATTTGTGTAGGGTATCCTTATCTTTAGTAGTAATGAGTTCTTTAGGAACCCATATACTTCTAACGATTTTACCGTTAGAGGTTCTTTGGGGTACCTATATGATTGTAGTTTTTAAAACTTTTTCTAACAAAGTTGGATTTTGAACTTTCTCTATTTTCAAAACGTTTTGTTCCAATTTTATTAAAAGAATCTTTAAGATCATCAATTTCTTTTTGATGATCATCATGAACTCTTGAAAGTAGATTATGCAAATCAAAATTTTTCTTTTCAAAATCTTCGATTTTGATTTGCAATTCTTTAATTTTACTTTCAAGATCATTGTTGGTCTTGGATATGAGATTATTTTCATTTTCAATTTTGAAATATCTTTATTGTATTTTAAAAATAATTTCTCATAATCCGAAGTCAACCCAGTATATTATTCTACTAACTCGTTAAAAGAATAATTTTCAAAATCAACTGAATTAGATATTACCTGAGAATCTTCCCCGGTGGCCATCAAGCACAAGTTCACTACTTCTTGTTCATCTTCATTTGATGATTCATCATAACTCCAAGTAGCCACGTGTGCCTTGTACTTATACTTGGATTGACTATTCTTTTTTAATTGCAGGCAATCGTATTTGACATGCCCGAGATTTTTGCATTCGTAGCAAATGACTGGGTCCTTCTCCTTTGGTTCATTTTTGAAGTCTGCATTTCTTTTGAATTTTCTTCCTCTATTGGGATTCATTAATTTTCTGAACCGTTTGGCAAATAATGTCATTTCTTCATCATCGTCATCATCATCAGAATCACTCTAATCTTTTGTGAATTTGAGAGCAACTCCAACGTTCTTCTTCTTCTCTGTCTCCTTCTTTGGCTTATCTTTTTTCTCGAGGTCTACCTCATCTTGAATCATCATTTCATGCGTGAGGAGAGAACTGATGAGTTCATCGAGAGTTAAAGACTTTAGGTTTTTAGCTTCGATGATCACCGTCTTCTTCGATTACAAAGCTTTAGGAAGAGAATAAATTAACTTCCTCACAAGCTTCTCGTTTGGAATGATCTCTCCAAATGATTTGAGGTCATTGACAATCACGGAAAATCTATCCGTCATAGCTTTGATGTCTGCATCCGGTTTCATCCTGAATTTTTCATAGCTGTGTTAGAAGACTAATTTTAGATTATTTTACCTCGTTTGTGCCTTCATGAGTGACTTATAGTTTATCCCATATCTCCTTGGTGGTTGTATAAGATGAAATTTTTATGTATTCATATGGTCCAAGAGCACAAAATATAATATGGATAGCCTTTGAGTTAAGCTGGAACATTCTTGTCTCTTCTTCACTCATAATCTTGAATGAGTGGATGGTATGATGTATCTGTCTTCCATGATTTTCCATGCTCCCATGTCACTTGCTTAAATGAAGTACCTCATTTTATTCTTCCAATAAGCATAATTAGCTCCATTAAAGAAAGTAGGCTTGTTGACGGGCATTGAATCAAAAATGAAGTCGAAGTTTGAAGTGGAGGCCATTGATGACTTGAATATCGGTATAACTCTTCCCTAATCGACTCAAGAGGTGGTTAAATCTTCAGATAAGTGTAGCTCTAATACCAATTATTGAGTTAATCGATCGATGAATTAGCCAATAGGGGTGAATTGGCAATAAAAATTTCGATGGAAGCTTTTGCAGAAAATTGAAAAAGATTGCACAGCGATTTAGAGTGGTTCAACTTCTCGACCAAATCTACGTCCACTACCTTAGCTATCCACACTAAGGATTTTCCAACAAATTCACTAATTTGTTATTTGTTTTGAGGTCAAAGAGTAACCTTACAACTCCCTCAAAAGTTATACCCCAAATTCTTGAGAACACTCTCTCCCAAAGAGAAAAATACAAATTTTGCAAACTTACAGAAAACCTCACAAGGCAATATGTTTGCATAATTCTAGAACAAAGAAGGAACACTCGAGAATGAATACAATTGTGCACAAAATGGTGTTCTTGAGAGCAAAATGTATATTTGAATGAAAATAGGCTTGCAAATGCTCAAACGATAAGTTAAAGGCTTTCTCTTTAATTCTCTCTCAATATTTGTTTCTTGTTTTTGATCAATGGCTCCTGAGCTTGTTTAAATACACCTTGGATCACTTCTGAATGTTAGGGATCATTGGTGAAGTCAATAGAGCCGTTGTGATGTAATTTATCATTTAAAAAATCTATTGGGAGCGTGGGTGTATCGGTAAACTCTCTAGGTGTATTGGTACACTCAGTGTGAAATTCAAATATTTTGTCCGTTGGTTGACTTAGTGTATCGGTACATCCCAGGTGTTTCGGTACACTAATTACATTCGATGTTTCTTAGAGCCAGGGGTGTATCAGTACTTCAACCAGTGTATCGATACACAAAATGCATTCGATGTTAGGGGTGTATCGATACATTCAACATTGTATCGGTACCTCCCTTTGCAAAAATCATTTTTGGCCCAATTAAGGTTCAAAATACTTTGTAAAAATTATTTCAAAAATCTTTTAAGACCCATACACGATTTTACACTTAAGTAAGGATTGAAATTGATATTTGAAAACTTGGAGTAATATATTTGATATTCGAATAATTTAATAATCGAATATTTGAAATCGGATATAAAATCTTAAAATCATTTATATTCTATTTGTTATATCAAAATATCAAAATATTTTCAACAGAACGAAATAAAAAACCATTGATAATAATAGCAAAAATAAATACTACTAGCGGTTAAAATAGTAGATAAGAAGTGTTAGGTTAAGGGAATAATAAGATAGATCTTTATCCTTTCTTTAATTGTATTAAGAATAAGGATGGTCACGAAACTCAAATCCAACGGGTTTTAACCCAATCCGGTCGAGTCAGATTTAAAAAAATAGATTCGGGTCCATATTTATAGTAAAAAATACCCAATCCAACAAGAAAAATAATTTAAATTAGTCTTATATATTTAGAGATAATTACAATAATAACGATTTATATATATTTTTCAATTAGATCCCTATTTTTATTAAATAAAAATAATATATATATATATATATATATATATATATATCGGGTCATGTTCAGCTCGGGTAAAGTCACCCTTAAACTCTGGTTAGGTCGAATTTCAAGTGGAATGTATATATTTTTGGGTCGGGTCAGATTGATCGAAACCTGAGCTAAACCCTACTCATGGCCGTCCCTAATTACAAATAATTTAAAAAAAATCAGGTTCGACTGAAGTTTTGATCAATCTAACCCATGCACATCCCTAATTAAAAGCCACGAAAGTAGTAAAAGAATTGTTATTATTCCTTGAGGTTTCGAGTTCAAGCACCAAAAATTTAAAGATACGAGAGCTTAATGTCAAATGATTGAGAGTTATCTTTAATTAGATATTGTACATAGCCATGTTAATAAAAAAAATGTATTAAGAAGTGTTGGTATGGTAAATTTATGAGCCAAGAATGCCGCAGCATAGGATAAGGAGTAGGTTTTAATTGTAAATGCCAAAGGCTTAACTATACAAAAGGTGTCCAACCTATGTATATTTTTTCTAGTTTAGCATCTAACGTTTATTTCGTTTCAATTTGGTGTCTAACATTTTATTCCATTACTCAAAATAGATCAAGCTGTGATGGACCCATAAGTTTAGCCGTTAAGTAGCAAGTGTAACAACATAGTAATTTTAAAAAATTTATTTAAAATTAAATATCATATATATATATTAAAAGGAAAACACAAATTTTAAAATGAACCCAAAACTTTAAAAACCTTCATTTCAACCCCTAAACCCATGTTGATCGTCGTCTATTTCCGTCGACGAAACTCCACCCGACCTCCTATCCCCTCAGATCCCATGAAATCGTGGTTGATCGACCGTTGGAATCGAGTTGGATTGCAATTTTTATCTTAGGGTTTGCGGGGTATAAAATGTTGATTTGTCATCCATCGACCATTGATCGGTCATGATTTAATGGGGGGTTTTGGTCGCTAAGGGAAGGAGAGGTAGGGTGGAGCTTCGTCGATGGCAAAATGGGATGGTTGGCGTAGGTTTAGGGGTTGAAATGAAGGTTTTCAAAGTTTTGGGTTCATTTCAAATTTTATGTTTTCTTCACACACACATATATATATATATAAAATTTTAATTTTTAATTTTAAATAAAATTTTTAAAATTAACAGTTTGTGACATGTGTTACTTAACGAAAAAATTAACGCTATTGACGGTCCGAACACCTAAATAAATAACGAAATGAAACATTAAACACCAAATTAAAACGAAATAAACATTAAACACTAAACTAAAAAAAATCTATATTAAACATCTTTTTGTATATTTGAGTCAATGCCAAACCACATGTTTCCCGCTATCTTTTAGGAGCAAACCAAAGTGGTCCAAATTCAATTAATCACACCCATCATCCTTGATTGACACTTATTTGTATGTCCCCAACCTCCATTATTGTCATATACTTGACAAACTACATGGATTTGACAGTGTTTCGCCTTAGCTTTAATTAAGGGTATGTTTGTTTGGCTGTAATTGATTTTTCAGAAAATAAATTACTGAAATTTGAATTACTGGAATTGAAAAATGAATTACTGGAATTTGAATTTTGGAAAATGAATTATATTTCTGGAAAACGTTTTACGGAAAATATTTTCCGTAAAATGAATTACATTTTTCTGAAAAACATCTGAAAAAATTTTATGATGTTTGAAAGATGTTATTTAAACCTTTTTTCCACTAGTTGAAGAGTTTTTAAAAAAATATTTATTAAAAATATTAAATATAATAAATAATATTATTTATCATAAAATTTAATATTATTATTTTAAAATATTAAAATAATTTATTTATTATTAAATATTATTTTTATAATTTTATTAATAAAAATAATAATTTTTGTATATTTTAGTGAAATAAAATATTATAAAATATATTAATTATTTATAAAAGTAATAGTGTTATATTATATTTTAAAAATATTAATTAGTATATTTTAAATATATTTATTAAAATATTATTTAAATATATAAATAATATTATTCATTATTAAATATATAAAATTTTTTATTATATATTATTAAAATAAAAATATAATATCATATATTATTATAAATATTAATAAATAAATAAATAATATTTTGATGAAAATGATATTAAAATATAATATTATATTAAATTAATAAAATAAAATAAAATTATTTTAAGTATTTTTTCTTTGAAGTGAAAAATTCGGAAAATAACTTACGGAAAATGAATCCGTAAGTCATTTTACAAAAAAACACAAAGGAAATACTGTTACTAGGAAAATGAATTATATTCCGAAAAATCAAACGTGAAACAAACATGGGAAAACATTTTTTGAAAAATGAATTACATGAAACAAACACGGAAAAATATTTTCCGAAAAACGAATTACGTGAAACAAACACAAAAATTCGAAAAAAACCAATTTCGTAATTCCAATTATCACAAACAAACACATCCAAGTGTAACTCGCTTATGCTCACGTGTTCAACATTTAGGGTTGTTAGTCCCCTGCTTCGTTTATTTTGGTGGGGAAAGACGAGCTTCACACGGGTTTGCCCTACACACTATACAAGGGAGCTATGATCAAATATTAGAAGAGATACAAATTTATTAAATGATTAAATGAAAAATCGAAGAGACGAACAACCTAATTAATTAGTAGTTAAATTAAAAACAACTCAAAATACTATTTTACTAAAATATTTGAAAGGGCAAACAGTCCCTCTCGTACAAAGAATTTCTTCGTCCCTGCTTCCTCCCAACTTCCCTATTATCCATAATCGTTATTGTTTATCGTATTTAATATTTTTTTTTATCATTTTTATCCTATAATATAAAAACATATGAATATGCATAAAAACTATAACTTTTTTTAGATGTAAATTTTTAAATATCTGAAAATTTTAAAAGTAAAGATATCCATAGTATTCAACATGGATTCATAATAATGGCAGTGGATCATAGTAAATCCAGTCATGGGTTTAATCTTGAGCCCAAGCTCTTTTCATATCTGATTTTCGGGACAGAACTGGACCCATCAAGATGTTTGGTCTTTGAAAATTCTGCGGGACTTTATTATTAATTTGGGTAAAGTACACAAATGGTCCCCTGACTATAGTTTATTACTTTGGTGGTCCATTGACTATTAAAAATTACAAAAACGATTATCTAATTATTTATATATTTCAAACTCATCATTTTTCTTTAAAAATTTGACCATCATTTTACAATGAACGCTCAAATAAAATATTATTTATTCATACACTATAGTCATATATGTTAATCACCAGGGATAACAACTTTTTCTTTAATAACCAAAATAACTTGATTCATGCACTTAAAATAACACTTGAATAGCTTATATTATTAATTTATAATATTATTTATTTAAAAATACAGTAATATCTAATAAAATCTTCAACTTTTTAATAAAAAAATAAAATGCTAAGTTTTAAATGTACTATATTCTAATATATACAACTTGCCAATAATCTGGAATACAATAAATATAAATTTGTGCACTAATTAAATTATTTTATTGTTTAAAGAAATAACCGTAACTCTTAGAAATTTCGAGTTTAAACACTTCAATATTAAAGATATTTAAACATTTATGGTTAAATGAATTGCAAGTATTTCTAACAATATTTTGTTATAATCACTCTTAAATTAATCGACTGCAAATAAATACAAACTTCTTAAATAATAAGAGATAAATACCACAATGGCAGAAACTTATTCATTTCTCATTAGTGATGGTAACAATTCATAGAAATGTATAAACAAAAAATAATAATACAAAAGATATAAAGAATTTTATGATAATTTTCATCTTAAAGACGTAATAAATTGAAAATATAGATTAGATAAAAGACGACGAAAAATCAAACATTCACGGGCTTGCATAGGAACCTCAGCGACGACGGTGAGGATTCCCCGACGAGTCTCCCGTTACTATTACCACCACCGCCAAGCCTTTCGTAGTAATCAACGCAAAACAAAGACAAGGAGAGCTGGACCTCGTCCCGAGCCCAAGAAGCTTTCCTGATTCGTCCGAGTCGGCTCCGCACGGGTCTCACGCAGCCCATGTAGAGGCGTTTGTAGCCGCCCAGGGCAAGAACCACGGACCGCACGCTGGAAGGCGGAGGAGACACGTGTCGAAAGCATAGGTTTTCCCAGAGGGAGTCGTAGCGAGCAATGGTGCACCAGAGACGGCAGACGCTGGCCGCAACGCAGAGGGAACGGCAGTCGAGGCGTTTGAGGATTTCTATGAGGATGTCCACGTGGTCGTTGATAAAGAACTTGGGTCTTTTTTCCTTGTTCTCCCCGACTGTCCCGTGGTGGTCCTGACGGTGGCAGCCGCGGTGGTGGTTTTGCACCATTGTTAAAAAAAAGAGACAGTAAAGAAGAAGAAGATAGCGTTGAGAAGTTGAGAGGCAAAGGGAAAAAATAATGATGGGTTAATAAATAGAAGTGCTACATGCGTAACGTAAGGTATAAGGGATTTGACTTCAGAGGGAAAAGAAAAAGATTGTGTTTGTATTAGGGAAAGAGACACAGACGCAGACTTGAAGACAAACAAGAAAGATTTTATTTTTCTTTCTGGGTTTTTTCGGACAATTAGATACATAAAAGAAAAACACTATTTGACACACTAATTTTCTCTAATATCTCTTTTCTGACATCATTTGATCAATATTTCTCGAAGTGGCACTCTTTCGGTTGAGCTGGCAAAATCCGTGTTTTCGCTGAGTTGGATGCCACGTGTGGAAGGCGCATCCTCGGGGACGCACCTTCACTGACTCGACTGCCACGTGTGGAAAGCGCATCCCCGGGGACGCGCCTTCCATTAAATACCATAAATGCCCCCATCCGTTTTCCCTAACTACCCCCTCATCCTCTATATAAACCCCCTCAACCCTCCCTCATTCTTCACACCAAAATCATATTCTCATCTCTTATATAATTCAAATTCTCAAACTATTTGAGTTTTAAATTTGTTATTAGTGGTAAGAAATTTAGTTTTATGTTAGTATTTTTTTAAATAATTATTATATTTTATATTAATATATTTATGTAAATATTATTTTTTTTATTAAAATAATATTTATATAATTATTATTTATTTAGAATTATTAATTTTTTTTGTTAATTATATAGATCGATAATCAAAATCAAAAATATAATAATATAACCATATGTGTAATATTATAATTTCATACATTTTTCCTATAACTGCAATAAAGTCAAAACTGGTTTTTATATATTGTTATATCATATTAATGTAGATAATTCACTCCACCTTTAACACACATTAACAAAATACATTTGATAATTCTTACATTATAATCGAAACACTTTTACATAATATATTATTAATTTATAATAATAATAAAAATAAAATATTTATTATTAAATAAAATACGTGGCAGTCGAGAAATATTGGTTAAACGGTCAGAAAGGGGATATTAGAGAAAATTAGTGTAAGTTATGTGAAATGAAAAACACCCATTGCTGTAAATTATAATTTGGTAAGAGTTGGTATAATTTGCTGCTCTGTATTTGTTTATGGTTATGGCTACACATTATCATTAGGCTGAATTTCTGCAAAAAATCAGCCATTATCACTAGTATTAGGCTATTACCAACGGGAAAACATGAAATCTTATTAAGATCCTTGAAAAAATGTAATTTAATTTACACCATGTATGAAATGGAGGGAGTCAAAATTTTGGGTTAATGAGAGAGAGAGAGAAGGGGTGGGGGGTATCGAGAAGAGGCCAAGAGAAAAGAGCCAAGGCAAAGAACAGGGACCGATGCTGTGCCTTTTCCTTCAATTACTTTGCTAGTAATTTGTATATTGTTTTCAACTTTGTTGTTTTTATTGTTTCTTGTGAAAAAGCTTCTATATTTTTTTTTCTTTTGTTTTAGGTTCAATTATTTCAGGGCCGTTGCGAAAAGAAAAGCACTGTGATCAGCCAGAGTTGGTGTCACTAAGCAAATAGGGCACTAGTTTTATAAAAATGGCCGACGAAAAGGAGTGCAAAAACACAAAAATGAGAGTAAAAAGCCTATTTGAAATGTGAGGCACAGCTGTTTGTGGTGCAAGCAAAGGCCAAAAACTTTGATCGAAGACTTTGGATTCGGAAGAACGGAAAACAGGAAAGAAAAAAAGGTGTCATTTCAACACCGCTGGAAGCATGGTGTGATGGATAATTTGTTGCTGTGGTGATATTCTATTTTTTCCTTTTTGCTGTTGGATTCGCCCTTCACTTTAACCCCTTTCGCAAAGTCACTTCGGCTTTAGCCCGTCCCTTCAACTTCAGAATTATTGGTTTTGGAGGAGTGCAATATTCAGTATAGGCAGTGTAAGATAACTTATTTATTCAGTTTTGCAGGCCTCTTCTTTTGTCTGTTAATACAAAGAATTTACTGAATTTCCATTAATTCATATGCATATTATTAGTTTTATTATAAGTTTGATAATAAATAAGTTATTTTTTCCTTAAAATTAAAATAAACTGATATTGTATCATAACGGTTAAAATGATAGATTTTCGTCAATTTGACAATAAAAGTTCATCATCTTTACGAATTTAAGATCTCTAAAAATAATGTTAACAACTAAGGTAACTTGATAAGTGAATAAAATCTCTTAATTAACACTTTCCCTCTCTCCTACGTGATGGGTTCAAAATCTATAGTAAAATTGTCCTTCCTCCTTTCCTGGGTAAAAATTATTCAAAAATAACTATTACTATACTAGACATATCACTATTTTATTCAAATGGTTGATGAAAAAATGATTTGTTTGTAGTAATATTTTAATTTAAATAATTGTTTATAACTTAAAAAATTTATATATTTGTCATCAAGTCTGTAATTAAGTGGCTTGGACGTAAATTACCCTAATTTCTTTTATATATGAAAGCTGCATTCAAGTATATAAAAAGAAAACATTTTTTTTGCTGGAGACCAAAACAGGTCATATCTGAGCATCTTATGTTCCATCTTGGAGTAATAATGATGAACTTTGGGTGACGACCAAAATAAAAGAAGAAAGAAAAGAGCACTGATTGAGATCGAAGGGTCAGGGAGGCTACTATTTTGGTTGTCGTCTTTAGGGGCTTGGATTTTGGCCTACAAAAGGAAACCCCAAAACCCTTTAATACACAGAGCATATAATAAAGACATTGTAACCCCTCAAATCGATACAGATAACTCGATCCGATCTGGAGTGTCACATTAGGACCACCTGAGCGACCCACCGTAAAAATAGCAGAAAATTTACAACTTTTTATCAAAACATGCAAACTCATAAAATGATTTATTATTATTCAGAAATAAAATAGGTTTTCCAAACTCAGATATAAAACAAAATATAATCTACATGCCCACTAATCACATGTACCATACTCTGCAGGCAACGCCGGAAGAACTCCCTTGCTGATGTTGATAGTTGCACTCGTACGATTCTTTTAACCTGCAATGGTGAGTAATAGAGTGAGCTTCGAAAAGCTCAGTAATACAAAACTACCAAGTGATGCTAAAGGACATGCAGATAAATGAAAAGCCACATAGTTTCCTTCTTGAATCATACGTATACAATTTTTTTTTGGTAAATCTAAGGTTCCACTGGTAGTTCATCGATTTGAAGCCATGAAGATCACAGTTCGTAGGAAGTATTCAAAGTATGACATTTTCAGGAGATCAAATAGGATAACTAGTGTGTTCCAACAATACCATAAAATCATAATAGGTACACTAATCAAATGATAGTTCAGTAAATCTCATAAATCATACTGTAGTGGAGCTTTTTAAACTCGTAGTTTAAAACCATCGTATAAAAAATTAACCTAAGGGAACATCTTAGGGCCTGAGAGCCTACCCAAGAAAGTTCGGGGCTATGGGGCCTACCTAAGAACACATCTTAGGACCGTAGGGCCTACCCGAGAATGATCTCAGGGCCGCAGAGCCTACCTAAGAGTCACATTAGGTCCATAAAAATTTTCCAGCTTGATCAGAGCTGTACTTTACAAATATGTATCTCCAAGATACAATATATACAATGATACAAATCCATAAGCCATAACCGTTAAGTCGGTGCATCCATAAAACAATAACCATAGATTTCAGTGTACCGCATATTAAAACAATAAAACAAATTTTCAAAATATAAGGAACACACTAGAGAAATCCCAATATTTATCAGAGGCATTTTGTAGTTATCAATATGAATAACAGAAAACTTATGAAATTTGATCAGATTCCAGGAACGAGGTCCTATTGAAGAGAATCAGCTACTAACCGATCTAATCAAACATTTAAGGTTGATACTTTAGAATCTTACTATGTTTTCATGTGTATCCGGAAATATTGGAGTGATTTGAGTCGAAAAAAAGAAACGAATATTCAGGGCAATTACCATCCATGACAATCGATCGGATTATCAAACAACTTGAGCTGAACAACTCTCAGAACTGATGTCTGTCGACTTGTCAATTCATTGCCCTTCTTGATATTCACTCTATAATACCAACAATTATTGTCCATAAATCATCTTTAGAATCATCGCTAAATATACCTTAAGGAATCAAACATGCATCCCTATAATCTTTGTTTTCTTTCCACATTACAACAATATCAAGAATTGATGACGTATTTGATTCTTAGTTCATAACCATAAGGACCGTACATCATACAAGTTTATTGTATTTCCAAACTCATCCAATTAATACTAAATTCTCCGTTATTAAGGTTCCTTGGTTTATTTAGCAATTAATATTATCCCGGTTACTTCAGAGTTTTCCAGAGTAATTCATACACTTCTGAGTTTCGGATACATATTGTACCGTTCATTCACATTAGTCATATACTAAAAATCATTTTGTTATTCGTGGTTGATTTATCTCATGAATATCCACTTCTTAATATCGAATGCGCTCTAGCGTTGAGCAGAGCTGAGTACTTCCATAATTATCATCAATCCAAACTTGAGGATAAGAACTAGTATTCAAGTGGTACCTATGCCATTCAAGTACTAATATAACACTAACATTGTTTGACCGGCTTAAATTGCGTTTCATAACATTAAAGAGCAGTACAACATCCATGTTTATTTGAATTTCTTAATTAATCCAAGACACTTACTTAGTATAAACCATAAGGGCATTTTGGTCATTTTGGTACTCAATGTTTTTCCATTCATTTCAAAGCTTGAGGATATCTATTCATTCCTGAACTTGGTGATATTTTTGAGTCATCTCCATTACAAAGGTATTTTGGTCATTTTACAGATCCCACGTATTTTAATTAGTTCATTCTGTTCGATCTTATTATTTAATTCAGACTTATCATCAATTCCTTTATATACGAATCAATTCTGACAGAAGAGCACCCTCGATAATTTATTCTTCAGATATTTACTCATAACTCAAAGATTTCGAGTTAAAAGTCTTTTCAGATATTACTAACGAATTATTAGGAATTTTCCATACAAAAGTAGGATCTCAACCATTAAATCAGTAATTTATCGGTTTAAGAACAAATTCTCAGGTTACTTTCTCATTCAGAGTCAACTTGGACTATTTTTACCTCTCAAGGGCATTTTCATAATTTTTTGACCAGATAATTTCGGTATTATCTCTTAACGAAAATAATTATACTTTAGAGATCCAATGGTTAATTGTTTTCCCGAACATTCTTTGATCTTGAAATGATTTCTTAACAGACTTCTAGTATTTTGCATAATCCTTATTGGGTTAAAACCCAATTATCCAAATTTTCTAAGCAAATTAGCATTTCTTATGCACATCTGTAGTTTTCTCAGATCAATATATCCTTTCAAAGTTATTAGTCAACTTCCAGGGACAATTCTTGTCATCCTACAACATAAGGGTATTTTCGTAATTTTACCCTATCGGAGTATTCTCATAATTTCTCATCCAAGTACCTTTAACATTTAACCTTTGATGATATAAAATATAAGTTACAAATCCATAGCTGATTTCTTTATCACTAATCACAAACATGTAATTTAATTCTAACAATTCCTTAATCTCTTATATTAGTCATTCGACCCGTAATCAGTTACAGAATTTCTACCACATTCATATCGAGTGTATAAATTATTTAACTCACAAAAGTGATCAACATTATCTTATCCATGCATTTACCAATATCAACATGTTCCATAAAGCATAAAGAGGTAGTAAAGTATTACCTCGATTTTCCGTGCCATACTGGTTGACCATTTAAATTCCATTTGAACGCCCTCGATCTTTGATTCAACTTCCAATATTTTCCTCTCGATCCAGACCATCAAAATTACTAACTCGTATCCAAATAATTTTCCTCGCCATAAAGATAGCTTATTAGAATTGAAATAATAATTTGGAAACCCAATTAGTTTAATAGAATACTTGTGGGGTTACTTTAATAATTAATCACTAAAAATTAGGGACTGAACCGAATCAATTTGCACTATTGAGCTATAAACTAAAACTGAAGGAAACTATGAGACAAGTCCAAGTTCTTACCAAGCTTTGAAGACTCATGATGCGATTTCCCACTATATTTTTTTAAGGCACCCCATTTTGCAAGTAATTGGTGTGTAGGGCATTGCCACATAACCCACGTGAAGTGTCTCTTGCATGCACCACTCTCAATTATTAAATCTAGTTGTATCCATGTTGCAATGAACCAAAGACTAAAGCTATGGTCAATAGCAGCCGCGAGTGCAATGAAGATGACAGCATCCTCTATGTATGTTACTTGTTGCATGGCCAATTGCACCGACGGTTTGCTGCTCTCACTTTCCCCGGACTCTGCATCTCATTACAAAGTTGCCTGGGTTTGGGGTTAATGCTGAAAAGTCTCTGCTGCTTTGTGGACTTGGTAGAGGAGTCGGCGCCACCTCCTCAAAGCAGTAACAAAAGGTGGTACAATGGCCTCAAGATACCGTTTTCGAAGTGGCTTTCTGTCCCTCCCAACAGCATGTCATACCTCAGAATAGAGAACACAAGACACTGCCAAAACTCGAATCTTAATTCAGGTGGCAGAGAAGGATCCAAGTTAACTCCGATTTAAAACTTGATAACTGCATTTTCGTTGGCAGGGGCCTCAGAATTCCAATGATGGGAATCAATTTTGCCACAGTGAAGATGTGTGGAAGAAATAAAATCCAAACACTCATTAAATTTGCTTGTCTCAAACTTCACGAAGTGAAGCCTCCCGCCAAGAACAATATAGCTTCTCCTGTTACCATTTAAAATACCCAATCTTTCCTTGACAGTTTTCTTCCTCTTATCCCTTCTTTGTTTATAGCCACGTTGATGCTGTTATTATTATATTGAAGTCTCTCTATCTTATCTCCAACACCAAGATTAGGATATCCTCAAGTTGTGGTTCCAAATATTTAAAATAAATTATTAATAGAAAAATCTTTTATTTTCAATCACCGTAATCATTCATTCACTCCCCCATTATCATGAAATATATAAAAACAAATCAACCCCATGTATTCAATATATCACTCATCCATTATCTTTATATATATATATATATATATATCTATATCTATAAACAAATCAATCCATGTATTTAATCAATCACTCATCCAACAATTTGTCCACATTCAACCTAACTCATTATCTTCAATTTGTTTAATAACTTAATGACCTAATAAAATAATTATTAGCCAACCAAACATCATATTATTTCATATATTTAAACTAAAAGAAATCTAACCCCATATTGGGGTGTGTCAAACATCATTAAGTAAGATAAAAGGGTTTGAAATTGACCTTAGTTTTACAAATGAGAGGATACTTGTTTCTGCATTGCTGGACCGAGATGAGGAGGGCACTGTTCCCTATTCTTTCTGGGAAGAATTTCATAATTGCAAGCTTACAAGGAGAAACCAGTAAAGTGATTAGAAGTTTTCACAGTTTCACTCACTCCCCTAATGACTACTACTATCATTTTGTACTTTGAGTCCTTAAAAGGGAAAAGGAACATTGGCTAAATGTTCAAACATTTTTGTACGTAGGAGTTTTCACCATTTCTTCTCAAGTCATACATCCATCTGCTTTCTGCAAAATTGTACAACTTTCATTGCAAAACATGGACCAGTAAATTGACCATTCACTCCACTTTTTAATCTGATTACTTGGTTTTGTTCATTTGCTTCTTGCGGGAGGTATCTAGGTAATTGTGCCTATTTACGAGACGGAATATTGACAAAATTAGCCCCCAACATTCATATGAAATGATCATTTTAATCGTTATTCTTTTTTGAAGTATTTTAGTCTTAATTTTTTCTATCACAATGAAAATCATTTAATGAAAACTTTTAGTTGACTAACTGTCACCGCATGTTATTGACGAGATATTTCTATACGTGCTTAATTGTCGATATGATATAGTACATGCTACGTCATCATCTTGGGTATCGTGGCATAGGACATATCATCATCTTGGGTGACATCATATATAACACATCAATAATTTAGCACAAATATAAACGTTACGTCAAATATATGCGTTAACTTAGAAACAATTAACAATTTCCATCAAACATGTGTTGTTTTGATTAAAAATTCAAACGTCGAGGATTAAAATATTAAAAATTAAAAATCAAAATGAATATTCCAACAAACGTTAGGATCAATTTTTGACAATATACCTTACAAGATTTAGGAGAAGATGTATTGGGGTTGGGTTTAGGGTAACGATTTCCATGGAAAAACTCAGTACTTCTCATTTTCCAAGCAGAGTTTAAATAAAAAAAAAGCCGAACCAAATTTATCTGTTTGAAGATATCTATATGACCAGGTTCTCTGTAGTTTCTGCAGGAAAGGGTCCCCATTTGCATTAACGCCATTAAATATGCAATTGTTTAAAGCAATAAGAAAGGTCAACAGACATAAATATCAAGTAGTAAGTATTTGTTAACATGGATTATATTGCATTGAATCCATAGAGGAAAAATTAAAACAATGGAAAACAATGTAAAAGAAAACAAACAAGGAGATCCAAGGTAAACAGAAGAGTACCTGCAAAAAACAAAATACGAAATTACATCCACCTAGGGTTATAACTCAAAATGCCTTTATACAACATGCCATATTTGCCCTAACTACTCTCTTAGCTTCAAATGACCCATCATGGAATCTCAAAGTCCTCATTGTTTTCAACGATTTCAGATACAAACTGGTTCTGGTTGTACATTTTCTTGCTGGGTTTTTGTTCTTCCCAAGGGTTTAAGAGATTTGGTTGGACTTTCCTTGTTTTAAGGGTTACTTTTGCACGGAAACTTCTAATCCAAATTACAAACTGGTATTAACATACTGACAAAAGGCTACTATTTGATGAAACTCTGACATGGGGCACCCTTTTCAAGCTAATTTTCCCCACCAAATCTCGAATATGAGTTTGCTGGGAAATTAAGCTCAAAAACAGTGTTTGGGTGAATAAGGAAAGAAATAATTAATCATGTGGCTAGTCTTCACCATGCTTGGTTGGTTGGGTACTAATGTGACAATGTATAGTGTTTGTGCTTCAAGAAAATAAGAAGCGATATTTCTTTGATTTAGACCAAAATCTACCTGTGAAAAAAGTGGGTTGAGCAAATTTCCGAAGATCAATGGGATTATTTTGTCTGCAAGTCCATGTTTTCAAACGGATTGAACACTGAAATTCTGTCCAACATCATGTAGATGATAAACTTCAAAAGCGGGAAGAAAAACATGGCATATTTGATATTCATGTAAAGCTTATTATTCTGCTTGAAATTAAGTACGCTAATTTCCAGGATTTATGACATTTAGTTTTGTTTTAGGTGTTATGGACAGCTCTATGTTTTGGAATATAGCTAATTTCCCTTAGCCTAAGTTTGGAGGGATTCTTAAGGATTTATGCCATTTATTATGCTATGGGCAGCTCTATGTTTTTCATTAATTACTTTCATGTTTCAATAAATAATGACCGATTCTGGGAATTTATAAAAAGTAATTATTACAAAAATTAAAATTAAATCAAATTCAATAAAATTTGAATCAATTTTTCATTTTACACTAAAAATTGAACTCCTTTAGAGTTAAATGGGCATAATACACATTGATTTATATTTTTTATTTTTTATTATTATTGAGTGATTATAAAAGTATATGTTCATAATTTTTTATCCTATTAATAACATATACACATCATAGATACAATCGTTTAAATCCGAAATTTATAAAAATAAATAAATATTTCCACCTTAGACCATTAATATGTTTTATATTATTATTTCATTTATAATACATTAATAATTGTACATGTGACAACTTAACATACATAACTTTATTCACAGCAATAGGCAAAGCCGAAAACCAAGCATTGAGTTAATTCCTGCTGCCCCTCCCCCGATTCTGCAGTTCCCTCCCAAAATACTTAACAAATAACTTGTGTTTCATGGGGTTGAAGAAGAGGTATCCAAGAACCCCTCCGTTCACCACCCCACTTCCAAACCCCAACAAAATTGCCTTCCACCCAAATTCAAACCATGATTCATCTTCCTTTGACACTGTACTCGATGGTGCTGATGGGCCCTTGTGATTGCATTCCTTTGACAATGGTTTCCCGCATAATCCAGGGTTGCCCTCAAATGAGTTGTTTTCTAACGTGCCGAACTGTTGCCTTGTGGTATGGGTCCGTTCAACTGATTACCAGAGACATTAAAAAATCCAAGGAAATTTAGTTGCGTTAGCTCTTGAGGGATCTCTCCTGAGAGTTGGTTCTGAGAAAGGTCCAAAGCTTCCAGTTGTGTCAGATTCGCCAATGATGACGGAATCGGACCTGAAAGCAAGTCGTTGGAAAGGTTGAGGAATTGAACTGCCTTTAAAATCTGAATGTCTTGTGGAATGCCTCCTTCAAATCTATTGCTTGACAGATCAATGGCTACCAAGATGTCTTGAATCTTCTCGTATTTCGTTACCAAGCCTGCCTCTGTCATTGTCATTGAGTATGGCTTGGTGCTCGAAAACCGAAACTTGCTTGCAAGTAATTTAAGTTGCCAAGATCAACAATTTTCATGGCCTTCCATCCTCGGAAATGATGAGCTGGCAAACCACCTTCAAATTTACTGAAGGAGAAATCAAGGATTCGCAACTTGGGGAACTCATTGGATTTTGGTTTTCCGGTTGCACCATGAAATCCATTATGCCTTGAGAACTTTCAACTCTTGAAGCCTTCCCAACCAAGAGGGAAACATATCCTCAAATTGGTTGTTTCCCAAATTAAGAAACTCTAGCATGTTTCAGTTGACAAGTGATCTCGGGATATGTCCTTTCAGTTGATTTTGGCTAAGGTCAATCTCTTTCACTTGGCTTCCTTTTTCACATGCTTGAGGAATAGGGCATCGAAAGTTGTTTTGGAGATTTAGTACTGTGAGTGATTTGCTCAGAGTGCCCAAACATGGAGGAAGCGTGCCACTGAAGCCGTTATTTGATATGTCAAGTACAGATATGGAAGGCAGATTGCAGATAATTGATGAGATTTCTCCTGTCAATAAGTTGTTTGAGACACGGTAATAGTAAATGGAAGCAGGTGGAACTGGAAGGCTCCCTCGTAGCTTGTTAGAGCTTAGGTCCAAAAATCTTAGATTGGTCCATGGAGGGACACAACAGCTGGTTGGTGGAACCCTGTAAAGAAGTTTCCTCTTAAAGTTAAAGCTTGAAGAGTTTGAGCAGATAAGCCCCATATCCATTTGGGGATAAGCCTGTGGATTTTGTTATCAGAAAGATCCAGATAGTCCAATTCGTCTTGACCCCAAAGAAAATCTGGGAACTCAATTAAGTTGCATGAACCCAATGTTAGATTTGTGAACTTGGGAACAGTCGCATTCATAACAGGTGTGGTGACAAATGAAAACTTATTGCCAGACAGTTGGAGCCCCTTGAGGCTTTTAAGATTTAGAAAGGATCCTAATTTGGAGGAGCTGCTGAGGTGATTATTCACTAAATGAAGAGAATAAAGCTTTGTTAGAGTAAATATCGATTCTGGTACCAAACCCCAAAAGTTATTGTCACCAAGTTCCAAATTGGTCAGCCGAGTAAGATTTCCAAACCAAGATGGGATTTGGCTGGAAAATTGATTTTGAAGAAGTCGAAGATCTGCAAGACTAGTAAGGTTTATTAGAGAAGGTAGGATGTCTCCATACGAGTTTGTGGAAGCTACATCAGCTACATCCAAAAGAGTGAGTTTGGATAACGTGTTGGAAATAAAACACTCACACAAACAACTTTTATTGAAACTCAAACAAATATTACAAGAGTACTCTTACTCAAAAACAAGAACTACAACTCACTCTTATAAGACTTTGCTTCTTCACTCACTTAGAAGCTCTTAATTTTTTTCTTGATGCTTAAAACTAAAATGGGAAGGGGTATTTATACTACTCAAGAACAATCCTACACCACACAAATAAACTAATTTAAACCATTACAAATTCAACAAATATCTAACTCTCACCTAACTAAATTGATGTAAGCAATGACATCATTAATTAAATGATGTAAGCAATGACATCTTTAATTAAATGATGTAAGTAATGACATCAATTTAGTTTGAGTTTGGGTTTAGGCTCCCATAATGGATCAAGTTTATGATCCAACACCCTCCCTTAAACTTGATCTCGTGACCCCTAGTAGGTTCCTTAATCTTAAGAAGTCTTCGCTGGTCAGTGGCTTGGTAAAAATATCAGCAACTTGATCTTGTGACTTCACATATTCAACTTCCACATCTTTTCTTGCAACACACTCCCTTATATAGTGGTAGCGAATATCAATGTGCTTGCTTCGATCATGGAATACTGGATTCTTCGCTAAGGCAATGGCTGACTTGTTGTCGACACAAACCTTGGTAGGCTCTTCTTGTATCAAACCAATCTCCTTCAATAGATTTCTAAGCCAAATTGCATGACAAACACATGAGGTAGCAGCAACATATTCCGCTTCACAAGTGGACAATGTGACAATCGGTTGTTTCTTTGACATCCATGTGAATGCAATATCTCCCATGAAAAATACGAATCCAGTAGTGCTCCTTCGATTATCTATGTCTCCACCCCAATCACTATCGCTATATCCAACAAGCTTGTAATCATTAGAAACTGAATAGAACAAGCCAAAGTCAATTGTACCTTTCAGATAGCGAAGAATTCTCTTTGCAGCTTTAAAATGGATGGTTGTTGGGGATTCCATGTAGCGACTAACCAATCCAACTGCGTGAAGAATATCGGGTCTCGTGCAAGTTAGATAGCGTAGACTTCCTACCAAACTTTTGAAGAATGTTGGATCTACACTTTCGCCTTCTTCATGTTTGGTCATCTTGATCCCGTATTCTGCCGGTGTGCTTATTGGCTTACAGTTCTCCATCTTGAACTTCTTCAGTATCTCCTTTGCATAGCTTTCCTGTGAAATGAAAATTCCATCATTTTGTTGCTTAACTTCAATGCCAAGGTAGTACGCCATGAGCCCCATGTCTGTCATCTCGAATTCTTTCATCATCACATCCTTGAATTCATTAAACATGCTTGGGTTGCTTCCAGTGAAGATCAAATCGTCCACGTAGAGGCACACGATCAAAATATCTTCATCTTTGATCTTGATATAGAGCATGCTCGTAGGGACATTTGTTGAAACCATTCTCTTGGAAGTACTTGTCGATTCGGCTATTCCATGCCCTTGGTGCTTGTTTAGCCCGTAAAGAGCCTTCTTCAACTTCAACACCTTGTCTTCATGCCCTTTGACTTCATAGCCTGATGGTTGCTGAATGTAAAGTTCCTCTTCAAGAACTCCATTTAGGAAGGCGGACTTTACATCCATCTGTTGTATCTTCCACTTGTTTTGAGCTGCCAAAGAAATGATTAGTCTGATAGTCTCCAATCGAGCAACAGGAGCAAATACCTCATCATAGTCAATTCCAGCCTTTTGACTATAGCCTTTAGCAACTAGCCTCGCCTTGTGCCTTTCAATCTCTCCTTTGGCATTTTGCTTTGTTTTGTACACCCATTTGACACCTATCGCCTTATGTCCCTTGGGAAGTGAGGTAAGTTCCCATGTGTCATTCTTCTCGATGGCCTTGATTTCTTCGTCCATCGCATCTCTCCATTTCTTTTCTTGTACCGCTTCTTGAAAGCTCACTGGTTCACAATCGGCAAACAGACAAAATAATGTAAGATTATCTTGTCGTTCAGTTACCTCATAGAGATCTCTAAGGCTTCTTGTGCGTTGCACAACTCTTTCACTTTGACTCCCACTTGATGATGAGAAGGTGATGAGTCTCCTTGAGTGGTTGATGTTGGTGAAGTGGGTGGAGTTGCAAGCTCTTGTTGAGATTCATCTAGTTGCTCCCTTATTGTCTGCTCATCTTCTTCAAACTGAGGAAAGAAATTGAAGTCATCTGTATGAGAGTTAAAATCCCATTCTCCTTCTTCGTTGAAGACCACATCTCGACTAATCACAAACTTCTTATTGTCTGGATTGTACAACTTGTAGCCCTTCGAATTAGCATCATAGCCGATGAAGATAAAACTCTCGCTTTTATCATCAAGCTTCGTTCTTCTCTCGTCTGGTACGTGAACATGGGCTATACTTCCAAAGATTCTCAAGTGGGAAATGCCAGGCTTTCTTCCACTCCATGCCTCTTGCGGTGTCTTTCCCCATACACTTCTTGTTGGAGATCGATTTGACAAGTAGACTGCACACGATACTGCTTCCGCCCAAAATTCTTTGGGTAGTTTCTTGCTTTTGAGCATGCTTCGTGCCATGTCGAGGATTGTTCTATTCTTTCTTTCTGCCACACCATTTTGCTGGGGGGATCTAGGAACTGTCATTGGTCGACGAATTCCATTTGCTTCACAGAACTCTTGAAACTCCCTGGAAGTAAATTCTCCACCTCGATCGGATCTCATGGCTTTGATCTTTCTACCGCTTTCTCTCTCCACTGCTGCTTTGAACTTCTTAAAGACTTCAAAAACTTCTGACTTCTGTTTCAAGAAATATACCCAGGTTTTTCTTGAAAAATCATCAATGAAGAGAAGAAAATAGTTATTGTTACCGAGAGAGCTTGGCTTGATCGGTCCACACATCGGTATGGATGAGCTCAAGTGGCTTCTTAGCTCTTGTCTCTGACTCCTTTGGAAAGCTTTTCCTGAATTGTTTCCGACTAGACACCCTTCACAGAGTTGGTCAGGATGGTTGATGTGAGGTAGTCCTTTCACCATCTCCTTCTTAGATAATAGCTCTAGACCTCCAAAATTGAGATGCCCAAATCGAAGATGCCAAAGCCATGATGCATCTTTGTAGCAAGCTTTCAGGCACTTTGCAACATCATTTGTATGTTGATCAAGAACATTCTATTCTTTGACATCGGCACTTTAGCAATGAAGTTATTCTTATCATCTTTTATAGAAAGATTATAATTATTCATATGAATATCATAACCTTTCTCTACTAGTTGCCCTAAACTTAAAATGTTACTTTTCATATTGGGCACATAGTAGACATTTGAAATAAATTGATGTCTCCCATCTTTCAAACGGATAAGAATGTTACCTCTCCCTTTCACTGCTATTGTGGAATCATCTCCAAACGAAACATTTCCACTTACTGACTCGTCTAGCTCCACAAACATGTCTTTCCTTCCACACATGTGATTGCTTGCACCACTGTCAAGATACCAGGAATTTGCTTGGCCACCATCAGTTTCCTTTCGTGCTAGAAGAAGAGTTTCTTTGCCATCTGTCTTTTCCTCCACGTAATTGGCCTTTTCCTCAAATTTGTTGTTGGGAGCTCTACATTCTGAAGCATAATGCCCAAATTTTGACAATTATAACATCGAATTTGAGATTTGTCATACTTTGAGTTTGGATTAATTCTTCCACGGCCTCGTGTTGAGCTTTCTCCTTTCTCATAGTTGTTGTTGGAATTGTTATTGTTGTAATTCCAGCCTCGTCCACGACCTCGACTTCCACCTCGTCCATGGCCTCTACCTCTGCCTTGGCCACGTTGGTTTCTATCATTGCGTTGGCTCTCATGCATATCCTTGAGTTGCAGCTTGAGGAGTTGCTCAGTAAACTCATGCTTCTTTTTATGCTTCTCTTCGTATGCTTGCAATGATCCTTGGAGCTGTTCGATCTTCATTTCTTCCAAGTCTTTAGTTTCTTCAATCGTCACGACGATGTGCTCAAATTTGGGATCCAACGAACGGAGTATCTTCTCTATTATCCTCACATCGTCTAACTTTTCACCATTTCTTTTTAATTGATTAGAAACAGCTACTACTCTTGAGAAATAATCTGAAATAGACTCAGATGCTTTCATGTTAAGGATTCGAATTCACCTCTTAATGTTTGGAGACGAACCTTCTTCACTTGCTCGGATCCTTTATAAGAGGTTTGCAGCTTCTCCCACGCTTCCTTGCTAGAGCTTGCACTTGAAATCTTTTCAAAACCATCATCATCTAATGCTTGATAGATGAGGTAGAGAGCCTTCTTGTCTCTCTTTCTTGAATCCTTCAAAGTTGTCTTTTGATCTGGTGTAAGAGTAGCAAAAACATCATCATCCGCAGGCTCATTATAGCCTTTCTCTATGATATCCCACACATCTTGTGATCCAAGAAGTGCCTTCATTTTGATACTCCAATTGTCGTAGTTGTTGTTGTTGAGTGTCGGAACTTGGAATGGTGCCATACCATTTGCCATATCTCTCAATATAATGAGATTTTGTAAAATCCGATTGCACGGATGAATCCGGAACGATGAAAAAAAAAACTTTGGAGGGACTTGGACAACTCGGTCAAGGGCTCCAACTCGGCTGAATCGGCTCAACTCGGTGAGTCAACTCGATTTTCTGGCAGCAGTCTTCCGGCGGTGCGTGGCGGTGCGTGGCGGTGCGTCAGAACTCAGATTGAGAAAATTCTGACGGCGTCGTATTCCTCTCGTCGAGACCTTCGATCTTTCCAACTCTCTGATGCCACTTTGTTGGAAATAAAACACTCACACAAACAACTTTTATTGAAACTCAAACAAATATTACAAGAGTACTCTTACTCAAAAACAAGAACTACAACTCACTCTTATAAGACTTTGCTTCTTCACTCACTTAGAAGCTCTTAATTTTTTTTTCTTGATGCTTAAAACTAAAATGGGAAGGGGTATTTATACTACTCAAGAACAATCCTACACCACACAAATAAACTAATTTAAACCATTACAAATTCAACAAATATCTAACTCTCACCTAACTAAATTGATGTAAGCAATGACATCATTAATTAAATGATGTAAGCAATGACATCTTTAATTAAATGATGTAAGTAATGACATCAATTTAGTTTGAGTTTGGGTTTAGGCTCCCATAATGGATCAAGTTTATGATCCAACATAACGTACCAAGCCAGGACAAAGTGGTCGGACTAAAGTCATTGTAAGCTAATGAGAGGGAAGTGAGGCAGTTGAAAAACCTCGTTAGGAAATTCACCATGCAACTCACAGGACCTAAGCGAGAGATATGTCAAAGAAGACATACTTGCCAAGCTTCGAGGTACCACTGAAGAAGCGATTACTCCGTCAAGATCAAGATGCTCCAGATTGACCAACCTCTCCGCTAAGCTTTTCAGGTTTGGGTTTCGGAGCTCTAGATTATGATTCCTGGAGAGATCAAGTATCACCAACTTCGACAACTGTAAAACTTCATATGGAATTTTGACCTGAAAAGACCGAGTTTGAGAGGTCTAATTGGGATAGCATTGAAAGATTCCCAATTGCAGAAGGGATTTCGGAGCCATAGAAGTCATTGTCCGATAGATTGAGCCTTGTAAGGTGATGGAGCTGGAAAAGGCTGCTGTTGGAGTCGATATAACCATAAAGGAAGCTGCTGCTGAGATCAAGTCCGATAACGTGACCAGTATTGCCAACACACTCAACGCCATCCCAAGAGCAGCAATCCCCTTCAATCCATTCTTCAAGCTTCCATGAATCATCTTTTGAAAAAGCAGAAGCGGATCGGTTCAGAACGAAGCTTTCCTCTAACTGCAACAAAGCTGATGGTTCAAAATCCAAGCAAGGTCGCTGCATTGGGGAAACATGTTGAGCAGAAAAAGGAGGGAGAATTAAGAAGAGCAAGCATTTTAGCAGAAAGTATTGTAATAAGAGCCCCATATTCGTTGCACTTATTAGATTTTGCAAATGGAAACCCCTTTTCTAGAAAAGTTTGACCAATCCATGCATCAAAACCAACCGGTGTACATCGGTGTTGTAAGTACAATTCAACAACAAATGAAATCTCCATACAATGACTTCGATTATAAAACGAAAGTATATTTTATTACTTTGAATAATTAATTTAATATTACACTAATAAATCATAGATAAGATGATTAAATTAGGGGCATAAATTATAAAGTAAAAAGTATAATTGAAAACATTAGGAACCTCAATTATAAAGGTAAAAAGTGAGATTAAAAAGATTAGATACCTCATTTTGAAAGTAAAAAGTGAGATTGAAAAAATTAGGGACCTCAATTATAAAAGTAAAAGTGAGTGTTAGAATTTGACTCGAATTCAAAGTGACATAAATTAATTAAGCTATTTGGGGAAAGTAAGAAACCTAGTTTGATTAGAATTAGAAAATTTATTTTTCTTTTAAGTATATTTCTACTTTATAAGTTTCCGGTATCTATCCCTATACATAGATACTAATGGTAACAATTAGATATCAAGTTTATCTTTCTCCAAAATTTTCTTGTATTTTCTTCCTTCATATTAGTAAAATTCTTCTCATCTGCCCATGGTTTTTTCCTTTTGCGTTTTCCACGTAAATCTTAGCGTTCTTTGTTTTTCTTTTTTGATCGTGTATATTTGTTTGATGATAATCGTTCTGATATTGTAACAGTGAGATTAAAAAATTAGGGGCCTCAATTATAAAAATAAAAAATGAGATTGAAAAAATTAGGGGCCTCAATTATAAAAATAAAAAAATGAGATTAAAAAAATTAGAAGTTCAATTATAAAGATGCAAAGTGGGATTGAAAAACTTAGGGTCATCAATTGTAAATGTAAAAAGTTGATATTGAAAAAAATTAAAAGGCTCAATTACAAATATAAAATGTAGGATTATGAAAATTAGGAACTTCAATTATAAAATAATAAATTAAAATTAAAAAAATTAAAAGACTTAATTATAAAAATAAAAAATGCTGTAAAAAGATTAGAGATCCTATAAAAGGTGGAGCCTTGAGCGATCGCTCAGGATACACCCCTAATAAAGTCTTCGTATAAATTAAAATGAATGACTACCAATGATAATGGCCGGAAATTAAGTATGCTTGGAACGCTGCAAGGCCATATTCTTAAACACTAATTCATCTATTCCCTGTAAACACTAACTAAATATTAGATTTGAGAGAGAGGAAACTAACTAAATATTAGCCTCAGTAGGCTTTACAATAGAGGAGATAGCTTCTTGGGATAAAAGTGGGAGAATAGATCGAGGAGGATCATCATGTATGGTTAGGTCATAGCGCTGGTGGTGTATCTGCAACTTTGTTTGCATGGTGGCGGGGAATCCAAATGACGTCAGTCGCCCATCCACGGCGTCGAAGAGAGTCAATGGCACAGATAAGGGATTGATTGTTGTTGTGAGCTTCAGGAAAGTTGATTAGGACCACAGCCGCTGAGCAATCCGATTGAACCTGTAAGAATTCAAAACCAAGGGACCAAGCAATGTGTAGACCAGCTTGGAGCGGGTCTTTGATACCGATGGAACGAGTGATCCAAGAGCCATCTTCATCACGGAAAACACCACTAATGGAGCTTCTGCCTGTGATGTTATATACAGATCCATCTGTGTTTAAAGCTATCCATCCCTGGGGGACATTGCTGGTTGAAGTGGTGTGAGTTGGATATTGTTTTTAATAATATTGTGCCGTATAATGTGTCTACTAAAATTCAACCAATTCTTTTGTTATAAAACAATATTGGAAAACAACAAAGAATCTCGACAAAAATACTCAACAAATTCTAAATGGTTTAAGAGACCAAGTGTGAGACAAGTCCTCAATTTTCTTTGGTGGGTTTAGAACAAAAGTGAAGTTCAATATTTATAGTAGTTTTGGCTAAACATAATATTAAAAAAATCCCAATTAATCTAATAATTATTTCAGTTGTGAAAAGAAAAATCATTTTAATATAATTTAATAATTATTTCTGTATCTTACTTTTTAATATTTTATACTCTAAATAATTAGTAAAAACCGGGCCAATTCAATCACATGTATCCAACAAATTAACTAAAAAACCAACAATTGAATTTTATGTATTTATCAATAATTAGACTAGCTTTTTTAATTTTATTATTATTCAAATTTTGGCCGATCAAAGCCGTCACAGACATTTGGGGTCCTGAACCAAAACTCAAAAATATACATTTATAAAATAAAAGTATATTTCATTACTTTGAACAATTAATTCAATATTACATAAATAAATCGTAGAAAAATGATTAAATTTTGTGAAAATATATTATTTTTATTACTTTACTAAGAAAACACATTAAATACAACTAAAAGAGAATAAATAGAAAAAAAATGAATGCATGTATGATACATAGCATGATTTTTAAATAAAATAAATAAAAAGAATTGTATATTATTTTATTGCTAGATCGTGAATGAAAAAGACTAAATAAATAATATTTGATAAATTGTAGAATAAGATTTGAAGAAAAAGAAAAACATGATTAAATTTAATTCAAAATTAAATGAATAAATAAGAGAAATGAAAAAGAAAGTCAAAAAGTAAATATTTTATGAAATTATAAAAATTAGGGTCGTAATTATAAATATAAAAAATGGTAAATTTGATTCAATATCGGATGAATTAATAACACAAATAGTAAAATAGAGTTAAAATTAAAAATTTTATGAAATTATAAAAATTAAGGATCTTAATTATAAATATAAAAATTAAAAGTCCTAATTTTAAAAACAAAAAAAAATTAGAGACACTAAGCGGTTGCTCAAAGTGTTCCTCTGAGAGCCGGCACTGTGGCCAATTTATATAAATAATTTAAACTAGATTTCATTTGTTAAAAATGTAGATTATATCTATAATAAATAATACCTTTTCGAGATTTCTATTACATAAAATACAAATCCTTTATGTTTTTCATCGTAAAATGCATATCTTTATATAAATTAGATCCATTGCAACATGATATATATAATATAAGATTAAGTATATGATTCATCGCTTTTATTTGTATTTTGTTTTTTTTTTATTGATTTTAAAACATAATATATGGCTATTTTTATTTTAGTATAATATTCTCTATTATTTATATATTCTCTCAATTTAGTCATATTTTAATGAATTAAAATAAATTTAATTCTTCAATCGAATGATATCACGTGTCACTCAAATGCATATGAATCTGGGTCACTTGAGAAACCAAACATGTATCCAACCATTAAACCAAAATAAATGTTTGGTCTAAAATAAACATCATGATGTATACTTTATATATAAAATATAAGTACTTAACTTGAATATATATATATATATATTAACTTTAAACTTATTAAATATATTTTTATTATTAAATTAATTAAAAAGTATTTTATTTTTATTTTTATTTAAAAGGTATATTTTATTCTTATTTAAAGTTTAAAAATATATTTTATTCTTATTTAAAGTTTAAAAATATATTTTATTATTATTGCTTTAACTTATCAAAGTATATCTATTTACTAAATATATTATATTATTACTTTAAATTATTAAATATATTTTAATTTATTAAAATATAATTAAATTAAGATAATATAAAATAATAAGGACTGAATATGATGTACCAAAACATCACATTACTTAATTAACGATAATTAATCTGTAGTGATTATATATTAATTAATTAAAAATAAAAATAACCATGATTCAAATCGTATAATAATTAATTAAATATATAAAAATAATCGTATATTATATTTTTTAAAATCAATAAAATAAATACGTAAATATAAACATAAGAGATAAATCGGTCACCTTATCATAACAATTATAATATAACCTTCAAAGTAGATAAGATAAAAGCGAAAGGAACAAGTTTAGCTTCTTGTTTAGTCCCAAAGAATGCATTCTTTTACTAAAACAAAGAATACATAAAATCAGAAATAAACCTCCCCCAGAAACCAAAAGACTAACAAAAGGAAGAAAGAAACCCACCTACCCCCAATTGCAAAAATCCCATTCTATCCTTAACTAAAAAAATTAAAGAAACCAGATTTTCTTGGCAGTTTCCCTTCCCCACGAAATATATCTAAAATCTAAACCCAAAGTACATACACATTAAATTAAAGACACACCTCGAAAGAGACAACAGACAACGTTCCCTTTCGATATGTCACTACCCTAAAGTACAATGGCTCTCCCTAAACCCTAAGCTTTTATCCTACGCCCTAAACCGCTTAGAATCTTAATCCTACCGTGCACCAAAATCCCATAGGTGTATCCTCGTGTCACTACCCGCTGCTGCCACGTGTGTATCATCTGCCACCATGGCGTTGACACCCTCTATATTCTCGTCCAGACTATACAAAGAGCGACCCTGCTCTATTTCCCACACCCTTATTACACCCCCGAACACATTAGCGCGTACCCCAGGTTCATGCAACCCATGACGTTGACGTTCCTCTGCCTTGTGTTGAATCGGCAAACCTCCTCTAGTGTATCCACACGGCGAACTATTGCCAACCCACGGTTGTCCACCATGATGAACGCCTCGCTGTTGGTGTCGAACGACGTCACTGTGAGTCCTCTCCTGCACTCCCGATCGTGTAATGGAAACTCCGGGTTTCTCAAGCCAAGAACCATGTATCTTAAACCCGTGCAGGCAACCGCCGATTCCTGACTCGTCACCCGAACTCGGCCGATGGTGTCGGTCAACTCGGTCAACGTGTGCCATCCTATTACGGCTTCTGGGTCGGTCAGGTTTGTGTTTACGTAGAGTAGCTCTTCAGTGTTACCGTCCCAAACGTGGACAGCACGACCCGGAACGCCTGCGTAAAGACCCACCCACCAGCGCCCGCACCCGGTGAAGTCCACCAATGCACCGTCGTTCACTACATTCCCCAAATGGGCCGTGCGTGCAAGGGGCTCTCCGTCTATGATCGCCACGTGTATGTCACCATCCAAAGTGGCGAAAATGATTGTTGGATCCTTTATGATAATGCCGGATACAGCACGTGAGAAGCGGCCGAAACGATCGCGGGGGTGAGGATGGAAGGTACCTACCTGTTGACGGGTGGCGAGGTCGAAAAGTCTTACGACACCATCGGCAAATCCGCAAGCGAGGTGAGTGTCAGACAAGGTGAGACAACGGCACGACAGCCCATCGGGATTCTCTACGCCGGATAAATCAAAATGGAGGGTATCGTAAACTGATGTCCCAGCACGAAAATTATGCGCCGTTCGATGACGAAACATGTATTCCTCACGCCACGAGTCGTGCATACGACGGGTCCGTCCCCATATAACGCCGGTGAGACGTTGCCATAATGGATCAGATCGAGATACAGCATGCCACGTGGAACAAACCTGCATGATATTATTCCACGTCAGAAAAGCAAAAGAAAAAAGAAAAAACGAAAGTACAAATTATGAAGTCATGCCACGTCAAATCTGTAAAAAGTTTAGGGCTACAAGACTACAACTTGCAAAAAGAAAGGCAGAAATAATGTTAAACCAAAAAAAGGCAGAGAACGTGCAAGAAAAGTTGATAAGAACCACTGAACAAAAAACGGAGAAAATTACGCAAAAGGTAATATAATAATTAAAATTGGCTTTACCTACGGCTCTAGTAAAGGATGGTAGATGAAACAGCAGCAGCATGTATCGAAGAAAAAAGGTTTCAGTTTAAGAAATAAACAGTTGGATCAGCCATGGCATGCGGGATAGAGACTTTGTATTATTTTAATAACGCTAGAGACAAAGCTGAGCAGTGATAGACTATAGGCACAGGAACTGTAGAGAAAGCGAAACTTGTTTTCGAGGTTCAGTTGTCAGCGGGGGTGAAGACAGACCTGTGACGAGTACCGTTTTGTTTTTGACAATTTGGTTCCTGTTTTCCCATATTTCGAAGATATCAGTTTGCGTTGAATCAACTTTGTCTTGTAGCATGGAGTTGTATATTATTAGTATAAAATTTAAGAGACAATCTAGTAACCTAAAGCAGGGAGAGGGTGACAGCTTTCTTCTTCGAAAGCTGGCCATATTTTTCCCTTGGTTTCGTTTTAGCTGTGTGCTGCTTCGGGTTGGAACATGAAAATGAAGTTGGAATATAGTTTTTTTTTTGTATATCTTCAGTTTTATGAGTTAAAAGAGAGAGGAAAGGAAAAAGTCAAGGGAGGCTATTAGCTGTGGTCCATTAAACAACATTTAAAATCATAAAATAAGATCGGCATTGGCAACTTTCAGGCGTGCCCATTTGATAATAAGAACCAAGCTTCTCTTTCATTTCCAAGGAAGGACTGTCTCGTTAAAAGCAGAGAACCAAATAATCTTTTTACTTTTTTTCTGCTATTTGTTAGACTCCTAAACCCCCCATACTACTAGTATTCTACATTATTTATATATATATTGTTTCAAGTTGCAGTAATTCGGGAGGCCCATCCAGATCATGATTTAAGCGAATGGGCTCCATGTCCTTTTTTGCCTTTCGGCATTCGCACATGCTGGCTTTTGACTCGAATTCTCATCCTTTTAATAAACACCCAACCAATAGTTAAAGAAATCATAATGAAAGCCTTAAGCAAAAGCTTTGAATCACATATTTCTTCATTTTTTCTGGACATGCGCCAGCGTTAAAGCTTCTTATGACTTGACTGTGCTAATGATCTGCACCAGCGCCTGATCTCTCGTATGACACAGGAAATGACAGACATTAATTGTTATTACTGTAATACCCGATTGAACCATGAAGCTCTGACCATGCTGCAACTTGGGAAGAGAGAGAGGGCAGTACCTAGACCTAAAGGCTAAAACCCTTGAATACAATAATATATAAAAGAAGAAGGCAAAGTTCCCATTAGTGTCGAAGAAATTTCGGGCATATCCAATGCTAACCAAATATGGAAATGTTACGACTTTAGTTGAGCAAGGTCAGAGACAATCAAAGTAAAAGGGACCATGCCTTAAATCATGCTAAAATACTAGAAGGGGTAGGGCTCAAAGGTCTCTTTCTCCAATTTAGCATTAGGGAAAGAATCCCATGGATATTGTACCAGTTGATAAATAAACAAAGGTGAGTCAATAAAGTTGGAAGGATTTTGCCCCAGACCTTTAAAAAGGGTCATGATGCATAAATACTACAACATCCAGAAAGGGACAAATTTGTTAGAAAAATGGACCCATCGGTAGTCAGTTCCCTTACCTAAGGCAGTTTCCCCTTGGATGCTACCACTGCTTCATGCCTTCATCCAAGATTTGACAGTATAAAATCTGGATTCGCTCTGGACTCATTTTCAGTATATGGTATTTTTTTAAGTAGGGGAAAAAAGGGTAAATGTCTAATATCTGTGTACCAGAATCTGGGATAATATCAGGCACAATTTCAGGGTTCAAACGATATTTTTTACCAGAATAAGATTTAGTCATTTATAAAAAACTTGGCTACCTTCCTCCTAATGTCATTTCAATGCCATGAAGATTGAAATAAACAAAGAAAAAGGTTCAAGAATACCTCAATTCGATCAATTCTATTTTTGTTAAAATAAACCAGGGAAAATTTTAAAAACGAAACAAAGAAAAAGCCTACCTGAAACATATTGGCAAGTGCAGCAGCAGCTGCGAGGCGGCCACGAGAACGAGAAGCATCAATGGCAACTTGGACAACAAGATCTTCAACAAAGGGTCCAGGCCATATTTCGTGATTGGCACGTCTACGAGTGAAAGATGGGGCTCCGAAATCACCACCACCTCTTCTTGCTCTACCGCCATTAACATCTTCAGAAGAAGAAGACATGGATGGTGAGTGGAGAACCTATAAAGGGAGAGGGAAAAATTGGGAAACAAGGACAAAAAGTTTTAGATAAAGACACGAACTGAGGGCCCCAAAAGAAGGTGTTGGGATTCTTGGATTTTTATACTATAGGTTCGTAAACTCCATTTGTACACTACGAGCAATGCATTAATACATCTACACACAGGTACATGTAGAGTACAGGAAAGTGATTATTTATAATGAAGGCTGAAGGCGTGTTTTGATAAATTCAGTAGAAAGAGGAGACTCGCCTCGTGTTTGTAAACACACCTGCACTCAGCTCAATTACTAGTGTGGTTTGAAAAAGCTGCTTGCATTTGCATTTGCATTTGTGATTTATCATGTATTTACTGTAATATGTTCCATTAATGAATCTCAGAATGAAAACACGCTTTTAAATTGCTGGTATTGTACTTAATGATATACACTCATCAAATACGAAAAAAAAGCAGAATCTGCAGGAGATTAGCTTCGGCCGAGGCCAACACCACTCAGTAGGGCTCCACACCTCCATTTCGTTGTGAAGCGTATCTCTGACTTGATTATTTCATCATATTGTATAAACGTCTAATCCAAGTCACTGACATAATAATAAATGAGATAAATTAAACATTTAAATATATTTATTATTATTAATATTTTTTGTTTTAATTATTTTTAATTTAACATTTAATTTTAATTTTATTCCGATAATTCATTATTAAAAATTACAATTCATATTTATGTTTCATCATAAAATGATTTTACATCACTAAAAATTATTACATCAATAGTTATATTAATTTTTTAATAGTGGGTGATTGAAATAAATTCAAAAGGTAATGTGAAGTATGATTTTTTTTAAATATATTTGAATGGTTAAAAAAGAACAAAAATGATAATTGGAGTATTAAAAATATAGTTTACTCTGATAAATATTTTATATTTTTTAATATTTATTATTTAAATTTGATTTAAATTTAAATTCAAATCAAAGTAATAGTAATTAATCTTAAATTTTAAATTCAAATTAAAGCAATTTATCCCTCCCTTATCTCTAATGAAAATAATTATGATAAAACTTGAAATTTTGTAAAATCATGATTTCTTTTCACATTTCAGAACTTCCGGATTAAAATTATATTGACATGCAATAATATTCCTAAATTCAAATTAATGTTGATTTATGTCAAAAAAGTATGTTTCTAAAATCGGAAATTATTTTCTGAAACCCTATTTTCTAAGCATTGTTTTAAGTGAATTTATCAGTCTTCCTAGCATAGGGAGGAGCGAAGGATAGTCCAAATATCAACTAAAATTTTGCTTTAAAGGAAGTTATTTTATCATTGCACCGTAAACTATTAATGTATATTTAATAAATATACTATTCTACTTATTATGAGGTTTAAGAGATAATTTATCCAAATAAAGAAAAGAGATCATTTATCCAATTGGGGCACCGACGTGTTTATCCAAAGAACGTCAAATCGTCGTTCTCTTTTCATCAAGACTGATGGGAAAGTTATATTAAGAATATTTTAATCTTTTTTAGTGGATTTGATATTCAATTAATTCATGACATCAAATTAATTAAATATATTTAACAATACAGACATATTTTTATTGTTAACTATTCATATTATATAAATTCTAATATGTTTTTGTATTGTTTTACGTTAATATTACTTTTAAACTATATTATCATTAATTAAATATATTATAACAACAGAGACATATTTTATTGTTAACTATCCATATTATATAAATTCTAATCTGTTTTTCTATTTGTTTTATGTTAATATTACTTTTAAATTTTATATTATCATATTTGAGTATATAAAATAGAATCGTGTGAATGAATTGGCTTATTAAAATAATAATCCCAAAAATTATTTTTTTAGAAAAGCAACCCCCATACCTGATTTGTTAGAAAAAATCACCTCAAATTGTACACGTATGATTAACTCGTGTATTAAGAAATATGAAGAATAACCTCGTTTTGTACAAGACGAGAGATACGTCCAACGTGGACACACTTTTCAAAGAATACAATCTAATATTAATTTTAATGACCTTGTGTTACACATAACTCGAGGTTCTCGAGATATTGAAACATCACGATAAATTTATCACGAGTGGTATTTAACATACGTGAGGTATATAGTTTTCCAAACCAAATCGCAAGTACTTATAGGCATTTCTATGGGTATTTTCGGGTATTTAATCTCAAATTTTTCATAATTTAAAAGATTAAAAACGTAGTGCTGTAATTTATCTTTCGTTTGAGTCCAATATCGAGACATACGAGATATTGTAAGCGGGTTAAAAATTACATTGAAAATTTTTCTGAAGCTTGTTTTGTGCAGGAAGAGAATACTAAAATGGTATGATAGGCATATTCGAGGGGGGTTTTCGGGGGCGTAGTACTGTAGCTTATCTTTAAATTGAGAGTAATATCGACACATACGAGACGTTGTAAGCGGGGTAAAAATCATGTTCAAAACAGTTCCAAAGCTTGGTTTTCTATATGAAGAATAAACTAACATGGCTTGATAGACATGTTCGAGGAGTATTTTAGGGAAATTAGCCTGAAACTTTTTGTCATTTATAAGATTAGAGGATGTAATAGTGATGCTTATGTTTCAACTGAGGCTACTATCGGCATACACGAAACATTCAAAGCGGTGTAAAAATCACGTTCAAAATGGTTCAAAATCAAAACAAATTGAAAACTAACGAATATATTTTGTTATTACAAAAGTAGAACATAATTTCAGCTCTCCGGTTCTTTCTCTATGTTCGACTAAATCATCATCATAATAAATCCTAATGACATGATTAAAATAACATAACAATAAATATAATACCAAAAAATAAAAAATAACATAAATTTGAATATTAGAAAATACATGAGAACCATTGGTTCTTGAATGTAGGAAGTCACCAGAAGATTATGCCTTTTTAGAAACAATAAGTTTCTCTAAAATGTCAAGTTACTCGTGTTGAAGAAGGTTCGTGAGACCAGTGGGTTTGATGAAAAGTGAATCAGGTGTAAAAATGGAATTCAGAAATCATGCCCACGACTATAATAGCATTGCTGTCCCTTTAATAACTTATTTGTTCGAATCCATGATTGATTTGATAGAAGAAATGGACACCACCGTAAAAGGATACCTTTTAAAAGGGCTTTTTTTAATGAAACAAGAAGTTTCTCGATAATGTCAAGTTTGACGAAAGAAATGTGAAATATTTACCTATGAATTTAAAAGAGTAACATCCTTAAAAATGTATTCTCTTTGGGTTGCATAACTTATAAAATCGATTTAGCATAAGGATATATAAGTTTCATATCAAGTTGTCCTACTAGAAGAAGAGCCCCTTATAAGTCTAAACCCCGCATTATAATTTAGAATGTCTCCAGAATAGGGTGAATTATATAGGAAACTAGCCCGCAGTTTGTAAAATACATCGAGGCACCTCACATTTCGTAAAACGTAATATCCGCAGAGATTTCTAACATCGAAAGAATCTCGCATTTTGTAGAATACGAGTTCTCCAGATATTCCTGACGTGGCAACACCCCTAGCGTACACATTTAAATTGGTATGTCAATTTTCTCGCAATATGGAAGATACATGATTTTATTATAAAAAATCTATAAATACGAACCATAACCATATTAGATGTATAGCTTATTTAAGAGAAATAATTTAATGGCAAGATTTTCTAAATTTTTGTTCTATTCGGGAATTTATTTCTTCACTTCTTTCAATGTCAAGATCAAGAAAGATGAGTTATATGATTTGATTTCAAACGAGCATAAAAAATCTACAACATGACAGGTGTCTTCATTGCAAGCGAAACTTCTCGTTGTTGAACCCGACCCTGAAACACATTTTATGTTAACTTTATCAAATGCAAGTGACATTCATGATATTTTTAGGGCTTACACACGTGTCGATGGTATGAATATCGAGTTGACTGTAAAATTTGAGAAAGAATAATCTCCATCAAGTAACACTTAAGCAGCTCGGTTGATACAAGACCAAGAAGACGAAGAGGCAGTTCTGCTATGTTATACCCGTAAACATATGAACTTAACTTAATGTCATACATTTTTACATACTACGAAGATACATAATTAACTTGTCTTCTATTTGAACTTAACTTAACATCATAATTTTTTAAAAATAGAACATTGTATTTGATCAGTATGATGCCACTCGACAATTTCATATACTATCAACGGGACCATCGACATCCAAACATCCGAACTGAGACCTATTTCAGCCAGAGTACATGATCTAATAGCATCATCATTGTATGACGTCCACATGAACTACATATATATATTTTAAACTAAGTTAGATAAACTCTAACAAAAAATTGGTATTTAATTTACAAAAAATTATAAAATCGATTACCTTGTTTGGCATCGTATCAATCTACAATCTAAAATCACGCAGAGTTCTTGGTAGGTGAGCATGGGTTAATGTAACAATTTTATTTTTAATTATATGTGAATTAGTGGAAATTTAAATGGGGTCGGTTGTATATGAATCAACTGTAAAAATAACATTTGAAACTAAGCCCACAATTGTAACAACATCAAACACCCTCCAATTACTTGTTTGTCTGGGTCAACACCTTTAAATAGCTTTTGGAACAAAAAGACCAACATTTTTTATTCCTAACTCTTATATTTAGAGTCTCACAAAACGTGTAGATGATATCATCACATCAGATGCACTTTGTTTTGGGATTATCAGCATCAAGATCTCCCAATAACTTGCAAAATATGAGCATGAACAAATCGCTACAAAATAAAAATGGTGTGAATAAATTAAAATTTTATTGTCTAAAATTACAATAACATAAATAAAATAAAATTTTAATATTTTAAATAAAAAATTAAAATAAATAAACATAGATTTCAAAAATTACCTTCCTAATTACTGGAGCAGCATTTGCGGGTAGCTCCAAAAAATTATCTTCTAAAAATTTAATCTTGATATTCCCTCTATCTATATTATCAACTATCGGAGTAAGTTCGAGCAATTGCTCACACAAGTCGACCAATATCTATGGGCTATAATGGTAATAGTCGTTCCATCAACAGACAAGCCAAGATAGATTGTGTCACATCCCAATTTCAATTTTAAAAATTATAAATTTAATTTAATTTAATTAGAGACCAAATGGAAAGATTTTGGAACTTGCAGCCCGTTTTAAAATCTACATAAAGTTTAGGGACTTAACCTTGAATTTTCTCATTTTTCGGCCAGTGGAAAAAATAAAAAATAGAATTCGATACCCATGCTGGTTTGAACCCATAACTTTGGACATGGCCAACCATCACTCTACCAACAAGGCTAAGTCACTATTTATAATTAATTAAACTAAAAATAACTTATAGTATTTTAAACTCGGTTCTAATACCCAAAAAACCCCATTTCCCCTAGCTTGTGAAACTCGAACCATCCCAAAAAAGCCTTAATTATTACCCTGACCCCAACGTCGGCCTCCACAATTCCCCCGCTTCGACCACCAGTTTAACAAGCGTCCTCTCGCGCCACGTCCTCAGCCATCAATGATCTCGAATCGATCACCGATCATTGCTAATCGAGGGAAGAAAATCCCTACGTCACCGTCGCTATCTCCCTCTATTCCAGCTATTCCAGCCGCCGGGTAGCCTCACGTCAGCCATTGTTGAACTCCACATCACCGTTCGACCAAAATCCAACTAGGTTCGTCGCCCATCGTCTCTTTGTCACTTATTATCGGGGTAAGATTCTTTTCACTTTTTCCCCCGTATTTTGGCTTGATTAAATGTTGAATTGGGTCGATTTGGTGTGTCGTTAATTGTGGGATGCTCGACCGACCGACCCGACCCCGTCACCGCTATCACGCACCGTCGCCTGCGCGTGGGGTTCGTCCACGCCCCATAAAATCTTCTAAAACAGTCCAAGTGGACCGAACCAACCTAACTCGGTCTGAACTAGGGATGGGCATGGAACCCAAACTCGACGGGTTTCGACTCGACCCTATAATACCCCAAATTTTTACTAGTGACTAAAATTTAAGTTTTGAATATTTAAGGGCTAAAGTATAAACTTTATAAAATTTTAGTGTCCAAAAATATAATTATGAAAAGTTATAGATTTTAGCTCGTAAATGAAAAGTTTGGCCTAAAACGAGGATTTTTTTGGGAATCAGATTTTCAGTGCGGAATTTGTGTTAAAAGCTATAAAGTAGTAAATTGAGAGATCTGATAATCGGATCGAACCAGAATTTTAGAAAAATTTGAAGGATGTTAAAAAATGGTTAGAAATATTATTTTTCATATTTTAGATCAGAGAAATTTTGCTTAAAACAGTTTAATTTTTCAGATTTGATTGAACAATGTAATTTTAGTGACTAAAATGAAATTTAAAAATTTGATAGTCGAAAAGGAAATTTGGAGGAGATTTTTATATCAATTTAAGAATATTAAATTATAATTAAAGGAGTGGCATGGAAGTAAAAATAGGTATTCATTAAGGGTAATTTAGACTTTTAGATTAAATTGAATTAAAAATTCAATTTAATTAGCTTTTAAAAGTCAAAGTTAGGAGATAATTGCTTAGACTTTTCAAGAAATTAGTTTCTTTTTTCCAGCAAACTTCCGAACCTCCATAGACAAAGATCAAAGTAAATTTAGTGAATCAAGTAGCTTGAAGGGAAGGAAAAAAATTTTGGGATCGAGAAGACTATTGTGGAGAAGGTTCGAATAAAGTAGAGGTCGTGAAGTGAGAAGCTTGCCAGCATCTTATACAAAATTAAACTACCGACAGTATTAGTAGGACATCATAACCTTGACTTATTAGTGTCATGCACATTATATTTGTTGGGTTGCTTTATCAAATTTATTTTAAAAAGGGTTTGTAATATTAATTAGGAATTATTTTCTCTAGTTTCGTCTAATTTTAGTATTAAACGTATTTATGAGTGAATATTATAAATGTTATATTCTAAATGATTTAAAATCAAGAAGTATTAGGCAAAGATATTCGGATGTGAAACAACACTGAATTACCTAATTACAGACTAAAATTAAATTAGTTTTCAATGATCAAACAATATTTATAAATTTATTTGATTAAGGAAAAAAGTTTTTACAGTAAAAAAGGAAATTATTAAATGAAACAAAATTTTTAAGTTCAGCAAAATATCAGTTGAGTTGATGTGACATTTGTGACTCGTATTACGAGACATATATGGGTTATCCGACCTGAATGGATCAGGTTTTTTAAAGATGATGTTTGGGTCGAGTCGAATTCAGGTTTAGGATGAAAAATTCCTGAATCGACCCAACCTCAAAAATATAATTTTACCTTATATATTTAAGAATAATTATAATAATACCCCTATATATATTATTTTTTTCAATTAAATCATTTTTTTATTGAATAAAAATAATATTTTTGATTATTTCGGGTCGAGTTTAGATTTTCTCTAAAAAGTCAGGTTGAGTGGAGGGTATATATTTTTTGGGTCAAATCGGGTCGGGTGAAGGATATAAAAATTTCAGGTTGGTCGAAACCCGACCCATGCCCATCCCTAGTCCGAACTAGGTCTGTTTGACTGAACTGTGTCAACCTGAACCGAACAGTGTCAACCCGAACGGTCTGACCCATTGACCCTACCCGTTGACTTTGACAAAAAGTCAAAATTTTCAAAAAGTCATATTTTATGTTTTTCGATGTCCTCAGTTTGATTCCGAAGTCCATTTTGCCAAACTTAAATTTGAAAGCCTCTGAATTGACACGTAAACTCGAATATGCATATGTAATTAAGTATTTATTTAAGTGATTTAATTAAGTACGTCTAATTTAATTTGAGGGTCAAAGACTAAATTATTATGTCGTTGATCAAGGTACTCGTGGATCTGCTGACCATTCGTCTGCTCGACTCGATTCTTCAAGATCCATCAGTCTGCGAGAACTCATGATTACTCGTATAGCTCTGCAACCCTGTTAAATACTTAGTTTAGAATATTACTCTGATTATAATCCTGTTATGATATGACGTAGGTTCTCGTCCAGTCGAAAAACATAGTGAAGCCAATGCTCAGTAGATCCTCCGAACTGAATTTTTTTGCGAGGTGTGTTCCTTGTGTGTCATATATTTGTTTTAATATTTATTTGAAATACCATCTGTAGCTGATTATTTTCTCTGATTTGAAATGAATTGTTTGCTCTAATTTGACTACCATATGATTTATGTGATTTAAGTATGATTCATGATTTACTGTATGCTAAATCACGCTTGCTTGATACATGTTCTCTGGTTATTTTTTATTGATAAATAAATATGCTGAACTCTGATTTCCATATACCACTGGCTACTGTCTGAATTTTTTTTCTTTGTGGAACTCTAGGATTTTGTATGAAGTCTCTACAAGTTCAGCTCCTATCAAACTGGTAATTCCTCATGCAGGTTCAACACCGATCAAGCTGGTAATTACTTGTGGACTTAAGGCGACCCTTTGGTAGGCTCTTAGGCCCAATGGGCCTAGCGGTATGACCTTATAGACCCTAAGGTACTCATTTCGGGTGACTCATCTGCTATGTGCATTAGGTAAGTCCTTATGGGCCTGAGGGCACACCCCTTAGATGGCCACCTACGCTTCGGCTAGGGTAAGACCTTATAGACCCAAGGTGCTCCCTTAGGTTGACACCTATGCCGTTTGGGCCTAGGGTAAGTTCTTATAGTTGTCGTTATGGGGAATTGCATATGGTGTATGGTTGAAGGGTAATTCCGTATTTTCAAACTAAAAACTCTATCGACGTTTCATGACTTTAATAATGAATTGATTTCGTAAACTTAACTATATGTTTTATTTCTGCACTGTTGGAACACAATGAGCTACCTAGTTGTAATATCCTCAATACCGTGTTAGTGACTAATTTGTAAAACTTCAGAATTTGGTGATTAAAGTAGGACAATTAAATAGTTCAATGACTTATTTGAAAATATTTTATGAAGGACTTTTAGTAATTGTTAAAGGAATTAAAGGGTAAAATGGTCAATTGACAAGGAAGATTTTTATCTCACTTTTATAAGATAAGGAAAAACACGTGGGAAGAGGGAAAGAGAGTTCAAGAGTTATATTATTCTCCTTTCTTCTTCACGCGTGGAAGCCAAGAGTCAAAGGTGAGTTTCTGGTTAATTGATTTCTTGTTAAATTTAAGGTTGGGTTTTGATTATTAGGTGATAATTAAGCTCAAGGAGAGCTTAAATTGTCTTGAAATAATAAGATGAAGAGAATAAAGGGAATTAAAGAAAAGAGGGGAATAAGTGAAATCTTGGAAGAGAGTTCTCTAATGAAGTTTGAGATTGAATTTGACTTGTCATCAATCTAATTAACATTTATGAAGTGTTAGAATTGGATTTAAAACATGTTAAAATTTGTGTATGATTCTTAAATTTCATATAGAGGAGAAGATATGAAGGTTAAAGATGAGATGAATAAGTATTAATGAGTTTAAGTATATGGATGTGAGTTTGAAATATGTAAGGGGATGAAATATGAAGTTGTTGAGCTAAGTTGAGTAATTTTCATCCATAAAATGTGAATTCTGGGCTGGTGATATATGTATATATTTAACATGTACCGATACATCAAGGGTAAATTTCCAGAAAATGTTCAAAGTGTACTGATGCACAGGAAGTGTATTGATACACCCCTTAAAAATGAAAATATTGAATGTAATTTGTGTATCGATACATAGGTCGTGTATCGATACACACGTTAAAGAATGCCAATACACTATGGTCTGTACCGATACACTTATAAAGGAAAAAGGAAATAATATTTCTTTTAGTTTAAGAAATGAAAGATTTGAGTACGCCAAGAGGAATATTGATATGTATAATGTATGATTGTGTAGATATCGATCGAGAGCAACGTCCGGACAAGTTGACAAGAAATAGGCATCGAGATGAGATAAGAAAGCGGTAGGGACTAGTGGGCCAGGTGAGTGCATATTATTTAGTATATGATGTTTAATGAGAAATAAGACTTGCGACAAGTCTATTTCCAATGGAATGGTAAAATGCATGAATTCATAGATAGAGTATGTGTTTGATATGATTTATATGTGTGCATGAGTATATGTGTTGAAATGTTATTATGTATGTTACATGATTTGTATAAGTACATGTTTAAGTACATGTTAGTGTATAAGTCATGTGAAACAGTACAAATGATCTATATGATTATATAAGAATATGAAATAAGCTATATGATAAGGACATAAGGAATAAAATTAACACGTGACAAAAGCTATAAGCTAAAGAATCATTAGATACAAATATATGTGATCATAAGATAATCAAGTATAGGTTAGATTACATGGTATAAGTGATTATACAAGAAAGGTTGTCAGACTTTATGATAATAGTATGTAAACTAGGGGATATAAATATAAATGATGATATCAAACTATAAGATAAATGTTATAGGGAAGAATTGTATACTTAAAAGAAACTATTATATAGAAGTCATTTGAATTGAACTAAAAAATAGATTAACTTAGTATATAAATAATATTAGATAAGTGATATAAATTATATGTTATTGTATAGATTACATGATCTGTATAAATTCATAATAGTGTAATATATCATATGATTGGGTATAAATAATTATGTGAGTAAATGGAAAAGTGAGACAATATAAATATTTATTTATAGGATAATATGAGATTATATGAACATATAGTATAACTTTATGAGAAAGACTTAGGTGTTATGGGATTTCGGTATGGAAATAATCTATGTATAAGTAAATTACGTGAACTATATGAGTAAAAGTACAAACCATAAATTATATGATACGAATAAGTTATTATATGTACATGATGTATGTTATGAGATGTGATCTATGTGATTATGGGGAAACGATATTAGATATAAGAGTATATGTAAATGTGAATGATGTGGAAATAAACTACGAGACTATGTGTGACTTATGAAAATGTGATAATGAGTTATGTGAAATAACTATGAGATTATATGTGTATATGTGAATGTGTGCTAACATAAATATTAATGCCCATGTTATGTGTCATGAGAGCTAGAGGTATAGTTGGCATGCCAAGAGTCGAGGGTCTACGCGGTCCTTCAGGACATATATGTATTATTTGGAACAAGTGTGAGGTCTTTGAGACACATACTTGATCCTTGGCATATGTATATGATTCTTTAGAAATTTCTACGTGGTCCTTATGGACATCTTATATGGCACTTCGGTGCATTTCTACGTGATCCTTTGGGACAAATTCTATGTGCCCTAGTGGGAATTTATACGAGCTGTGGCAACAACATTAGTGCACAACCTCTATAGACTCACATATCTATAGTTCTCACATGTGTACAGGGGCTAATAAAGAGAGAATTTTGAATACAACGTATGTAATATATACATATGATGTGTAATATGAATGGTATGATATGATATATGTGTGGTATGAGTGATTGCATCTGTTACATGATACACATAATTGTATGTTAATATATGTGAATGAATGTAAATGACTTATATGATGATATAAGAATCTGTTACGAAATATAGAATATGAATGTAAAATATCATATGAACAAGAGATAAGAGATATGAAGGATAATAGAATAGGAGTATGATAAATACATAAATGATGAAATGTATGTGTGTATATATGTAATGGTTATATGAAAAAGTATATGAGTTGTATGATATGATAGAATGAAACATGGATTCGTTGTAGAAGTTATAGTTCTTATTATATGTTTTATATGTCTCACTAAGTCATAGACTTAGCATTTGAATATTTCACACGTAGGTTTCGAGAAATTTAAGGAGCAAAGAGGAGCAAGACATGTCAGATTCTCCTTTCCAAGGATCAGATAAGAAATGTAGTTAAATATATGTATTTTGTTACATAGAATATAGTTGACATGTAGTCTAAATATTTAAATTGTATAAGCTCTGATATGTTTTGTAAAACCCATTTATTTTTAATTAGTGTAAAATATTCATTTGATTGAATTGTGAATTTGGATTTTTCATCCACATGTAAAGGAAAATGCTTTGAAAAGTCAATGTGACACATTGAACTCGAACCCAGTTGGATACGGGTTGGGGGTGTTACACTAGTTCACTCCCCCAAACTCTCCATTTTAGATACTTTTTGGATAGGCGACTGTTAAAAACATTTTGATATTTCGATATAACAAATTAAGTTAAATGAATTTTAAGATTTTTCAAAAAGATTTTCTAAAGTATATTCGATATAATTATTCAAATATCAAAATAATACTCCAAATCTTTCAAATGTCATTTTTAATCCTTACTCAAGTGTAAAATTAAGTTTTAATCTTAAAATAATTTCAAAACGATTTTACAAAATATTTCGAACCATCTCAAAGCCAAAAATTTCAGATTGCTCAGAGGGAACCGATTCCCCCCCAAGGGGTATCGATTCTCCCCTGAATGGTTTGGCTCTGAGAATTCCAGTATGCTTGGAGGGAACCGATTCCCCCTGTTTAACATTCGAAATATTTGAATTTTACACTTAGCGAACCGATTCCCCTTAAGGGGTATCGATTCCCCCCACGCTCCAAACTGTTTTATTAATTGATTTCACACTAAAACGGCTATATTATCTTCATTAATGATCCCCAACATTCAGAAGTAATTCAAGGTGTATTTAAGCAAGCTTAGAAGCCATTGATCAATATAAGAAACATCAAGCAGCTAGAATCAAGAGAGAATCAAAGAGAAAGCATCAAACCTCAAGTTTGAGCATTTCAAGCCTATTTTTCATTCAATATTCATTTTGCTTTCAAGAATACTTATTGTGCTCAACTGTATTCATTATTGAGTGTTCTTTTCTTTGTTCTAGAATTGTGCAAACAATCTACCTTGTGAGGATTTCCTTGTAAGTTTGCAAATTTGTATTGTTCTCTTTGGGAGAGAGTGTTCTCAAGAATTTGGGGTATAATTCTTGAGGGTTTGTAAGGTTACTCTTTGTTCTCAAAAGAAAGACAAATTAGTGAATTTGTGGAAAATCCTTAGTGTGGATAGCTAAGGTAGTGGACGTAGACTTTGGTTGAGAAAGTCGAACCACTCTAAATCGTTGTGCAATTTTTTTCAATTTTCTGCAAAAGCTTCCATCAAAATTTTTATTGCCAATTCACCCCCTCTTGGCCGATTCTGTAAATCGATTAACTCAACAATTGGTATCAGAGCCTAACTCATTTGAAGGTTTAATCGCCTCTTGAGTCGATTCGGAAAGAGTTATATTGATAATCAAAGTCATCAATGGCCTATACTTCAAACTTCGACTCCGGTCTCGATTCGATGCCCGTCAACAAGCCTCATTTCTTCAATGGGGCTAATTATGCCTATTGGAAAAATAGGATGATGTACTTTATTCAAGCAAGTGACATGGGAGCATGAAATGTCGTAGAAGAAGGATACTTCAAGCCTCTCACTCATCCAAGATTATGGAGTGAAGGAGAGACAAAAATGTTCCAGCTCAACTCTAAAGCCATCCATATCATATTTTGTGCTCTTCGACCAGATGAATACGGAAGAGTTTCATCTTGTACAACCACCAAAGAAATATGGGACAAACTTCAAGTCACTCATGAAGGTACCGATGAGGTAAAGAAATCTAAAATTAGTATTCTAACGCGTAGCTATGAAAATTTCAGGATGAAACCAAATGAAGATATCAAAGCTATGAAGGATAGATTCTCAACGATTTTCAGTGGTCTCAAATCATATGGAGAGATCATTTCAAATGAAAAGCTTGTGAGGAAGTTAGTATACTCCATCCCAAAATCGTGGCAATCAAAGAAGACGGCAATCATCGAGTCTAAGGATCTAACATCCTTAACTCTTGAAGAGCTAATCGGTTCACTCCCACTCATGAAATGATGCTTGAAGATGAGGTGGACCTTGATAAGATTGAAGAGACACCAAAGGAGAATGAGAAAAAGAAAAACATTGGAGTTGCTCTCAAATCAACAAAAAATGAGAGTGATTCGGATGAAGATGACGATGACGAGGAAATGGCATTGTTTGCCAAACGATTCAGAAAAATGATGAGATCTTACCGAGGAAGAAAATTCAAATGAAATGAAGGCCTCAAAAATGAACAAAAAGAGAAGAACCCGATCATTTGCTATGAATGCAAAAAGCCGGGGCATGCCAAATATGATTGCCCACAACTGAAGAGAAAGGGTCAATCAAAGAATAAGCACAAGGCTCATGTGGCTACATGGAGCGATGAAAAAGGTTCCGATGAAGAGGAACAAGAAGTAGCAAACCTGTGCTTGATGGCATTCGGGGAAGATTCTAAGGTAACCTCTAACTCATCTGATTTTGATGATTTATCCTATGATGAGTTATTAGAGGAATATAATGGGTTGGCTACGGATTATGAGAAATTGTTTTTAAAATATAAAAATGGTGTTTCAAAATTAAAAAATGAAAATAAACTCATATCCAAAACCAATAACGATCTTGAAAGTAAAATCAAAGATTTGCAAATCAAACTAGAAGAGTTTGAAAAGAAAAATTTGGATTTGCAAAATTTACTTTCAAAGGTCAATGATGATCATCAAAAGAAAATTGATGATCTTAAAACTTTTTTTGATAAAGTTGGAACAAAACGTTTTGAAAATGGAGAAAATTCAAAATCCAACTTTGTTAGAAAAAGTTTTAAAAACTACAATCATAGAGGTCCCCAAAGAACCTCTAATAGAAAAATCGTTAGAAGTATATGGGTTCCTAAAGAGCTCATTACTACTAAAGATAAGGATAACCTACACAAATGGATACCTAATGGGACTAGGATTTTGGAAACTAATGAATATGAACCCAAAAGAATTTGGGTACCAAAAATTAGAAATTAATCTATTTTTGTAGGAAAAGGAGCATTGCTACAAGGCATGGGAAACAAATCCAAATTCATGGTACCTTGATAGTGGATGCTCAAGACACATGACCGGAGACAAATATCGGTTCATTGAGCTTAACGCCAAAAATGAAGGAGAAGTGACTTTTGGTGATGATTCAAAAGGTTACATTGAAGGTATTGGTACTATTGGTAATACATCTTCCATAAAAATTAAGAATGTTTTATATGTGAATGGATTAAAGCATAATCTATTAAGTATTAGCCAATTTTGTGATAAGGAATTCAATGTCATGTTTGATATTAATGGTTGTAAAGTCATTGGCATTGCATCTAATCGGATTATGCTTGTTGGTCATAGAATAAGAAATATATATATGGTGCACTTAGATTCTATTGATATGACTAATTTGTGCCTAGTTGCTAAGGATGAACATGATAGTTGGTTATGGCATAGGAGACTAGGACATGCTAGTATGAGTGTTTTGCAACGGCTAACTCAAGGTGATTTAGTTCGAGGGTTGCCTAAGCTTAAATTTGATAATGATAAAATCTGTGATGCTTGTGCTAAAGGAAAACAAAAGCGAGTTTCTTTTAAATCCATTAATGATGTATCAACTAGTAGAGTATTACTATTGATCTATATAGATCTTTTTGGGCCAACTAGGACTACTAGCTTGGTGGAAAACAATATGCATTTGTCTTGGTAGATGACTATTCTAGATATACTTGGGTTCTATTCTTAAGTACTAAAGATGAAGCATTAGAAAAATTCATCACGTTTTCAAAAGTAATCCAAAACGATAAAGGTTACTCTATAACTAGTGTTAGGAGTGATCATGGCACTGAATTTGAAAATCTTGAATTTACTGGGTTTTGTAATTCTAATGGTATTAGTCACAATTTTTTAGCACCTAGAACCCCTCAACAAAATGTAGTTGTTAAGAGGAAAATCAAACTTTAGAAGAAATGGCTAGAACTATGCTTTGTGAAAATAATTTGCCAAAATATTTTTGGGCGGAAGCCACAAATACCACTTATTATGTTGTAAATCGAGTAATGTTTAGGCCTATTTTAAAGAAAACTCCATATGAAATTTTCAAAAATAAAAAACCTAACATTAGCTATTTTCATCCTTTTGGATGTAAATGTTTTGTTTTAAACAACGATAAAGAAAATCTTGGCAAATTTGATGCTAAAAGTGATGAAGGAAATTTTCTGGGTTATTCCTTAAATTCTAAAGCTTATCGAGTATTTAATAAAAGAACATTAGTTGTACAAGAGTCTATACATGTTGTTTTCGATGATAATCCCTTCGAGGAAGGATTCTTCTGTGAATGATGATGTAGGTATTATAAATACAAATGAAGTTAGACATGACGTTGAAGAATCATCATCAAAGGAAGAAAGAAAAGATGAGGTAACTCATGATCTTCTTGAGAATTCAACCATTGAAGAAAGGGAAGTATCTTATCCATGAGAGTACAACTATGTCAAGGATTGTGAGATTATAGGTGATCCATCCAAAGGGGTAACAACTCGATCTTCTCTTAGAAATATTTGTAATTATGTTGCATTTATTTCATGCGTAGAGCCTAAGAATATTAAAGAAGCATTAAAAGATGAACATTGGATTATGGCTATACAAGAAGAATTAAATCAATTTGAGAGAAGTAAAGTATGGACATTAGTTGAAAGGCCTAGTAATAAATCTACTGTAGGTACTAGATGAGTATTTAGGAATAAGCTTGATGAGAGTGGTAATATAGTGAGAAACAAAGCTAGACTTGTTGCTCAAGGGTATACTCAAGAAGAGGGCATATACTATGATGAAACATACGCTCCCGTAGCTAGGATGGAAGCAATTAGAATGTTATTAGCATTTGCATGTTTTCATGAATTTAAATTATATCAAATGGATGTTAAAAGTGCATTTTTAAATGGTTTTATAAAGGAAGAAGTGTATGTGGAACAACCTCCAGGTTTTGAAGATTCAAAATTTCTGGATCATGTTCTTAAATTGACAAAAACGCTTTATGGTTTAAAACAAGCTCCTAGAGCTTGGTATGAAAGATTGTCAAATTTTTTAATTGAAAAAGGTTTTTCAAAAGGGAAGGTTGACACTACATTGTTTTTAAAGCACAAAGGTAAAGATTTATTAGTAGTTCAAATTTATGTTGATGATATAATATTTGGTTCTACTAATGATGTTCTTTGCCAAGAATTTTCTAAGCTAATGCAAAGTGAATTCGAAATGAGCATGATGGGGGAGCTCTCATTTTTCTTGGGACTCCAAATCAAGCAAAGAAAAGATGACATCTTCATCAATCAAGTTAAATACGTCAAAGACATGCTTAAGAAGTTTGGACTGGAAAATGGCAAACCTCATGACACTTCAATGAGCTCTTCAACAAAGCTTGACTTAGATGAAGGAGGTAAATGTGTAGATGTTAAATTATATAGGTCAATGATTGGATCTCTACTTTATCTAACTGCAAGTAGACCGAATATTATGTTTAGTGTTTGTTTATGTGCTAGATTTCAATCATGCCCTAAGGAATCACATTTACTAGCTGTTAAGAGAATCTTTAGATACCTTAAGGATACTTCTAGTTTAAGACTTTGGTATCCTAGAGACTCTAGTTTTAACTTGCATGTTTTTTCTGATGTGGATTATGGAGGATGCAAATTAGATAGGAAAAGCACCTCCAGTAGTTGCCAATTCCTTGGAAATATGCTGATTTCTTGGTTTTCAAAGAAACAAAATTGTGTTGCATTATCTACCACTGAAGCTAAATACATTTCAGCTGGTAGTTGTTGTGCACAAGTTTTATGGATGAAACAACAACTTTTTGATTATGGAATTGAAGTTGGTATCATTCCTATCAAGTGTGACAATACTAGTGCTATTTGTCTCACTAAAAATCCCATCCAACACTCTAGAACTAAGCACATTGAAATAAGACATCACTTCATTAGAGACCATGTCACTAAGGAAGATGTAGTTCTAGAATTTGTTAATACTTTGCACCAATTAGCGGATATCTTTACAAAACCTTTAGAGAAGGAAAGATTTTGGACACTTAGGAGAGAATTAGGTTTGACCAACCTATCTTCACTTAGTGTTTAAAATAATTTTAGCACTTTTAAGACTAAATGAAAAATGCTAATATTTGATTGCATTCATTGCTATTAGTTAGGGGGAGTTTATGATTCTTGATGAAAAATTAATTTTATGTTCAAATATTGTTTAAAGATTAATTTGATTGTTTGAACATGATTAATTTTCAATATATGAGTTACCAATACCACTAGAGAAAATTAATTTAGCATTTCATAGGTTTAAAATCGGATTTTAGCATTTTGGTGCAGAGGGAATCGATACCCCCATGAGGGAACCGATTCCCCCTTTGAAGGGGAACCGATTCCCCCCACAGGGGAATCGATACCCCCCTAGGGTTCTGGTTTTATCGGGCAGAACCCTTGGTTTTGGCTCAAAATCTTTCTTTCTCTCATTGCTGCCGTTCTTCCCCTCTACTCTCTCAAATCTCCATTTTTGCCTTAAATCAACGATTTTAATCGGAATTCACTTCAATTATCATCTTCTAAACTTGCTAGCATCATTAAAATCGTGCAAACAACATCAAAATCCACTCAATCTCATCTTTCAAGGTAATTTTTCTAAAACTCTCTATTTCATTGATTTTGAACATATAACTAGTTTTAATTAGTTCTAGATAGAAATAGTGATTGGGCATTGATTGTTTAGTGATTATAAACTAGATATTACAACTAATTTCATCAAAAACACAAGAATTTTCCAAAAATTTAGAAATTTTCGGAAAAAAAATATTTTTCAAATTATTGTGTTTTAATTGAATTATGTTGTTGTTATGAAAACTATACATATATTGTTTCTCAAAACCGTATTTTTCAAAAGTTTTCAAAAACTTTGCCCATTAGGATTGATTTAGAGAACCTTGAAATATTGAGGACTCAATTGAGTTTTGGTATTGATTGAATTGCATACATGTGTTTTCTAAATTGCAGGTTATCCATTCTATTCCGATTTCCTAAACCATGTCCAATCCTAAACGTGCTAGGTCATCATCTAGTCGCTCACACCGTCAACCAAATCCACCTCCAAATCCTCCTCATATTCCTGAAATTCCAATTCCTAATCCTAATCCGGTTGATCCCAATTTAACTATCCAAAATTCATGCTTCAATCATCCTGGTCCCAGAAATCATCGTTTTTGGTATTATCAATATTTCGACTCTTACAAAATTAGAGAATAACGTATCCCTTCTCGTCAAGCTATGTTAGATATTAATTTTAAATATCTTTCTCTTTTACAAGAGTGGAAATTTGATAAACTTTTTGACCTTGAACCTATAGTTTATCATCAACTTGTTCGCATATTTTATTCTAATGCCGTTTGTGTCAAAAACCGAGCTCAAACCGAAACCATAGAAGTTCGTTCCTACCTCCTAGGACAATTCTTACATATTAACTCGGCTTACATAGCCAAGGCATTAGGATTAGATAACGATGGTATTTCAAATGAAAAACAAATTTTAGGATCTCGTTATAAAAGAAGGGACAGTGCGAGTGTCTTAGACCTTCATTAACGTTTTCTTCATCTAACGATTTCTTGGTGGTTTCGACCATCCGGAGGTCGTTATTCTACTCTTAGAGCCTTAGATCTTTGGTGGTTACATTGTTTCGAAAACAATATTAAAATTAACCTACCTCAGATCATTTTTACTGAAATTGTTGAAACCGTAAATCTTGTTCCTAACAAGAAACTCTCTTCATCTCTAGTTTACGGTTGCATTTTGAGTAATCTATTTTCTAAAGCCGGGCTTAGAGTTGGTCTAGATGCCTCATTTCCTCTAAAGAAACAAATTAATCTTCTTTCCTTAACGAGAGCGGGATGGATAAAGGATAAGGAAACCGGTGAATGGGTTCAATCGTCTGAAAATACTCCGGGGGCTAGTTCTTCACGAGCTCAACCAGAAGCTGACGACGATCCCGAGCTTCAACAATTAATGCGAGACATCGATGAAGCCGAAGATGAGCCTGAACAACCCGAGGAGCAAGCACAACAAACGCATCAAATGCCTCCATATTTTCAATCTTTTATGGAGACATTCGATTTCCGATATGCTACCATGAATTCGCGCTTTACTTCTATTGAGTCCCATTTATCCACAATGAGAGCTCAACAATTAGAAATCCTCCGAGAGATGCGCACAAACAACGCTTCGATGAATGAACGTATTGATGCACTCTCACATGAGATGGCTGCTATGCGAGCTCGTTTTCCTCTTCCCGATCCGGATGTTTGATTCTGTGTTTAGCTTTAGAACTTTGAACTAAAAGATTATTGTTTCAACATTTTGAATATTTTGGATTGTTTGATTTTGTGGATTGTTAGACTTTGGATTTGTTTGGATGTTTGAACTTATATATTGTGTGGTTAAATTTATTCATTATTGCATCATTTACATCATGTTAGATATATGACCAATTTTGCCATGTCACATTAATTATGAATATTGATTATGAAACTAATGGCTAATGTTTCTCTTGCTTGTGATCTTAGCATCTTAAACTATATATAATTGGTTAAATGACTTGAAAACCTTGTTTAAATTCTTTTATAATATCTTTTTGATTTAACAAAAAGGGGGGAGAAGTGTTAAGTGTTTTAAATGAGAGAAATGTTTTAAATGGGAGAAGTGTTAAAGTAAGGGGGAGTAATTTCAAAACTTGATTTCAAAATCTTAAAATTACTAAAATATTTTGTTATATCAAAAAGGGGGAGATTGTTAAAAACATTTTGATATTTCGATATAACAAATTAAGTTAAATGAATTTTAATATTTTCCAAAAAGATTTTCTAAAGTATATTCGATATAATTATTCGAATATCAAAATAATACTCCAAATCTTTCAAATGTCATTTTTAATCCTTACTCAAGTGTAAAATTAAGTTTTAATATTAAAATAATTTCAAAACGATTTTACAAAATATTTCGAACATTCTCAAAGCCAAAAATTCTAGATTGCTCAGAGGGAACCGATTCCCCCCCAGGGGGTACCGATTCCCCTGTTTAACGGTCGAAATATTTGAATTTTACACTTAGGGAATCGATTCCCCTTAAGGGGTACCGATTCCCCCACGCTCTAAATTGTTTTATTAATTGATTTCACACTAAAACGGCTATATTATCTTCATTAATGATCCCCAACGTTCAGAAGTGATTCAAGGTGTATTTAAGCAAGCTTAGAAGCCATTGATCAATATAAGAAACATCAAGCAACTAGAATCAAGAGAGAATCAAAGAGAAAACATCAAACCTCAAGTTTGAGCATTTCAAGCCTATTTTTCATTCAATATTCATTTGCTTTCAAGAACACTTATTGTGCTCAATTGTATTCATTCTTGAGTGTTCTTTTCTTTGTTCTAGAATTGTGCAAACAATCTACCTTGTGAGGATTTCCTTGTAAGTTTGCAAATTTGTATTGTTCTCTTTGGGAGAGAGTGTTCTCAAGAATTTGGGGTATAATTCTTGAGAGTTTGTAAGGTTACTCTTTGTCCTCAAAAGAAAGACAAATTAGTGAATTTGTGGAAAATCCTTAGTGTGGATAGCTAAGGTAGTGGACGTAGACTTTGGTTGAGAAAGTCGAACCACTCTAAATCGCTGTGCAATTTCTTTCAATTTTCTGCAAAAGCTTCCACCAAAATTTTTATTGCCAATTCACCCCCCTTTTGGCCGATTCCGTCAATCGATTAACTCAACAACGACCCAGACCTGACACTTGGAGGATCGACACATTCATACAATATTATTTTATTGTAATGTATTTATCTTCCGAGTTGCATTTATTTTGGGTGACATATGCCTATATTTCGAAAATACTTGTTTTACGATATATTGCTTTTGCTACTTATATCAGATTTGCTTTGACACTGATTATGAAATGTTTTATTTCATTCAGTCTTCACGAATTTATTTTTCTAGGATTGAACTTTAAAGCTATTTACTATATTTAAAAAAAATGTTTATATGTAATATGGTTTTAAATTATTGAAAAATGTTTTGAAAATTTTATTATAATCCGCTAGATCTGGTCGTAACGCATAGGCCGGTTCTAGGGGTTACAGAATGCAAGATCTTCAAGGGCAATAGTCGCATCCCCAAAGGAAAATGAACATATGCGTCTCTAGTCTCTACCGTTTAGCAATGTATTTATTAATGGAGGATGCAATTTCGTACCACCAATTGTAGTGTTAACGTAACCAAAATCGGCTTCGTGTAAATATTGAATAATACTGGCATGAGACCTCGAGAAACGATTGATATAACACGTCAATGAACGTTCATACCCTTTTAAATAAATAAATAAATAATTTGAAATAAATAAACCACTAATTTATTTGAAATAAATGAATACAAAAAGAAATATATTATTTAAAATAAATAAATAAAAATTACCTATGGATTTGTCTCCCAATAAACAAATACATACTTTTGATCAAGTTTCAGTAATCCCGTCATAATAATCTTATTTGAATAGATAATTTAGAGAATATGAGAGAGAGTTTTTGGAAGAAATATGTGATGAATTCGATTTTGGGAGAGTTCTATTTATAGCTATCCTCGTACCCCAAAACAAGATTAATGATATCTCACATTGTATATAATATGAGGTTCAAGAATTTATTCAAATTTTCAATCTTTTGAGAATGAGATAATTTATCGATATCTTAAAAACCTTGTAGTGCATGTAATGCGAGATCATTAAAACTAATATTAAATTACATTTTATAAAAATATGTCCGCGTTGGACGGACCTTGTGTAGTGTACAAAGCGAGGTTATTCCTCACCTTTTTTAGGACGTGAATTAATCTTAGGTATGCAGTTTAAAAATATTTTTTAAAATCTGATAAGAGTGTACTTTTCTGTAAAATAATTTGTTGGGTTATTATTTTAATAACGACAAATGAATTAGCCTAAAAGTCGAAAGAACAAAGTAATGCTTTTTGACCAGAAGAGGCCAATCAAATCGAGGCTGAGACAATGAAACGATTGGGATGTCATGCTTATGTCTTTTCAACCATTTCTCCGTGGAATAATAATTACTCTGCAACTGAAGATAAAACAAATCTATAAATTTAATTAAAAATGTAATCAGTTTAATATTTTAATTAAAAATAATTTTCTTATTGTATTTCCGACCATTATCATTATTAAATAAGAGCATTTTCACCTTATGAATTATTAATATTTTAAAATTATATATTAAATGTGTATTTTTATTATATTGTTGAATTGGGTGGGCTTAGCTGCCCGTCTCGGGTTTTGGTTGCGACTAAAAGTTTATGGTAAATTATACCAGTGATTATTTAATTATTTAGTTCTTTTATTTTTATTATTGTTCTTTCAATTTTATTTAAATCACTTAACTATTTAATTGTTATTAATCAAATCATTTGTCGTTAATAGTTGATGGAAGTATTGATGCGGCAATTAAATAAATTGATATAATTATACATTTAGTCATCAATACTTATATTATGTCAATTTGATCCTAATTTTAATTTAATTTAATAAATTTAATACGTCAATTAGATTGTGATATGTGTTACAACATGAATCGAATGTATTTTTTATTTAATTATTTTATTTTTCACCCAATCATATGATGACAAATGTCACTATCAGATTAGATGAAAACTGTTTGTAGAAGAATAAATCTAAAATAGGGGTGGTGGGAATCGAACCAGTGCAAAGTTGGATTTTAAACCATGGCCCAACTGCTGAGATTTTTGAAGCTCAATTTAAACAACCGTGTAGACACTCATTTTCTTAAAAGATAGAACTAGTAAGAGTTCATCTCTAGGAGGACTATTTTACCACCATATCTTTTAAAGCAACAACCTCACCAAAAAACGTGCAACAACGAGCAAGGAGTCTAGTTGCATTAGGATTCTATTGTTAATAGGATTCTAAAAATAGTTAGTTTTTTTCACTATAAATATGTAATCCTCCCCATTTGTAACATACTATTTACATACAAAATACGAAGGAAAGCACGGAAAATACAAAGGTAAAACTATTGTAAACGATTCGAAAAGGAAATAAAAGGTAGCATCTTTTTTTACTTTTGATTCGGTCTCTTACATTTACGTTTTAATTATTATTATTTTATTTATTTAACTTTATTTATATGCATATTTCCCTTGTTACTCATTTTATTTAATTGTTTTGTTATTTTTTCCCTTTTTTCATGTAATATTTTTTACATTTTATGCATTTTCTTTTTTTACTTTAGTATATATCTTTATTTTTTTAGATTAGATATATATATATATTATTTTTTTATTATCAGTTTTATTAATATATATATATATATATATATTTACTATTTTTTTATTTTTGATATATATATCATTTTTACTTTATTATTATTATTTTGTTTGTTTGTTTTATTTATATATTTTTTCTTCTTTTTCTTTATTTTATTTATTTATTTTACTTACTATTTTATCTTTGCTTTCTTTATCTTATCTTTTATTTAATTTGTTTTTTTCATTTTAATTTAATTAAATAATTTATTTCTTAACTTTTTATCTAACATGGTTTTCTGACTTTCTTAAGGTCACACCTTTAAAACTATCTAATTAAATAATTGCGTTCGTATTTTTACCTTTTAATTTTAAATTTTCTTAATTTAAGATAACTATCAAATTAATTGGTATCTAAAGGGCGGTTCAAGGGTGCTAATCCTTCCTTGACCGTAACCGACTCCCGAACCCGACACATTTCTGGTAAAAACACAGATCAGGTAAGATGGTGTCCGACCCACCTAAATTCATTTTAAAGTGATCGGTGGCGACTCCCAATTCATTTAATCCATGTCGAAGCCCAATTCCGGGGTCCAACCGAAAGACGGTTACGACAACTTGACGACTTTGCTGGGGACATGTGAGTCTGGCCGAAATTAATTTTCGGTTGTCTTTTTATGCGAAAATGGTAAATTTAAATTTAAATTTATTTATTCGATTCCAATTATTTATCTTTGATTATTTTTCAAATAAATAGTTGTACTAACGTTTTTTTTGAATGATTTCAGATTTTTGAAAAATTTCATCTCAGGCTTTATACCCGAGCTTCGAACCCTTTTAAGTGGGGGTGAAAGCGACGCCTTCGTGGGAATTTATTCTCCGTATGAGCATAAGGGAATGTTTCCTCTCGAGTTTAACTTAGTCCACACGAGCTTGTAATGGGCTTAGGAGGGTCTGACAAGCCCAAGAGGGCACCAGCAAGGAGAACTCGGGTACCTTTTTTAGAACCTAAACGGGAGGCTATGGAGAATTAAAGCCCATCCCAAAACCTCATTCCAAACCCTAGGCTGTTTTGTTTCATGCTTTACTTTCTTTCAAAGCATGCGAACTAGACAAATATGCGGTTAGGATTTGTGTGGAATTAGTATGCAGGATAGAGATAATGTCCGGGTATGAATTAAAGCATGTGGGGTAAACATCGTGTGGGGTAGGACTTTTATTTTTCATGATTATTTTTGATTATTTTCACCTCACTAACTCTTTTCATTTTTATTTTATTTTATTTTATGTTCATCACTTGCATCATTTAAAAGAGGTGTTGATCCACAAAAAATGTGTTTGTTAAACATGAATAATCTGCATTAATGGACAAAGGGGTTGTAATACAAGAGATGAAATACAGAGGACAATCTACAAGGTGACTATGTGTCGCATTCAATCCAGAAGACGTGGTGCCCACAATTGAAGAGTGTATCACTCTGCTGCATTATAAAGGACTCAGAATGAACTGGGTCTACATCAAGAACAATGAAAGTCTATCTTTGAAGAACTGACTGACAGAGGTTGCAGGGGCAAGATGAAGTGAGTCCCTTCAAAGACAACAATGACAAAACGATATCTGAAATTGGAGACCCTTGCTGACGAATTCATGAAACAGACAAATGAACTTCACATAGTTCCTATCAATTAAGGGCTCCAACGATGTATTCGTTGGGAACAGGTTCAACAAAGGGTAAAAGCTAGAGACGCAGTCATCCGAGATTTCCTAGATCAAGTACAGAAGGCAGCCCGCCATCTTCACGGCCTAGCAAGGGAAGCCGGAGTCATTCGACAGGTTATTCAATCGGTGACAGACGAAAGCAGAAGACTAGTCAACATGTCAGAAGCTGTCAGGATATTTTTGTCTCTTAAAAGATAATACACTTTTGTCTCAATAAAGATTATTTATAATAACATACATGTTTTTGGATCAATGCCTCGAACATTTCATCATTTTTGCATTTTGCATTTTGCATCTACATTTCATTTTTAAGCATTTTCATAAACATGAAATTTCTTCATGGAGAATTCGATGAAGTGATTTTAACCATATGACACTACATGTAAGCAAGATTTTAATAATTAAAAAAATTGAAATCACAACGAATGAGCCCGATCAGCTGGTTGTACGACTAAGCCTGCCAGGATGGTCTGAGAAAATAGTCCACATGTCCTAAGGGCTACGATGTTAATGCTGTTTGTAGTTGCCACATAGGATGCTCCAAACATTCTTTGAGAACTATAAGGCGCTGAAGCGCGAGATACAAAACCTGATGGATTCAGGGGCACGACAGTCGAAGAAGGGGGTATTGCATATATCATTTGCACTTAGAGGATTGTTTTGTTTGAACACGTCTTTGATCTTTCATGTTCGCTTAATCTTTTAAACGATTGAATTTATGCTACTTTCTAAGGTGGAGCAATTGAACAAATTTTAATCTTTAGTTCTTCAAATATTAAATGAATTAAGGATTCTTTTAATTTTCAAGAATTATGGATTTTTCACATACGTCAATATTAGACATTTCTTATCTTGTCTCAAACCCCAAAATGAAATACCATAATTCTTTACCCAAAATAACTCATGGTCATTACCAAAAGACCAAATTTTGATATTACCTCCATTTGAAACTTTTTAATAATGCCTTTATCTTTTTGACGCACCTATACCTTTATTTGAGTCAATAAAGTCACACCATTGTCTTTTTAGACTCAAAATTTACATTTTTATAGCATTAAAACCCAAGGCATTGAGTTGTTCATTTGAACATAAGCGTTCTTCTAAGGTACAACTTGGGGCATCTCGCAGGGAGCCTGAACATTAAGACATGTTGGGGACAAGAAGCAGAAAGAAGAATTAACTCGAAATAATTCTACCATGCATTAATTACACTGTTTTCATGTGAATAAAATTAATCCTGAAAATCTATCCCCCTGGGATACCTCTTCTTTGAAAGCTTCCATGTATGAAATGATGAACGTCTTTCTTTCTTTACCCCTTCACAACAGGATAAAATATATATCCCTTATGTCCCCTTTTGAGCCTATAATATTTTTCTTCTGATTCAACCCTAACCAAGGATCACCCTCCACACTAAAGGCAAGGTGGAGAAAATCTACTCGCATGAGTGAAGACATTGATTCAGATAAGATACCGAAAGGTGAACCAAATGCCAAGTGTGAAGATTCAATCAGAACAAAAAGAGAAAAAAGAGAAAAAAAAGCAAAGAGAAAATAAAAAGAGAAAACAAAGGAAAATTGAAGAAAAAAGAAGACAAGATGCATATGCAAAGATTCTCTCGATTCAAACGACGCATCGAGATTCAAACCATGAGATTGATGAATCACAATCATTTCTGAATCACCGAACCACTTCACTTGAAAATCATAGAGCATCAAATGAGATTGATCAAGCACAATCATTTCTGAATTACTGAATCACTCCACTCGAAGATCATGGAGCATCAAGAGAGAGACACATACGAGCAAATTCAAATTGAGAAAGATATGATCGAAGACATCATAATGAATTGATCATTGGTTCAATCACCGTTAAATACTTGTTTGAGCCTTTTATCCTTTTCTTTCATAACCATGAACCATGACCTACGTTACGTGCCTTAAAAGTCCATTCTAATCATACATGGATTTCTAAACAGAAGAGACTATCTTCAGATTTCATCCCGCCCATTAGGATTAATCTTTATTTGTAAAAAATAGTGTAATTAATGCATGATAGAGAAAAATAACAAAAGGGGGTTCAAGACATAAATTACGAATGACGTCTTGAAACCAAAGGAGGATTCGAGTTGAAAACCTGAAAAGGCAGCTCGAATACAAAAATTGGGCAGCTGAGGCGATCGCACAAATTCCTTGATAAGGCATCGCACAATCCGAGCTTGACCATGAAAGCTAGGAATCGGAGAACACTTCCAATAGATGAGCATGTAAGATACCCCATCAAACCTTTGAGCATCAAATAAACAAAAATGCCAAACCTTTGACCAAACACAATAACCTGAGACATTTTTATCCTTTCCTTACTTAACCATTTCCCAAAAATAGATTTGATCTTGGCACGTGTCAAACGACTATAATTTATTGAAGGATTAATAATGTAATTAATTCTTTGATATCCAATGAACTCTAGTTTTATGATTTGTCTCAATTGTAAAACCGTGAAAGGGGCAATATTTTCAAAACTTTTGGTTAAACATTTTTTGAAACTCTTTTTTGATATTTTCAGAACTTTGAAAATAAAAAAGAAAGAATTTTTTTTTTCAAAACAAGACAATCTCTCTAGAGTGGATCTTGGTAAATGACATGTGGCTCTCAAACACAAAACTCATGGTTAGAATCAATGTTGAAGTAAGAAATCAGGAACAACGAGGGCATCTTTGAAGATTCAACATCAAATGTTTGGGCATTTTTTAGATTTAACATCAAATGTTGGGGCATTTTTTGAGATTCAACATCGAATATTGGGGCATCTTTGGGAATTCAACATCCTGATGCAAATTATCAGACCTTTTGAAGGCATTTCCTCCATATGCAGGAACAAGCACATAAAGCTCGAGACTCTATTCAGGGGATAAAATAGAACTAATTCATGTTACATGCATCTTAGACATACTTAAGAGCATCACATTTATCATTTTTTGTGTACATAAGTTTTTTGCAGCTTTTAGAGTCGAGTTTCAACTTCAAGATGAAGGATGCTCGATTCAAAAGTACATGGTGGTTGCTCTACTTCACAGCGAATGGGCGACTGTCTGACAACAAATAACTTTCCAATTTCATTCAGAGTCAATTTCAAATTCACAGCGAAAGATATTGGACTCAAAGCGACACAATTTGCTCGAGAGTAGATTTCAACTTCCCGACGAAGGATATCTAGCTCGAAGTTAAACTTCACAATAAAGGGGTGATCCACGGTTTCAACTTCACGGCGAAGGGAATCGTGTCCACCCGCAACATACAATACTTGGATTTCAACTTCACGACGAAGGATATTCAAGTCAAGGCTCAACTTTACGATGAAGGAGCAATCCACGATTTCAACTTCACGATGGAGGATATCGTACCCACACATCCACGATTTCAACTCCACGACAGAGGATATCGTGCCATTTTGAGGCTCAACTTCACGATGAAGGGGCTTCCCAATTTCAGAGCCAATTTCAACTTCATAGCGAAGGATATTGCAATCGAGACAACACAAGTTCAACTTCACAGTGAAGGGAAGACTGGTTGTCAACAAACTATTTCCCAGTTCCAGAGCCAATTTTAACTTCACGGCAGAGGATATTGGACTCGGAACAATACAACTTACTTGGATTTCAACTTTACACGAAGGGAATCGTACACAAAGCAACATCCATCTCCAGATCGGATTTCAACTTCACGGAGGAGGATATCCAACTCAGAGAAGAAATGTCTGTCAACAAACTTTCCAGTTTCGAAGTCAATTTCAACTTCACAGTGAATGATATTGGCCTCGAAACAGCATACTGGATTTCAACTTCATGACGAAGGATATCTAATTCCAAGGCTCAACTTCACAATGAAGGGGCCATCCACGGTTTCAACTTCACGACGAAGGGAATCGTGCTCACCATTGTCTCTCTTGAGACATTTTCCAAGTTTTGTCTCTCTTGAGACAGTTTCCATTGAAACAACAAATTTTGTCTCTCTTGAGATAGTTTCCCTTGAAACAAAATATTTGAATCTGTTTCACTTGAAACAAATTTCGTCTCCCTTGAGACAGTTTCTTTTGGAACTAAGTTTTGTCTCTCTTGAGACAGTTTCTCTTGAAGCAAATTTTGTCTCCCTTGAGACAGTTTCCCTTGAATCAAATTTTGTCTCTCTTGAGACAGTTTCCCTGGAAAAAAATAATTGAATATGTTTTCCTTGAAACTAATTCCATCTCCCTTTAGACAATTTCTTTTGGAACTAAGTTTTGTCTCTCTTGAGACAGTTTCTCTTGAAACAAATTTTTTCTCCCTTGATACAGTTTCCCTTGAAACAAATTTTGTCTCTCTTGAGACAGTTTCCCTTGAAACAAAATAATTGAATCTGTTTTCCTTGAAACTAATTCCGTCTCCCTTGAGACAATTTCTTTTGGAACTAAGTTTTTTCTCTCTTGAGACAGTTTCTCTAGAAACAAATTTTGTCTCTCTTGAGACAGTTTTCCTTGAAACAAATTTTGTCTTTCTTGAGACAGTTTCCCTTGAAACAAAATCTTTGAATCTGTTTTCTTTGAAACTAATTTCGTCTCCCTTGAGACATTTTCTTTTAGAACTAAATTTTGTCTCCCTTGAGACAGTTTCTCTTGAAACATAAACATTGAAAAAATTTCCCTTGAAATGAAATTTGTCTCTCTTGAGATAGTTTCTCTTAAAAGAAAATCTTTGAATCTGTTTCCTTTGAAACAAATTTCGTCTCCCTTGAGACATTTTTTTGGAACTAAGTTTTGTCTCTCTTGAGATAGTTTCTCTTGAAACATAAACATTAAAAACATTTCCCATGAAATGAATTTTGTATCTCTTGAGATAGGTTCCCTTGAAACAAAATTGTCTCCCTTGAGACAGTTTCTCTTGAAACATAAACATTGAAAACATTTCCCTTGAAATGAATTTTGTCTCTCTTGAGATAGGTTCCCTTGAAACAAAATTTTGTCTCCATTGAGACAGTTTCTCTTGAAGCATAAACTTTGAAAACAATTTTATTTGAAACAAAATCTTTGAATATGTTCTACGTTAAACAAATTTCGTCTCCCTTGAGATAGTTTTTTCTGGAAGTTTTTGTCTCTCTTGAGACAGTTTCTCTTGAAACAAGTTTTGTCTCTCTTGAGACAGTTTCCCTTGAAACTTCAACCTTTGAAATCGTTTCTCTTGAAACACAAAAAAAACCTTTGAAAATGTTTCTCTTGAAAAACCAAACCCTCGAATTCGATTACACTCAGCTTCAAGGGCACATCATTTACAGCGTAACTCAAGGCTAGAAGGGTTATCTATCACCAAAAGACCTTCGAGTTCGACTATGCTCAGCTCTAAGGGACATCATTTGCAGCATAGCTTAAGTCGAGAAGGGCTATCTGCCAACTAAAGACCTTCGAGTTTGACTACGCTCAACTCCAAGGCACATCATTTACAGCATAACTCAAGACAAGAAGGGCTATATGTCAATAAAATTATCGAGTTTGATTTCATTCAGCTCGATGACACCTCAATCATACTACTGTCCGGCTGCAATCGAGGTTTTCAAGCGGAGAAGAAGATCTGGATTAGCCGTGCTTTAGTAGCAAGAAGCCTTTTTCCCGTCAGCATAGCTTAAGTCGAGAAAAGCTATATGTCAACGAAGACTTTTCGAGTTCGGTTTCATTCAGCTAGAAGGCATATCAACCATAGTGTGGAGTCAAGAGATTACTTTCCAGTCGAATTTTTAGCCAAGGTCTTTAAACCCAGAAGAAGACCAAAGTGGACTACAACAAGAAGCCACATTCTGATTCAAATCATTTCAAGATAGACTCGATTTCGTGACGGAGGAGCCATCTGCAATTCAATTCGACAGGGAGTTATTCTTCAACTCCACTGAACGAAAATTTGTGTCTTTTTATCTTTGTCCTATTTTTTGTTCCACGAAAAAGGACAAAGAGGAGCAGCTTTAGACACCCATTTTCTTAAAAGATAGAACTAGTAAGAGTTCCTCTCCTAGGAGGACTCTTCCACCACCATATCTTTTGAAGCAACAACCACACCGACAAACGTACAACAACCGAGCAAGGAGTGTAGTTGCATTAGGATTCTATTGTTAATAGGATTCTAAAAATAGTTAGTTTTTTTCACTATAAATACATATAATCCTCCCCATTTGTAACACACGATTTACATACAAAATACAGAGGAAAGCACGGAAAATACCAAGGCAAAGCTATTGTAAACGATTCGAAAAGAAAATAAAAGGTATCATCTTTTTTACTTTTGATTCGGTCTCTTACATTTACGTTTTAATTATTATTATTTTATTTATTTAACTTTATTTATATGCATATTTCCATTGTTACTCATTTTATTTAATTGTTTTGTTATTTTTTTTCATGTAATATTTTTTACATTTTATGCATTTTCTTTTTTACTTTAGTATATATCTTTATTTTTTTAGATTATATATATATATATATATATATATATTTTTTTATATCAGTTTTATTAATTTATACACATATATATATTTACTATTTTTTTATTTTATTTATTTATTATATATATATATATATATCATTTTTACTTTATTATTATTATTTTATTTATTTGTTTTATTTATATATTTTTTCTTCTTTTTCTTTATTTTAGTTACTATTTTATCTTTGCTTTCTTTATCTTATCTTTTATTTAATTTGTTTTTTCTTCATTTTAATTTAATTAATTTATTTATTTCTTACATTTTTATCTAACATGGTTTTCTGACCTTCTTAAGGCCACACCTTTAAAACTATCCAAGGTAAGTAATTTTGATCGTATTTTTACCTTTTAATTTTAAATTATAATTTTCTTAATTTAAGACAACCGGTAAATTAATTGGTACCGAAAGGGCGGTTCAAGGGTGCTAATCATTCCTTGATCGTAACCGACTCCCGAACGCGACACATTTCTAGTAAAAACATAGATCAGGTAAGATAATGTCTGACCCATCTAAATTCGTTTTAAAGTGGTCGGTGGCGACTCCCAATTCATTTAATCCACGTCGAAGCCCAATTCCGAGGCCCAACCGAAAGACGGTTACGACAAACCGAAAAATGTACAAGATGGTGAATTGGCAAATTGTGTTTAGGGAGTAAGAAGAAAGATATGATATACAATTTTGCACAGTGATTTATACTTGTTAGACTTCTCAACTAAGTCTATCTCCACTACCTTAGCTCCTCACTAAGGATTTTCCAATAAATTCACTAATTTGTTCTTTCTTTTTTAAGGACAAAGAGATAACCTTTACAAAACTCCATAGCTTTTGACAGGTTAAGCTAGAACCAAAACCCCTTTACAAGGAAAAAAGATGTAAATAAAGAAAACCTCTAAAAATGAAAGTGTTTACAAAGAATTAAGCTCACAAGAACAAATTTTTTACAAGAGAACAAGAATAAAGAGTGAAAACCTATTCTCTTGTGTTTTCTTGCTTGGATAGGTGTTCTAACCATTCTTCAAATGTCTTGAACTTGTATTTATATGTTAGAATGAGTTTGTGGTCGTTTCTAGCCGTTGGGAGTGATTTGGAGCCGTTGGGAATATTTTCTCTGCAAAATAAAATAGTCTAATATAGAGGGTATCAGTACTCTCATAGGGAGTATCGATATTACCTTTATTATTTTTAAATAAAACTAGCCGTTACTAGCTGTTGGGCCTGACAGTATCATAATAATCCTATGGTATCGATACTACTATGTGAAGTAGTATCGGTACTCCTTTGGGTACCGATACCATTTTTGCATTCTAGAATTTGAACAATGTTGATAGTATTGATACTACTGGTAGTATCGATACTACCTAGAGAGATCGATACTTCTCTTATCTTTGGTATCGGTACCACATGAACAATATCAATACTGTTCATGTGGTATCAATACTGTAAGAAAATATCGATACTTATTGTCCAGAAAAGTAGTTTGTGCTCAATTCAATGTTTAAATGGACTTTAAATTATTTTTGAAAACTTTGAATAAATTCAATTTAAGTCCAAAAACATTTTGCCATAAATTGTTATATCAAAATATAGTTTAACGATCTCTCCCTTTTTGATATAACAAAACATTTAAAAAATTATTTTTGGCAAAACTCCCCCTTAATAAAATATTTAATGAAAAAGATACCAATTGTTGGAAAATGTTCAACTGCCCATTTTTCATTGGGAATTTGAATTTTCAAACCCATACTTCTCCCCCTTTTTGTTTTATAAAAAATAATTCAACTTTAAAGTTCAAAAATAACATTGGAGAGTAAGTGGTAAATTTTATCATAAAATCATTTGAAAAATCAAAAGCTCCCCCTCAAAAGGTGCATTCCAAACAAAATAATTTGACTTTAAAAGCTCGACGCTTAAACAAAACTAAATTTAAACAAAGATGAATAAATATGTTAGTAACACATGGAATTCAATATATCCAAGTCTAAAATACTTTATGCAATAAAAATTGTTGAATTTAAGTGCATATGCATAAAGTTATCCAAAAATGTTATGAATAAAAAAAATTGATATCAATTGTTAGAGAGATATCATTTGTCTTTTAAATCACATGCATAAACATTTAAATTTAGGTTAAAAATTAAAGTTTGTAAAATCAAAGCATTTGAAAATTTGATATCAATTGTTAGAGAGATATCATTTGCATTTGAAACCAATTTTGACCAAAATTCATTATGATGAACTAAAAATTATGAAAATTCATTAAAACTTTAAGATGTTCACCATAACTTCCTTTTAACATACATGAGATAGAAAATTAATAAAAAATCATTTAAGTTCAAAACTCATGCGTGCATAAACTAAATGAGCAACCAATTATGCAAAATTAAAAAACTTTAAGCTTAGAGGTTACCCATTCCTTTTCGAGTATGTCTAGAGCATTTGAATATCTTCACTTTCATCACCATTGCTCCTACACACCTACAAGAGACATTTAAGTTGATTTTGGTATCCAAATTACTTTGTATCCTTGAACATTAGTTTCAATGCCCCTTGTTCCCTTAGGAACCCATACTTGTATAATTTTAAAAGATTTTATTTTCTTTATAGGACAAGTATTTTCATATGACCATGAAAATGACAATGTGAGCATTTTGCCATTTTTAAACACAATGAGTTGTTTTTAGAAATTAATTATTTTTCTTTTGTTAAACTTACGAGCTTAACTTTCAAATCAAAATTTTTCTTTTTCTAAATCATTGATTTTGACTTTTGAAAGCTCTAAATCAATTTTCAAAGATTTATTTTGTTTTTCAAAATCAATTTTTGCTTTCAAAACCAAATCATTTTCAACTTTAAGTTTTGAAACTAATTTCTTATATTTGGAATTCATGGCCGCAGATTTCAAATACAACTCATTGTAAACAACTTGTAACTCATCAAAAGAATAAGAATCTAATTCATTTGAGTTATGCGTTACCATTGAATCTTCTTGGATAGCCACGAGTCACATAGGCTGGCTATTTCATCTTCATCATTTGAGTCATTTTCCATCACTCCAAGCCGCCACAAATACCTTCTTTTTACTTGATCCATTTTTCTTTAGAATGAGACATTCATACTTGACATACCCCGTTGTTTGACAATTGAAGCACACCGAGGGTCTCTTCTTCTTGTTCAATTCATGATGCACTTCCTTAGAAGTCATGAATCTCTTAAATCTTTTGAAGAGCTTGGACATCTCTTCTTCACCATCATCGTCTTCATCCACATATTCACTTGAATCTTTATTGATCTCATTAGTGGATTTGAAGGCAATACCTACCTCTTTATTCTTCTTGTTTTGTTTCTCTTCATCTTCTTCATGTTCCTTTACCATCAACTCATGAATGAGAAGAAAACCAATAAGCTCATCAAGAGTGAGAGACTTCAGATTCTTAGCTTTAATGATCGTTGTCTTCTTCGATTGCCAAGACTTTGGAAGAGAGTAGATTATCTTCCTTACAAGCTTTTCATTAGGGATTACTTCTCCAAATCCCTTGAGACCGTTGACAATCACGAAAAATCTATCCGTCATAACTTTGATGTCTTCATCGAGTTTCATCTTGAAATTCTCGTAGCTACGGTTGAGAAGACTTATCTTGGTTTCCCTCACTTCATTGGTTCCTTTATGAGTGACTTGGAACATGTCCCATATTTCCTTGGCATTATAACAAGATGAGACTCTTCCATATTCATCCGAGCCTAATGCATAAAAGAGGATGTGCATAGCCTTAGCATTGAGTTAAAACTTCTTCTTCTCTCCATCACTCCAATCATCCATATCATCAGGTGGAATGGAGTATCCCTTAATGTTTGATTTCCAAGCTCCTAGATCATTGGATTGAATGAAGAGCGTCATCCTATTCTTCCAATAGACATAATTTTCTCTATTGAAGTAAAGTGACTTGTTAACCGATTGAGAGTCTTCAATGTAGTAAGAATCAGAGGTCGAAGCCATCTTCTTGTCGGTTATGTGGGGAATCGATAGAGCTTCTTTTAGGATCATCTCAAAGTTGTTAAACCTTCTAATGAGTCAAGATCTGATACCAATTGTTGGGATTTTTGAAGCTCAATTTGAACAACTGAAAAATGTACAAGAGGGTGAATTGGCAAATTATGTTTAGGGAGTAAGGAGTAAGAAAGGATAAACAATTTTGCACAATGATTTATAGTGGTTTGACTTCTCAACTAAGTCTATCTCCACTACCTTAGCTCATCACTAAGGATTTTCTAACAATTCCACTAATTTGTTAATTCTTTTTCAAGGACAAAGAGATAACCTTTACAAAACTTCCTAGCTTTTAACAGGTTCTGCTAGAACCAAAACCCATTTACAAGAAAAAAAGAGGTAAACAAAGAAAGCCTCTAAAAAGGAAGGTGTTTACCAAGAATTAAGCTCACAATAACAAAATATTTACTAGTGAATAGGAATAAAGAGTGAAAAGCTCTTCTTTTGTGTTTTCTTGCTTGGATGGGTGTTCTAACCATTCTTTAAGTGTCTTGAACTTGTATTTATATGTTAGAATGAGTTTGTGGTCGTTTCTAACTGTTGGGAGTGATTTGGAGCCTTTGGGGATATTTTCTAAGCAAAATAAAACTGCCCAATATAGAGGGTATCAATACTCTCATAGGGAGTATCAGTACTACCTTTGTTATTTTTAAATAAAACTAGCCGTTACTAGCCATTGGGCCTGACGGTATCGATAATAATCCTATGGTATCGATACTACTATGTGAAGTAGTATCGGTACTCCTTTGGGTATCGATACCATTTTTGTATTCTAGAATTTGAACAATGCTGGTAGTATCGATACTACCTAGAGAGTATCGATGCTTCCCTTATCTTTGGTATCGGTTCCACATGAACAATATTAGTACTGTTCATAAGGTATCGATAATGTAAGAACAATATCAATACTTATTATCCAGAAAAATAGTTTGTGCTCAATTCAAAGTTTAAATGGACTTTAAATTATTTTTGAAAACTTTGAATAAATTCAATTTAAGTCCAAAACATTTTGCCATAAATTGTTATATCAAAACATTGTTCAACTCTAACCCATCAAGCTGGGAGTAATGGTGGTTATCAAAATGCAACATATAACTTATAACAGACTGTAAATCTGTAATGAAAATAGTTAAAAAAAGAATTGTTACTTAAGTTAAAAAAATAATTTAATGATTATATATATTGTTGTTAAATTTATCAAATAACTTAAGCTTTTAAATACTTTTGAGTTGAAACATATATATATATGAAATTATTAATAAACTTTTAAATTTTTTATTTAATTTTTTAAAAACTAACTTGATGATATATATAAAGTATTATTAAATTATCAAATAATATATAAAATTTAAAATGATTAATAAGTTAAAAAATAAATTAATGATTACTTAATATATATATATATATATATATATATATATATATATAGGGTAAACTATGTCGATAGTCCCTTTTGTTATAGGTCTGACAAACTTTGGTTATCGAAAAAAATTAAGGGGAAAAGGTACCTTACATTATCAGTATATCTGGTTTAAGTCCATATGCTATTAATTCCCCCTTTTTTAAGTCCATTTTATTGAAGTCTGAGGGACTAAAATGGAACGACCTATAACGTTAAATACTGAAATCGGTCAGACCAATAACATTAGATACCTAAATTGGACTGGTCGATGGTATTAGTGACCATTTTCCCTTAATTGTTTTCTATGAACAAAGTCGGTCAGACCGAAAACATAGGGGACTATCGACATAGTTTACCCATATATATATTATTGTTAACTTTATCAAATAAGTTCATATATTTGTTAACAAAAATAAATTGAATTATGGGTAAACTTTGCCAATAATCCCCTTTGTTTTCGGTCTGACTGACTTTGGTCACCGATTTTTTAATTAAGTGTGCTTGGTCGCTAACATTATCGGTCTATCGGTTTAGGTCCCTTAGCCGTTAACTTCCTTTAACACATTAACAAAAGTCTGAGTTGGTAATTAAAAAAATAATAAAATAATAATAAAACCCACGTTGCCTCTCAAATCATAAAAAAATTAGAGTTGATGAAAACACTTGAGCTTTTTATGAAAAATGTTTCTCCCTCTTATTTTTCTTCTTCTTCCCCTCCCCTTTTTATCTTTCTTTCTCTTCTTCCCAAAAACTTGATGGAAAAACTTGTTATTTCTCAATAGTTGATCAATTTTTAGGTGTCCAACACCGTCAATTTGATTATACAATTGAGCTAAACAATTTAACCCAAGCTCAGATGAACCAATTCAACTAACCGAGCTACCTTTATCAAAATTCTCAACCCAACAACAACTACATGGTGAGCTTTCTTAGCCCCCAGTCTCAATGAAAGATATGGATTCACCACCAAAACCCACCAAGCTTTACAGAGGAGTTAGGCAGCGTCATTAGGGAAAATGGGCCGCTGAGATCCGACTAGCTAAGAGCCAGACCCGTATTTGTTAGACACTTTTGATAAAGCCGAGGAAGCTACATTTGCATATAAAAAAGTAGCCTATAAACTTAGGGGTGACTTAGGGAGCCTCAGTTTCCCCAACTTTCTCCACCATGGTTTGGAATCTAGATAGGACACAAACTATGCAATCGGACATGATGCAAATTCTTCGGTAATACTACTATCAATGAGAGAAAATAAATTATTTTCATATACAACATAGCTAATATTATAGAAAAAGAAACCATTTTGTTCTTTGTCGGTACATTTATTTCAATATGCATGCGTCACATATAGCTTTTCCCACACCACTCCCAAATTTTTTGTAACGGGTCGAATTGTGGGTTAGAAGTTTCGAGCATATTTGATTTGGACCTTAGAATAATTTCCCCAACCCATTAAGGTTTTGACCGAAGTATAATTTGATTTGGGATTGGGGTGAGTCCATTAAATGATAAAAAAGATAAATTTAATCTTGGACCAAATGGGGAGGGACTAGGTGAGTAATTATCCTATTTTTCAAAAAAGGCTGAATTCCAATTAATTGGATGATATTACCGTATGATAACTTCATCTCTTTTTCCTTACTATTGTTTGTCTTCTTTCTCTTTTCTTCTTCTTCTTCCCATTCTCTTCCAAGTCAAGATAAAGTTTCAAGCTTTAAGAATCCTAAGCCTCATTTGAGAATTCTAAGGTCAGAACTACAATCCTTCCCCCTCAAGCTTTCGTTCAAGCCCTCATTTGCATGGTTTGGCTTAGTTTTTCCAGAGGTGGGTTTTAGAAGGGTTTATGGAACCTTATGGTTTAATCCATTTTTGGGAGAATTTTAAGTTATAGGAACGTTTCTAACTTCATTACAAGTATTTCCACGAGTTAATAACTCATTTTCCATGGTTTTATTAGTGTAAGAGCAATGGGAGATCTCAAAGGCTAGAGGCAAGTAAAACTTGGTCCTAGGGTGATTTGAGAATGCTTTTCTGTCACCTAGCTTCAAGGTAACACGATTTTGATTTGTTTATACAACATGTAGATAATTTTATGTGCATTTGGTATGTTAAGCTCATGAAAGCATGCTAGAGTAAATCCATGGCATAATTCATATTTTTGTGTTACAAGCATGAAAATTGATACCTTTTGACCTCTAAGACATCAAATAAGACTATAAAAATGTTTAAGGGACTTAGGGGAGTCAATGGGTGAGGTTTGGGCATGATTTCGTAATCAAAATAGAGAACCAAGGTCCATGAGTATCGGTATTAGAAGAACAATATCGATAATGTTCTTCGTGAAAGGAAAAAATAAAGTAAAATTTAGGGGCAATATCGATACCTCTTTAAGGAGTACCGATACTAGGGGTCTGGTATCGATACTTCGAGGGTTGTTATTGATACTGAGGCATTTTTGAAAACATCGAAGTTTATTTTGGTATTGATACTCAAGGGAGTATTGATACTCAAGGGAGTATCGATAACCAAGGTAGACCAACACCCAAGCATTTTTCAAAACATCGAATCTCATTAAGTATCGATACCTAAGGGGTGAGTATCGATACTACTGGCCCTTATTGATACCCCACAGTGATTTTTGTAAATTGGTTTGGGTGTTTAGGTTAAGGTGTTTTAAGTTCGCATAAGCTAAAAGTATCCAATACAAGTGAAAACAAATAAGTTAACTCATTTCTCACCTAGAAACCAAGTACGATAAGGTGACATAAGATATGCCTATGTATGATGCTCAGGAAATGGCTAGGACACCCGAGTTAGTCTAGCACTATGATGATTGTCTTTCGTTTATAAATATATGGATATTATTTGTTTGGTACGTATTCGATGCACATAAATTTCATGTTGTACTGGTATGAATTTTGATGTACGTAAATTCTGGAATCATACCATATGCTCGACTAAGTACGGGATGTGAGCTTCTGATGCACGCAAATTTTGGACCTCACTCCGACCTCTCGAGGATTTGAGGTAGACCGAGGGTTGTAGTTTTGATGTACGTAAATTTTGGTCCGTACCCCAAAGAAATCATATTTTAGATGGGCAAGTATGTGTTATCCGAGATGCACGTAAATTCCTCCGACCACTCTGCTTAACATATCTCATGTTTGATATGTACTTTTGCATGTTCATGACTTTACATACCAATATGTTCATGTAAAGAATGCATATAGTATTGCATAGTTATTTATGTGGCACCGAGTTTGTGAGCTCAGCGTATGGAATGTGTTTTCGTGCGCAGGTTAGTACATGATCACTGAGAAAGCCTATCGTATCTGTCTATTCCATACTGGCTGATTATCAGATTATGTCTTTTGTATTTGTAGAGGGTATGTATTCTATATGGACCTTGTGTATTCGAGTTATAACTCTATTTTGAGTTCCAAACTCATGGGTTGTATTTTTACGTATTTGGGAGACTCCCTTAATTTGTAAACTTTATTTCTATATCGTATATGGTATGATGAATGTTTTCGATGGTTATAAACTGTTTTGAAAAGAATTTTTCGAGTTGACTCCTTCGGTGGTTTCATTTAGCATCATAATCCATTGATCTTTAAGTCAGATTGGATTAGGTGTTACATTTAGTGGTAGTAGAGTGTCCATGTTTAGTCATTCCTAGGACCCACGAGTCAGAGTCTGTAAGTGTCTGTGTGAGTACATGACTCTAGAGTATCAATAATACTTAGATTTTGGAATGACGATATTGACCTCTCTTTTCTTTTATTTGTAGGATTCGATTATGACCAAAGACGATGTCCTTAGTCATGAGGGCCAGGAGAAGAATCACACCTCATTGGTAGGGGATTTCGATAACGAGTACACCCTAGATTCTGAGCATGATGCGCATGTGGACGTAGGAGTCAATAAGGTGACCTTTTTCCGTGATCTGACATCGACCCTTCGGCATATTGTTCGAGGTATCTCAAATCTATCTTCTTTACCACATCCCCCGCTCATACCCCCAATTTAACTTACTATGGCATCTAAGGAGTCTCCGATCGAGAGACTCCATCGTTACATGATGAACGACTTCTATAGATCCGAGGATAACAATCCCATCTCTGTAGACTAGTGGCTTTGAGCGATATTTCGTAAGTTAAGTCAGTTACACCTTACTCCTGAGGACAAGTTAAAATACGTCACCGCCCTTTTGAAGGGTGATACAATTGACTGATGGGGGACCTTATAACTAACCATGGAGCCAGAGAGACCTATATGGGAGTACTTCTTGTTAGAGTTCCGTGAAAAGTACATCGGAGAAGTTCACTTGGATGATTTATGCAATCAGTTTCTATATCTATCCAGGGCGACCGAACGGTGCTTGAGTATGAGAAAATGTTTCTCTGGTTGAGCAGGTATAGACTAGATCTTATTTCGACTGAGGCTCACCGCTGTAGGAAGCTTAGAGATGACCTCCATTTAGACATATAGACTCAGTTAGTAGTTAATCTTCCTCATGTATTTATGAATCTGACCCACCAGGCTAAAGAGGTCGAGAGAGTTATGAACAAGAGTACTCAGTCAATAGGTGACTTAGTGGGACAGAGCCGGAGGGCTCTAGAGATATCTAGGCAGTCTCATTCGTCAGTGAAGAGGGCCAAGGGACCTCAAGGTTCAGGGAGACCACCATCAGGGCTGTCTAGGGGAACATCCCACAGTTAAGACCGAGGAGGCAAATCTGGATACTGTAGAATACCCTTATCGTTAACTTTCAGATCTAGTGCCAACAAGTTAGGGATGACACCAGACCATTCGGTGTGCATGGGTTGTGGGCAGAGACACCATGGAGAATGCTATCGGTGATAGTAGGTTACTTCAAGTGCGGGTCCTTGGACCATTTTGTTAGAGATTGCCCCAGAGCTCAGAGTTCGGCCCCCACATCATCGCAAGGGTCTACCCAATATATTATGTGAGGTCGAGGGTTCTCGAGGGGTGGCAGAGCTAATCCGTGGTAGTACAACGGGGGTACTACTAGATCTGAGTCTGTCTAGGAGCCCTTATTTGCATCACACCAATATATCGTATGAGCCTAGAAAGAGTGTGATACTGCAAATGTGATTTCAGGTATATTTACAGTTTTCTCCATTCCAATTACTGCATTGATAGACACAAGTTCTATCCACTCATATGTTTGTTATGATATGATACAAGAGAGAAAATTCCTGGCTTAGGAGTTACAGATAGGGGTCAAAATGTCTAGTCCATTAGGATTAAACGTTTTGGTTGACAAAATTCACCGTCGTGGCCCCGTTAAGCTTCAGGGTGAGGTATTCTTATCCGATTTGATAGAACTATTGTTTTGAGAGTTTGATATGATATTAGGCATTGATTGTCTTATTAAGCATGACACAAGTTTGATATGTAAGACAAGATGGCTTAAACTTTGCAAGGACGAAATACCAAGGTAGTGATGACCAGTGGGAGTACGGGTTACACTACCAAAGTTATTTCGACAATCAAGGCCCAAAGATTATTGAGTCAAGGGTACAAAGCATTCTTGGCTCATGTTATTGATACATGAGTCTTCATTCCGACACTTGAGGATATTCGTACCATTTGAGAGTTCTCTAATGTGTTTCCAAATAGTTACCAGGGCTATCATCCGACCGTGAGGTTGAGTTCAACATAGAGGTTTTGCTAGGTTCAGCTCCAGTATCCATTGCACCCTATCGCATGACACTGACAGAGTTGAAAGAGTTAAAAAATTAGATTCATGAGTTATTGGATAAGGGCTTCATTCGAGCAAGCGTTTCACTATGGAGAGCACCGATCCTCTTTGTCAAGAAAAAAGATGGGTCAATGAGGTTGTCATGGAATACTGGTAATTAAACAAGTTATTTATCAAGAATTGTTACTCTCTTCCTTGAATAGATGATATGTTTGACCAACTTAAAGGCGCATATGTGTTCTTTAAGATTGATTTGAGGTAAGGGTATTATCAATTAAAAGTCAAGGATGCCGACATTTCTAAGACCACTTTTAGGATAAGGTACGACCATTACGAGTTCCTCGTGATGCCTTTCAGACTCACCAATACCCCAACGACATTCATAGATTTAATGAACCGAGTCTTCTATCATTATCTGGATTAGTTCGTGGTAGTTTTCATCAAAAACATACTTGTGTACTCACGATCTGAGGAAGATCATTATCAACATATTCACATAATTTTATAGGTACTTCAGGAACATCAACTATATGCCAAGTTTGGGAAGCGTGAGTTTTGGTTAATCGAAGTGGCATTTTTGGGCCATATAGTAGCAACTGATGGCATTTGAGTATATTCTTAGAAGATTAAGGCAGTGTTATATTGGGAATTTCCTAAGAATGTCACCAAGGTACGTAGTTTTTTTAGTCATAACAAGGTATTACCGTCATTTCATCAAGGGATTCTCCATGATTGCGAAACTATTAACCAAGTTACTTCAAAAGAGAGTTCCTTTCATATGGAATGAGAGGTGCTAAGAGAGTTTTTACCAGCTGAAGGAGATCCTTACACAAGACCCCGTTTTGATTCAACCGTAATCGAGTAAGTACTTCATAGTTTTCAATGATGCGTTGTTAAATGGTTTGTGATGTGTCTTGATACAAGAAGGAAAAGTTGTGGCATATGTGTCTCATCAGTTGAAGCCTCACGAGCCAAACTATCCTACCCATGATTTGGAGCTTGTCGTAGTGGTTTTCGCCTTGGAAATTTAGAGGCACTACTTGTTCGAAGAGAATTGCCACATTTTTACGGATCACAAGGGGCTTAAGTATCTGCTTACTCAGAAGAAATTAAACTTGAGACAACGAAGATGGGTAGAGCTACTAAGGACTACGATTGTGTGGTTAATTACTATCAGAGTAAAGCGATTATGGTTGCGAACGCTTTGAGTATGAAGGTCTTAGTATAGCTGAGAGCTTTACTAACGCGTCTAAGTTTATCGAATTCGGGTAAATTTTTAGCCGAGTTAAGGATTGAGACCAAGTTGGTGGGTGAATTTAAACGATTACAAGATTCAAATGACCGAGTGAGGGCTCCATTAGAGCAAGTATTTCGAGGTGAGACTCTCAGTTTTGAGTTACTCGATAGACACATACAATATTTTTTAGGACGTTTATGTGTGCCATCTGACAGATAGCTTCATGATAAGATTCTTCAGGAGGCACATTATAGTCCCTTCTATGTTCATCTGGGTAGAGACAAAATGCACCAAGATCTTCGACCATTGCATTAGTGGTCGAGCATGAAGAGAGAAGTATCTGAAATTGTTGCCAAGTGCCTAGTGTGCCAACAAGTTAAGGTAGAACACCAAGTTCTCTCTGGATTACTGTAACCGATTCAGATTCCACAGTGGAAATGAGATAGAGTGACAATGGATTTTGTAACCGGTCTACCGATGATGAGATTTTGGCACAATGTTTTGTGGGTTATAGTAGATCGATTGATCAAATCTGCTCATTTCTTTTCGATCCAGATGGAGTTCACGTTTGAGAGATTGACTTAGATGTACATCCGATATATTATGAGATTGTATGGAGTCCCTATCTCATTCATATCCGACAGATATACATGCTTCATCCTCATATAGATGGGCAATCCAAGTACGTTATTTAGATTTTGGAAGATATGATTAGATGCACTATTTTGGATCTTGACGGTAGTTGGGAGGATCATTTACACTTGGTAGAGTTCTCCTGTAATAACCACTTCTAGGAAAGTATTCAGATGGCTCCGTATGAAGCTTTGTATAAGCACAAGTGTAGAACTCCATTGACTTGGACGGAGCTCAGCGAAGTCAAGATAGTAGGCCCCGACTTGATTTGAGAAATCGAAGAAAAGTTTTAGTTGATTTAAAGTTGTCTGAAATAGGTCTCTGACATACAGAGATTATATGCCAATCTGAAGCACAAAGATATAGAGTTCGCAGAGGGAGACAAATTATTTCTTAGGTTTTTCTCATGGAAAAATGTACTTCAGTTTGGGCGCAACGGTAAATTGACCCCTCTATTCGTTGGACCATATGGGGTTTTGGAGAGAGTTGGGCCAGTGGCTTATCATTTGGCGATGCCTCCAAAGCTTGAGCATATCCACAATATATTTCATATATACATGCTCCGAAGGTATCAATCTGATTTGTCCCAAGTTATCCCCCTTGAGCAAGTCGAAGTGAGGCAAGACTTGACTTATGAGGATGAACCGATTTGAATCCTTACTAGAGACACCAAGGAACTTTAAAACAAGAGTATACATTTAGTAATGGTTTTATGGAGGAACTATAGTGTAGAGGATGTGACATGAAAACCCAAGGAAGACATACAACTTCAGTATTCGTACCTCTTCTATTTAGGTAAATTTTGAGGAAAAAATTTCTTCTTAGGAGGGGAGAGTTGTAACCCCTAATTTCAGGTTAGGCATTTCGAGTATATTCGATTTGGACCTTAGAATAATTTCCCTAACCCATTAAGATTTTGATCCAAGTAGCATTTAATTTGGGCTTGGGATGAGCCCAATAAATGATAAAAACATGAATTTATTCTGGGACCAAAAGAGGAGGGACTAGGTGAACAATTATCCCATTTTTCAAAATAAGGCTGAATTCTCATTAATTGTGATGATATCACCGTCTGATAATTTCATCTCTTTTCCTCATCATTGCTTATCTTATTTCTCTCTTCATCTTCATCACTTTCTCTTCCAAATCAAGATAAGGGTTCAAGCTTTAAGAATCCTAAGCCTCCTTTGAGAATTCTAAGGTAATAACTACAATCCTTCCCCCTCAAGATTTCATTCAAGCCCCTATTTTCATGGTTTATCTTAGTTTTTCCAAAGGTGGGGTTTAAAAGGGTTTATGAAACCTTATGGTTCAATCCGTTTTTGGGAGAGTTTTAAGTTGTAAGAACATTTCTAACCTCATCCCAAGTATTTCCACGAGTTAATAACTCATTTTCCATGGTTTGATTAGTGCAAGAGCAAGGGGAGAGCTCAAATGCTAGAGACAAGGAGAAGTTGATCCTAGGGTGATTTGAGAATGTTTTTCAGTCACCTAGCTTTAAGGTAAAACGATTTTGACTTGTTTATACCACGTACAGATCATTTTATGTGCATTTGGTATGTTTAGCTCATGAAAGCATGCTAGAGTAAATACATGGCATAATTCGTATTTTTGTTTTACAAGCATGAAAGTTGATACCTTTTAACCTCTAAGACATCAAATAAGACTCTAAAAATGTTTAAGGGACTTATGAGAGTCAATGGGTGAGTTTTGGGCATGATTTCATGCTCAAAACAGAGCACCTGAGTATGTTAGTATTAGTACTGGAAGAATAGTACCGATACTGTTCTTCGTTAAAGGCAAAAAAAGAGTAAAATTCAAGGGCAATATCGATACCCTTTTAGGAATATCGATACTCCGAGGGTTGGTATTGAGACTAAGGCATTTTTCAAAACATCGAAGTTGATTTTGATATCGTTACTCAAGGGAGTATCGATAACCAGGGTAGAGTAGGGAGTATCGATACCCAAGCATTTTTCAAAACATCGAATATGATTTTGGTATCTATACTCACTTGAGTATCGATACCCAATGAGTGAGTATCAATACTGCTGGTCCATTATCGATACCCACAATGATTTTTGGGCATTTTTTATAAATTGGTTTGGGTGTTCGGGTTGAGGTGTTTTAAGTTTGTATAAGCTATAAGTATATAATACAAGTGAAAACAAACAGGATAACTCATTTCTCACCTAGAAACCAAGCAACATAGGGTGACATAAGATATGCCTTTGTATGATGCTCAGGAAACGGGTAGGACACCCGACTTAATCTAGCATTATGATGATCATCCTTTGTTTGTCAATATCCAAATATTATTTGTTTGGTACGTATCCGATGCACGTAAATTTTGGGTCGTATCGGTACAAATTTTGATGCACGTAAATTTCAAAATCGTACCCTATGCTTGACTTGGTACGGGATTTGATCTTCCGGTGCACTTAAATTCTAAACCTCACCCCAACCTCTTAAGGATTTGAGGTAGACTGAGGGTTGTAGTTCTGATGCATGTAAATTCTGGTTCTTATCCCAAAGTTATCTCGTTTTAGATGGGCTAGTGTATGTTGTCTGAGATGCACATAAATTCCTCGAACCATACTTAGCCTATCTCATGTTTGATATGTACTTTTGCATGTTCATGACTTTACATTCTGGTTTGTTCATGTAGTGAATGCATGTAATATTGCATAATTATTTTCATGGCACTGAACTTGAGAGCTCAACATATGGAATGTGTTTCCGTGCGCAAGTTAGTAGAGGATAGCTGAGGGAGCCTATCGTATCTGTCCATTCTAGATCGACCGATTATTAGAGTATTTCTTGAGTATTTACAGAGGACATATATTCTATACAGACCTTGTGTATTCGAGTTATAACTTTATTTTGATTTCTAAACTCATGGTTTGTATTTGTTTGTATTTGGGAGACTCCTGTTATTTGTAAACTTTATTTATATACCGCATATGGTATGATGGATGTTTTCGATGCTTATAAACTATTTTGAAAAAAAATTAGGTTGACCCCTTCGCTGGTTCCGTGTGGCATCGTAATCCATGGATCTTTGGGTCGGACTAAATTAGGGTGTATACTTTTCCTTAGTTATCACAGCAAGAATTGCACTCATGTCATCAACTGTGAAAATTTATTCCCAGCTCCAGTACTTGTAACGAGAAAAATGAAACTTTTATTATCTCCAAAATCGAAATGAGAAATAATTTCCACTCTGATTATAGGCCGGGGAAGAGTTAGGAGAATATGTACCAATTGATCATAATCGAAGCATTCGCGAAGAACTCTCATCTCCGTTGGCAAAGGTGATTTTCCCTCTAAATGTAAGTGCTGAACCACATCTTTTTTATTGTATGTACAGAAACATCATAATGAAATATTCACAAAGTCAATAATATTGTTATTATCACTTCTTTTTTCATTCTCCTTATTGTTCTTATATTTTTTTTCATAATGAAATATAAATATGCTGGTGGTTGATGTCGAGAAGTTTGCTTCACATAATAAGGTAATTTGATCATTACTTTCCCATGTTTCATTGTTCTTATATTCTGGTTATAATTCATTTTGAGGTCATAACTTATTATAGGTTAACCATAATCACAAGTTGATATTGTTATTATCACTCCTTTTTTTCATTCACTTTATTGTTCATATATACCCAAAAATATGGTTTGTTATCGATGAGAAACAACCTATATATTACTCATGCTAAGGTTGAAGTTATTGAAAGCATCTGATATGAAGCCTTCTGGTTAGTTTCAGATCAAGTTGTTTTAAATGTGCAAGAAGAAGAATAAGAAGAGTTAAAGAAGATGATGAAGAAGGGAAGGAGGAGGAGGAGTTAACTTAAGAAGAAGAGTTGACGTAAGAAGAGTTGCCCTGTATTAAAAAGATTTAATTCCCACGTAACACTTATGTTAAAGTTTAATAAGAACTAACAACCAAAGGACTTAAAATGAACGAATTGATAACGTAAGGGACCAAGTGTACTTAATTAAAAAAACCTGTGACCAAAGTCGTTTAGACCGAAAACAAAGCAAACTATTGGCATAGTTTACCCTTGAATAAGGTGAAAGAATTTCAACTGATCATTCATGACATTCTTGCATAAGTGATGATTATAAATGAATCATTTCAGGTGGTAGTCATTATTGAAAAAATTTTGCCTGCTTGGAATGACTTTAAAAATTATCTTAAGCATAAGAGAAAAGAAAGGATAGTGGAAAATCTGATTGTGAGACATTGGATTAAAGAAGAAAATTGATGTGCGACTAAAAGGCTAAACAAAGCAGCCAAACATAACATTGCCAAGGCAAATGTGGTGGATGTAAAAAAGGACTTCAAGAAAAGAAAGCAATCTCAAATTAAAACTAGGACCAAAAGTCAGTGTTTCTAAGAAGCAAATATTCTAAGGGAAATGCTTTAATTGCAATAAGAATGGACATATGTCATCCGGATGTAGGCTTCCCAAAAGGTCCAAAACAAAAGAGGCTAATGTTGTGACAAAATTTTCCAAGGAAGTATCTGAACTTGACCTATGTGATGTGGTCTCTGAGGTTAACTTGGTTGATTCAAATCCAAGAGAATGATGGCTTGATACTAGTGCCACACGCCATGTTTGTTGTGACAAGGACTCATTTGCTAAGTTGCTTTCTTGTGAGAAAGGAGAAAAGCTCTATATGGACAATGCTACAACTTCTAGGATCAAGGGAAAGACACTGTAATTTTAAAGATGACTTATGGCAAAGAGTTGAAACTTCAAAATATGTTGTATGTGCCTGACATACGAAAGAACCTTGTCTCTGGGACCCTCTTAAGTATACATGGCTTTAGGATGGTGTTTGAATCCCAACAGTTAATTTTATGAAAAGGAGGAATATTTGTGGGAAGGGGATATGTATTGAACAATATGTGGAAACTCAATTCTATTTCTGTAAAAGCTAAAAATATAAATAAGAATGATTCTTCTTCTTCTGTTTATATGATTGAGTCATTAAATTTATGGCATGGTAGACTCGGACATGTTAATTATGATACTTTACATAAATTAATTAACTTAGAACACATTCCCCCATTTCACATTAATTATAATCATAAATGTTAAACATGTGTTGAAGCTAAATTAACAAGGTCTTCATTTAAACCCATTGAAAGAAATACAAAACCTCTTGATCTAATACACAATGATGCTTGTTACTTAAAATTTGTTCAAATTAGAGGAGGGAATAAATGTTTTATTACTTTCATTGATGATAGCACAAAATATTTCTATGTATATTTTCATAAAAGAAAAGATGAAGATATAGAAAAATTTATTCTCTATAAGCAGGAAGTTGAAACCCAACTTAACAAAAGGATTAAGAAGGTGAGATGTGATCGCGGTGGTGAATATGTTGAACCATTTGGTCAATATTGTGCACAACATGATATTATTCATGAAGTAACACCATCATACTCTCCTCAATCGAATGGAGTAGCAGAGCGGAAAAATCAAACATTAAAGGAAGTGATGAACGCTATACTAGGAAGTTTTGGGTTGTCACATAACATGTGGGGGGGAAATTGTCTTATCAGCAAATTACCTTTTAAATAAAGTGCCTGTAAGAAAAAAAGACAAAACACCATATGAGTTGTGGATAGGAAAGAAACCCTCATACAATTACTTGAAAGTGTGGGGGTGTCTTGCAAAGGTAATAACTCTTTTATCAAAGCAAATGAAAATAGGTCCTAAAATGGTGGATTACATTTTCATTGGCTATACTCACCACAACAATGCATATCAATTTCTTGTGCATGAATCAAAGAATCCAGAAATTCACAAGAATACGGATATTATAATCTAAAAATGCCCCATTCTTTGAAAATATATTTCCTTGTAAAACTAGAGAAGCTGGCTCAAGTTCAAGGAAACAAACTTTAGAAACTATTAATGAAAATAGTCAAGACTTCCAACAAGAAGTTGAGGTCGAGATAGAGCCAAGAAGAAGTAAAAGGGAATAGGTAGAAAAATCATTTGGATCATATTTTCTAACCTATATGCAAGATATTGAACCTGTAACTTGTAGCGAAGCTATACATTTATATGAAAGTAATTTTTGGAAAGATGTTATCAAGAGTGAAATTGATTCCATCATGCAAAACCATACGTGAGAATTAGTGGATCTTCCTCATGAAATTAAACCATTAAATTCTAAATGGATTTTCAAACGAAAAATGAAAGCAGATAGAACAATTGATAAGTACAAGGCCAGATTGGTTGTTAAAGGGTACCGACAAAAAGAAGATCTTGATTACTTTGATACATATTCGCCCGTATCAAGAATAACTTCTATAAGAATGATACTTGCAATTGCCACTTTACGGAATTTAGAAGAACATCAAATGGATGTTAAGACTTCTTTCCTTAATGGAGACCTTGATGAGGAAATTCACATGGAACAACCTGAGGGTTATGTAGCTCCAGTACAAGAAAATAAAGTATGTAAGTTGGTAAAGTCATTATATGGACTTAAGCAAGCACCAAAGCAATGACATGAAAAGTTTGATAATGTTATGATATCAAAAGGATTTAAAATAAATAAGTGTGACAAATGTGTGTATGTCAAAACCACTATTAATGGATATGTAATCCTATGCCTATATATTGATGACATACTCATTGTTGGAAGTAACAATGAAATGATAAAACGTACCAAAAATATGTTAAATTCAAAATTTGACATGAAAGACATGGGACTTGCTGATATGATTTTGGGCATCCAAATCAAAAGATCATCTAAAGGTCTCATATTGACTCAGTCACACTATATAGACAAGATTCTTGAAAATTTTGGCAAGGATGATTTTAATGTAGTCAAAACTCCGATAGATACAAGTCAACATCTATCTAAAAATAAAGGTGAAAGTGTTAACCAAGTGGAATATGCAAGGATCATAGGTAGTCTAATGTACCTTATGAGTTGCACTAGACTTTATATTGCTTTCACTGTAAGCAGTTTAAGCATATTTACAAGCAATTCAGGGGAGAAACAGTGGAAAGCAATTATGAGGGTATTGAGATATTTTAGATATACTCGAAACTATGGATTGCATTATTCTAGAGATCCTGATGCGTTAGAAGGATTCTCTGATGCCATTTGGATATCTAATATTCAAGATACTAAAGACACAAGTGGTTATACTTTCACATTGGGAGGAGGAGCCGTGTTATGAAAATCCTTAAGACAAACAATTATAACTAGATCCATGATGGAATATGAGTTTGTAGCCTTGGACAATACTAGAGAAGAGGAAAAATTATTACAATTTTTTTTTGAGGATATTCCTAAATAGCCAAAGCATGTACCCAAAATACATATATATTGTGATAACCAAGCAACAATTGTAGAGCACAAAATACAATGTATACTGGTAAGTCGAGACACATGTGACGTCGACACAATACTATTAGACAACTAATCTTAATTGGAGTTATCTCTATTGATTTTGTAAGATCAAAAGATAACATTATGGATCCACTAACCAAAGGGTTGAATCGAGATTAAGTTGATAAAACATCAAGAGGAATAAGACTAAAGCCACGAATTATTATTGCTCTATGTGAAGAAAAACCGAACCTAGTTGACTAGACATCCCAAGATCTAGGTTCAATGGGACAACCGACTTGCATAGACCTTGTGAGGTCACTGTATGGGGTTTTATCCCCAAGCTCATTCCTATGATGAAAACAGTGACTAAAATGAGAATGAGGTTAAACAATGCTTTTAATGACCACTATATGTTTCGTTGAACCAAACAACATAGGTCACATATGTGAGAGTGAAGTTGAGTCACTTCAAAGAGATTATTGGGGCATAGTTCTCTAAGCACTTTCAGAACCAGGAGATGTCTACGGCTATATGGACATAACCATGAGAACCAAAATCTTATCAGTGATGTAACACCCCCAACCCGTATCCGACCCGGATACGAGTCCGAAGTGTCACATTGACTTTTCAAACATTTATTCGTATAAAATAGTGAGTAATTTAAAAACTTTGATAACAGTTAACTCATTCAAAACCTTTACAAAATATATCAGAGTTCATACAATTTATATCTTTAGACTACATGCCAACTACACTCTATAACCAGTACATATATTTTCTGATCTGACATTTGGTAAGGAGAACTGACCTATCTTGCTCCGCATTACTCTTTACTCTTCTCGAAACCTACGTGTGAAACAATCACACGCTAAGTCGAAGACTTAGTGAGGCATAAAAACTTATAATGCACTTTATAACATATATCAATACATGCATGTTCTGTTCTATCATGTTATACCAAATTACATGCTTTCTTCGTATCATATAAAATCATATCAGATTAATTACAGTAAATACATACATACACATAACTCATCATTAACAGTTTATCATGTAATCACATACTTTTATGCTTAACCTTTTCAATCAAACACTATACACACACAACATCATATCATTTCTATAACATTTATCATACCACTAACATATATTTTTTCATATCTCTGGATTAGCCCATGTACATATGTGAGAACTATAGATATGTGAGTTTATGGAGGTTGTGCACTAATATTGTCACCACAGCTCATATAAATGCACCGAAGTGCCACATAGAATTGCACCGTAGTGCCACGTAGAATTGCACCGTAGTGCCATATAATAATGTCCATAAGGACCGCATATCATTCCTTAAGAATCATATACATATACTAGGGATCAAGCATGCGTCTCACCAGACTTCACACATGTTCCAAAGAATACATATATGTCCTAAAGGACCACAATGTCCCGAAGGACCACATATCATTCCTTAAGAATCATATACATATGCTAGGGATCAAGTATGTGTCTCACCAGACTTCACACATGTTCCAAAGAATACATATATGTCCCGAAGGACCACATATCATTCTTTAAGAATCATATACATATGCTAGGGATCAAGTATGTGTCTCACCAGACTTCACACATGTTCCAAAGAATACATATATGTCTCGAAGGACCACATAGACCCTCGACTCTTGGCATGCCAACTATACCCCTAGCTCTCATGACACATAACATGGGCATTGTCATTTAACAGTTCACATTACTTGTCATTTCTCTTCTGTCACATACCATATGTATGTGTAATCATGTATTCCATATCATATCACATGTTCATATAAGCTCATAGCTTCTTTCACATATACATGTAATCACTTAGTCTATTTTCATGTAATTCTTTTCACTTCTCATATGATTTTATATTCATATATCACATATTTCATATAGTCACTTGGCTTATTTCATTTCACATTGGGCATGTCTCATAGCATATATCACACATGCATATAATCATGTAACATATATAATAACCTATATCCATTTCATGTATCCATGCACATACCAAAATCATAAATCAAATAACATTGTATTATTACATACTTTGTTTCATAGCCATATATTTACATATCTTATACTTACCTAGTTTACTCTATTTCACACATAGTCACATAATCACGTAATATACTTACGCATAGATCATTTTCATACCTAAATCATATAACACCCAATTCTTCCTCATAAAGTATATATATTCATATAATAATATTATCCTATAAGTAAATACTTATCTTATGGTTTGGTATCATCATTTATACTCAATTCCCTTCACTAATATATTATTCTCATATTACTCTCTAGTCTAATCTTATTTAACTCATCACCTTTCTCATGTAGTCATATAAATCTATTATATAAATTCTTATAATTGATCACTTATACTATTAACATGTATGGCCACTTATCATATAACCTATTTCATATTCCCATGCAATCATATAGACCATTCATATTAATTCCTATACTTATCACAATACATGTATTCACACAATCATTTAACACATATTGTAATATATATCACATATACCCAAATCAAATATATGCCTATGATCATAAATTAATGCATTATAATATAGGAAATAGACTCGTCGTAAGTCTTATTTCCATTAAACATCATAAACTAACTTGTATGCACTCACCTGGCCTCACTAGTCCATTTCAATCTCTTATCTTCCCTTTTTATCGATCTTACTTGTCAATGATTCCGGAACTCGTTTAGGCTCTGAATCTACATAATAATTCATTGATACTTATCAGTATACTAATTAGTATATTCTAAACTATCATTTCTTAGGCTAAAAGAAAAGCCATTTTCATCTTTTAATGGAGGCATGCATCAATGCACTCCTGATGCATCGATGCACTGAGGGCATTCGATGTTCATTTTATTAGAAATGCATCGATGCACTCCTTATGCATCGATGCACTGACGACATTCGATGTTTGTATTTAAATTAATGCATCGATGCACTTCATATGCATCGATGTACCTTCAAAAAATTTCTGGGATTTATCATTGATGCATCGGTGCATAATGAATGTGCATTGATGCATATTGCCCAGAAATGTCATTTAAGCACGAAAATCTCTTCTTACTCTACTTGACACTTTATATTTCCCCTCTTTTAATATCCCTAACTTGCATACTCTTACTTAAACTAATTATTATCCATTAAATACTTCTAAAACTTAGAAATCTAATTCTCCATGTAGAATTTAAGAATCTAACCCAAATTCCAACATGTTCTAATTTGAATTCTAACACCTCATACTTCTTAGTTAGCTTTATGACAAGTCAAATCCCACTTTCAATTCTTATTATGAACTCTACTTCAAGATTTCACTTTTCTACTTCCTTTCTTTAATTCTTCCTATACTCCTCATCTTATGGTTTTAAGATAATCTAAGCTTTCCTTAAGCTTAGTTATTATCTAAGGATCAATAAGCAACCTGAAATTCATCAAGAATTTGATTCACAAGAAAACTCACCTTTAGCTTGGCTTCACGGGGTAGAAGAAGAAGAAAATAAGAGAAATGTCTAGAACTCTAATTTTTCTCCCAAATACCATCCACGTGGGTTATAAGATAACCCCAAATAATATTAAATTTATTTACTTGATAATAGACTAGTTTGCCCTCTTAACTTTTCCTTATATGCTAAATTATCCTTCTCCAAATATTTTAATCTAGTTCATGAACTTTCAATTTATCTAATTTGGTCACTGAAATTAAAATCTCACAATTTGATCACTAACCCGGTATGAGGGATGTTACAAATCTCCCCCTCTTAAGAAAATTCGTCCTCGAATTTTCATTGCATATCTTAATAAGAACATATCTTCTAATGTTCTTATGTTGCTTCCCTGACTTATTCTTTCTTGTCATCATCAGAAACTTACTTTTCAATCCTTTAGTTTTCCAACTATCTTTTTCGTTTATACATTCATCTTCTGTTGCTTATCATATAAACAATAACCAGTAATACCAATCCATTGTTGTATTTTCTCTCATTCGATTATGCATTTTTCCTTTGACCTTTCTAAAATTCCATATAATGTCACTCATCACGTTGACAATAACATCCATCTCATCACTCTATATCATAAATCCATCTATTTCTTCATAACTCTCTAATTACCTTATAACCATAACAACTTGTATTTCATCATCATTTGACCAAAACACAACTTTAAATCTTCTTCAATTGTGATTAAACATATACTTTAAGGAGTCAAACAATATTTTCACATCACTTTGCATACTTTTCGTGTTTCTATATCGCACTTATCATTTACACTTCCATATAAATCCTCACTTCATTCACTATATCACGTTTATGTAATCAAAATATACAACTATATCTAATACAATTTCATCACAAAAACTTGTTAGTCAACGCTAACTCTTTCATTCTAAAGTATAAATTCTTATCATCTCCACACTCTTTCTTATACACAATACTATCCCTTTGTTTCAAATTCATAACTCTGATTCCATTCATATAATGTTACTTATCCTGTAGACAGTAACATCAATTCTTATCAATAAAAATCAAAAAAATCAATCAATTCATTTCTTTCCTCATTTTCTAATTAATTCACCACAATTCAAACTTTTACTCATTCTTTCATCCTTGTCGGTATTACGATACACATAATCTCTTCATATAACCTTACATACTTTTCTTACTTCTAATCAAACTTATAATTTGCACTTCCTTATAACCCTTTATCATATTTACTCATTTAAACACCATCTTTTCATTTCTTTATCCATTTATCCTTTTATTATCAAAATCTTCTTATATACAAATCATATCTTTCCTTCCATGTTCACATACTCTTGTCTTATCACTTATTTTTATCTCTGTGTAACCATCTTCATTGCATCCTCATAACTTTGATATCCCTATTTCTTCTACCGATCTTTATTCTTTATCATCTCTTGTATTTGTATTTTCTTCTTTAAAGCCACTTTTAAAACATACCGATGCTTATCTCTTTGCCTACATCATATCGGTATGATCAAGATACATAACCACATCCAGATTCATATCATATTTGATTAACTCCACTTTATCTTTCCTCCAATCTTATAACTCTAGCACCTTTACTCTGACAGCTAGATAATAACTTTTGTTCAATCTAGGGCACAAGCCCTATTATACCAATCATATACATCCTTTCCAATCTAAATTATCTCAAAATTCGCTTACTCAACTTATCAATTTCACTTCTACTCTCATACATCCTGAAATTTCTTTTGCTCAAACTCAACATTCTGACTTCCTGTGTCCTATAATCTGATCATCGATATACACATTCTCAAACTCTTCTTATCAATCCTCAGCTTTACTTAAATATACAAATTCTTACTTCATTTTCCTTTACTATACCACATTACTATGATCCAAATATGCAACTGTATCCAGATCCATTGCATATTTGGTTATCATATCCTGACAATATCTTATAATCTTATAATTCCAGTACATTTTTATCACATACTCTAGTTAGCCAATGCTAACACTTTCCATCTTAACTGCAAATCCTTATCATAAACATACTCTTGTTTATGCGTAATACTATCACTTCGTTTCAAACTCATAAGCTTTGACTTTATACATCTTATACACTTGTCACTGATGCACTTATCCTTGAGTTCTTCTATACGTACTCACCACGTCATTAAATCTTTTTAACATTCTTATGGTGACACCTATTCACCATATTCTATCTTATCCACATAATAACAAAACTACTCTATATCGTGTTTCCGATTCAAAACAATGAAAACTTTCTATCATTATTCAGATATGATTTCAGCTTTCTGAAATCAACTTTTGATCTTACTAGGCATTTCCTGAGGTGTCTGCTCTTCATCCTGTATGGCCAGGGCAGGTGAATAGCTATCACAATCAGGAATATTACCTTTCACTTACTTCGAAATTATCACGATCGGATTTCTACTGTATTAAACTATTCTTATTCTATTAGCAAGACAACATATTCCTTACACTATCAGATCAGAAAATTTCAATCTATGTTGGCATGTACACCTTTTATGACACTTTGGACTTCGGTTTATGTCGAGAATCAGCTAAACCTTAGCTCTGATACCATTAAATGTAACACCCCCAACCCGTATCTGACCCGGATACGAGTCCGAAGTGTCACATTGACTTTTCAAACATTTATTCGTATAAAATAGTGAGTAATTTAAAAACTTTGATAACAGTTAACTCATTCAAAACCTTTACAAAATATATCAGAGTTCATACAATTTATATCTTTAGACTACATGCCAACTACACTCTATAACCAGTACATATATTTTCTGATCTGACATTTGGTAAGGAGAACTGACCTGTCTTGCTCCACATTACTCTTTACTCTTCTCGAAACCTACGTGTGAAACAATCACACGCTAAGTCGAAGACTTAGTGAGGCATAAAAACTTATAATGCACTTTATAACATATATCAATACATGCATGTTCTGTTCTATCATGTTATACCAAATTACATGCTTTCTTCGTATCATATAAAATCATATCAGATTAATTACAGTAAATACATACATACACATAACTCATCATTAACAGTTTATCATGTAATCACATACTTTTATGCTTAACATTTTCAATCAAACACTATACACACACAACATCATATCATTTCTATAACATTTATCATACCACTAACATATATTTGTTCATATCTCTGGATTAGCCCATGTACATATGTGAGAACTATAGATATGTGAGTTTATGGAGGTTGTGCACTAATGCTGTCACCACAGCTCATATAAATGCACCGAAGTGCCACATAGAATTGCACCGTAGTGCCGCGTAGAATTGCACCGTAGTGCCATATAATAATGTCCATAAGGACCACATATCATTCCTTAAGAATCATATACATATACTAGGGATCAAGTATGCATCTCATCAGACTTCACACATGTTCCAAAGAATACATATATGTCCCAAAGGACCACAATGTCCCGAAGGACCACATATCATTCCTTAAGAATCATATACATATGTTAGGGATCAAGTATGTGTCTCACCAGACTTCACACATGTTCCAAAGAATACATATGTCCGAAGGACCACAATGTCCCGAAGGACCACATATCATTCCTTAAGAATCATATACATATGCTAGGGATCAAGTATGTGTCTCACCAGACTTCACACATGTTCCAAAGAATACATATATGTCCCGAAGGACCACATAGACCCTCGACTCTTGGCATGCCAACTATACCCCTAGCTCTCATGGCACATAACATGGGCAATGTCATTTAACAATTCACATTACTTGTCATTTCTCTTCTGTCACATACCATATGAATGTGTAATCATGTATTCTATATCATATCACATGTTCATATAAGCTCATAGCTTCTTTCACATATACATGTAATCATTTAGTCTATTTTCATGTAATTCTTTTCACTTCTCATATGATTTTATATTCATATCTCACATATTTCATATAGTCACTTGGCTTATTTCATTTCACATTGGGCATGTCTCATAGCATATATCACACATGCATATAATCATGTAACATATATAATAACCTCTATCCATTTCATGTATCCATGCACATACCAAAATCATAAATCAAATAACATTGTATTATTACATACTTTGTTCCATAGCCATATATTTACATATCTTATACTTATCTAGTTTACTCTATTTCACACATAGTCACATAATCACGTAATATACTTACGCATAGATCATTTTCATACCTAAATCATATAACACCCAATTCTTCCTCATAAAGTTATATATTATATTCATATAATATCATATTATCCTATAAGTAAATACTTATCTTATGATTTGGTATCATCATTTATACTCAATTCCCTTCACTAATATATTATTCTCATATTACTCTCTAGTCTAATCTTATTTAACTCATCACCTTTCTCATGTAGTCATATAAATCTATTATATAAATTCTTATAATTGATCACTTATACTATTAACATGTATGGCCACTTATCATATAACCTATTTCATATTCCCATGCAATCATATAGACCATTCATATTAATTCCTAAACTTATCACAATACATGTATTCACACAATCATTTAACACATATTGTAATATATATCACATATACCCAAATCAAACATATGCCTATGATCATAAATTAATGTATTATAATATAGGAAATAGACTCGTCACAAGTCTTATTTCCATTAAACATCATAAACTAACTTGTATGCACTCACCTGGCCTCACTAGTCCATTCCAATCTCTTATCTTCCCTTTTTATCGATCTTACTTGTCAATGATTCCGGAACTCGTTTAGGCTCTGAATCTACATAATAATTCATTGATACTTATCAGTATACTAATTAGTATATTCTAAACTATCATTTCTTAGGCTAAAAGAAAAGTCATTTTCATCTTTTAATGGAGGCATGCATCGATGCACTCCTGATGCATCGATGCACTGAGGGCATTCGATGTTCATTTTATTAGAAATGCATCGATGCACTCCTTATGCATCGATGCACTGACGATATTCGATGTTTGTATTTAAATTAATGCATCGATGCACTTCATATGCATCGATGCACCTTCAACAAATTTCTGGGATTTATCATTGATGCATCGGTGCATAATGAATGTGCATCGATGCACATTGCCCAGAAATGTCATTTAAGCACGAAAATCTCTTCTTACTCTACTTGACACTTTATATTTCCCCTCTTTTAATATCCCTAACTTGCATACTCTTACTTAAACTAATTATTATCCATTAAATACTTCTAAAACTTAGAAATCTAATTCTCCATGTAGAATTTAAGAATCTAATCCAAATTCCAACATGTTCTAATTTGAATTCTAACACCTCATACTTCTTAGTTAGCTTTATGACAAGTCAAATCCCACTTTCAATTCTTATTATGAACTCTACTTCAAGATTTCACTTTTTTACTTCCATTCTTTAATTCTTCCTATACTCCTCATCTTATGGTTTTAAGATAATCTAAGCTTTCCTTAAGCTTAGTTATTATCTAAGGATCAATAAGCAACCTGAAATTCATCAAGAATTTGATTCACAAGAAAACTCACCTTTAGCTTGGCTTCACGGGGGAGAAGAAGAAGAAGATGAGAGAAATGTCTAGAACTCTAATTTTTCTCCCAAATGCCATCCACGTGGGTTATAAGATAACCCCAAATAATATTAAATTTATTTACTTGATAAAAGACTAGTTTGCCCTCTTAACTTTTTCCTTATATGCTAAATTATCCTTCTCCAAATATTTTAATCTAGTTCATGAACTTTCAATTTATCTAATTTGGTCACTGAAATTAAAATCTCACAATTTGATCACTAACCCGGTATGAGGGATGTTACAAGTGAGATATTTGTGTGAGGTATGTCATCGCTTACACAAACGATATGATAGTTCAAGGACATTACGTCTACTGGACAACTAGTAAGGTAAACATATTTTCACACGGGAAGATTCAAAGGGGGGACGTCTACCTATCCTATGCAAATATCGAACGTAATCTATCACCACATCGAGTCAATGTTTTAAACAATCAAATTTATTCATATGGGGGATTGTTGGAAAAATATGAATGAATTGATTTATTCAATCTTGACTATTCAACATCTCTATTCATGAAAAATAGTTAAGTATTTTCATGAAAAATAGTTAATTCATTTCATCCAAAAAAGTCAAGTCTTTTCATGTTAACATTTTCATCAAAATGTTATAATTTTTAATCAAATGGTTAAGTCATTTCTTTTAAAGGTCTTAAAAAGGCTAAGTTGTGACATCTTAACACACAATTTTTCCAATTTTCTTTCAAATACTTTCATTTCCATTCTCCGATTCTTCCAAAGTCATTTTTTGGTGATATATAAAGACAAAGATTGTGTTCAATTGTTCACTACGGTTGTGCTTACTGTTGTGAACGTTTGTTGTTATATCTTGGGAGACCGACGTCCAGCGTTACTCAAAGCACCGAGGAGAGGACGAATTTGTCTTAAGAAAACTGTTCATACGAGTCTCGACAAAACTCTTATTCTATTTATTCAATTCCATCCGATTATAGGTTCTATTTTAATTTAACAATTCTTTTAACTTTATTATTTCAACGAAATTTTTAGATTATCATACTACAACCCTAATTTTCAATATATGCAACAACTAATTGGCCCAAACATCAACCTTCTGGATGATTGAGGCAGGAGGAGTGCAGACTCCATTAAAGACAAAATGATTTATGCTTTTCTAAATGCTCCAGAGAAGGGAGGCGAACAAAAGTTTCCAAGGAGTGGTTGGCTCATTCAGGGATGGGGAGTTACATAGGAACACACATTGTTGAGTAGCCAGTTTTGAAGATCCGAGGGCCAAAATTGAGACTGGTAGGAGGAGGAAGACATAGCCCCAAACAGAAGCTGCATGAGAGCAGTCTATTAATACATGGATAGTGGTTTCTTGGGTAGAGCCGCCAGATTGTAGGCAGCTTCATTGGAGAGAGAACGTTTGAAACACTCCATGTTGGTCATGATTTTCTGTTGAAATTTCAACCAAATAAAAATTCAGATTCATTAGGGGATAAGGAGATGCCAACAACGATTCCATTTAGCATCAGTTTCATTCCAACGATGGGAGGCGAGCACCTTGTACGCAGAACTAACTTCAAAATTATGCTTAGTGCCATATCTCCAGTGGCAAACATCACCTTCAGAGGTGGAATGACATCTAACTGAAAGTAAATGGGAATAACAGCTTAGAGAAAAATAAAATTAAACAAATCAATGTTTCAATGTCCAGACTCATCAACGAGGTCAGAAATGGACTTAAAAGCTGCCATGGAATCCTGGTTGAGGATGTGATCATGGAAGGGGCCAAGAGAATGTACCCAAATATCGTTCCAGAGATCAATTTGATTGCCATTACCCAAGCTCCATAAAACGGGGAGAAGCTCGGGCTAAATCTCGGTAAGAGAACGGCAAATGAAAGAATATCCATGGCGATGTATGTTTAAAGGAACTTTTTCGGCCACTTTGTACTTTTGGCGCATGAAATGAACCCATAATGTATCAATCTTATTGATGAAGGTGAACCCAAGCTTCATAATAAAACCTTTGTTGTCATCACAAATATGGTGAAAACCGAGGCCTCCACAAGAGAGAAGTTGGCAAAGGGAATCCCAATTGACAAGCGAGACCCTAGAAACATTTTTCGCACCACTCCAAATAAAGTTCCTTACGAGCCATTCGATTTCATTACAAACATTTTTGGGAGGAGAGACATTTGCATGAAATAGATGGGTATAACCAAGAGTATAAACTTGGCGAGGATGATACGACCGACGAGGGAAAGAGATTTCGTAGCCCAACCGTTCAACTGAGATCTCATCTTTTCAAGTATAAAGTCATAGTTAGAATCCGAACTCTTTTATGAATAATCAGGATACCAAGGTACTTACCAAGGGAATCAATGGTTTGAAACCCCAATCTAGAGCTAATCAAGGACTTTAACTCAGGAGTGGTGGATAGGGGAAGTAGATTTGAGTTTTCGCTTGAACGGTGTCCAGAGTAATAGTCAAACTCCGTAAGGATATCATCAAGAATATTAGCTTGGTATATGGTGGCCTTTGCATAGAGGATAAGGTCATCCGCAAAGAAGAGGAGAGAAAGTGGAGTTCTATTACTCATGCAGTGGGATCCGAAACAGATGATGCTGAGCTGTCAGATTACACCTTAATGGCGCTGAGATACCATGAATTGACAGATCAACGCAAAGGCGGGAATTGATTGTGACATGTTCCTCATTGGGGTCGTTTTGAGTATGTTTCAGTCTTTTGACCATAACTTTGGCTACAGGTGTCAGAATCGCGCATAAGACCCCAATCCGGAAAGCTCTTTTCGACGCGCATGCTCTCCACCTTTTTTCAACCTCAAATTCTGCCGTTTTCCCCTCCGAATCACTAGAATTAGATATTTTTTACTATTTATGGTAATATTTTGATTGTCAATTAGGAAGTCAATTTAAATCCGATTTAGGCCGGATTTTTTGGAGATTGCTTATTTTATTTCGAATTTCAATTTAGAGTGATTTTCGGGATTTTGCTATTTTTGGCAAAATTTGAATAAAGACGATTTTTTGCTATAACAGTCCGGCTTGTGGACTGATTTTGGCATTGTTTAATTTGATAATATTTTATTAAACCCTAGAGACTTTTTTTCTCTAAATTTTTTTGGGAGAATTTTCTCTTATGAATCATCTGTTAGAACGCTTGCAGGATAATCACTATTCTGTATGGCGTCAATTACGAGCAAAGCGAAATGGCTGCCATGCGTCAGCGGAGACTGCCGAGTGAATTTGATGACCAAGGCATTCCATAGCAAGGACAAAGAGGTAGGAGGAGAGCGGGTCTCCTTTCGTAATACCCCTTTTAGGATGGAAAACTATGGTATACTCGTCATTCCATTGGATCTAGATGGATGAGGAAGTGACACAGTTCATAATAATACGGATGATACCCAGAGGAAACCCATCTTCACGAAGAGTGTCCTTAATAAAGTCCCGCATCAGCCGATCAAATGCTTTTTCAAGGTCAACTTTGACTGCCATCCACCATTGCTTCAATTTAGAGGTACGCATTAAGTGAATTGCTTATTGGTTTGCAAGAATATTGTTTGTAATGCTACGCCCACAACAAAGCTGGTTTGATTTGCTTTGATCAAGCTCGACATTATTGGTTTCAAGCCACGAACGATGATTTTTGTGAGAAGTTTGTAAACAACTGAACAGAGGTTGATGGGGCGAAAGTCACCGAAAGTTTCAAGGGAGGGAGTTTTTGGAATCAAACAAGAAGGGTGCGGTTAAGGTCCTCCTCAAAAAGTCCTTCCTTGAGGATATTCTGGATGGCCTAGCATAAAAAAGGGCCAACAATGCTCCAGTTCTTCTAAAAGAAATCGGCGTGAAGAACGTCAATCCCAAGAGATTTGAGCGTGGCCATGTCTTTTAGGGCGACATGAATCTCCTCCATAGTAGGAACATCCTTCTGAGTCTGCATGACTGAGTGAGGAACATGAGGGAAAGAACTAGTAATCAGAAAAAGCCCTTGAGGAGTATCGACGATGGAGAAGAGATAATGGAAATAATTAACCACCTCCGCCTTTAGAATATCTTTATCGGTACACCACTCCCTATTACAAAGTTTCAGGGTCGTGATTGTGTTTTATTGTTTACGCAAGGTCACTTTTCTATGAAAATAATGTGTTTCGGTCCCCCATAATAATCCAATCGGCCATAGACTTTTGGCGACAAAGTAATTATTCATGGTCGAGAGTAACTTCAAGTTCCACGAGTAAGTCAGATTCAAGGCTAGTAAGAAAGTCGAAATGGTGAATGCTTAGAGCACGTTGGCAACCTCGAAGGCGTGCCATAAGAGTGTTTTTTTTACCGATTTAACCAATGACATATTGATTCCAAGTATCCCCAGCTTTGGTAAAATTAGAAATTGTGTCCAAAAGATTACCATTCGAAACCCAATTCTCCTCAACCATGCGACGAAAGTCAATATGAGAATTCCAACCTGCAAAATATCAAAAATGACTTTTACTCTGACGTTGAGAGTGACCGCCACCTTAAGGAGAATAGGTCGATGATTCTATTGCATGCGGAGTAGATGATGAACAACAGATCCGGAGAAAAGTTCTTCTCAAGAGGTATTAAAGAGAATCTTATCAAGCTGAACATAAGAATCTCAACAGGAAAACTGGGAGGAGCAGAAGGGACAGCAGGGGTTATGGCAGTGGGGGTTACGGGAGCAACATCGCTAGAACCAGCAACTTGGTGGTTGTTATTGGCTTCGTATAAAAGGTTGAAGCTTGAATAATATGAGAATTGGCAGTGGGGGTCGAATGAGTTTGCTGATTACGGGAAGATATTCGTTGTCTTTTGTCAACTAACATCCACGAGCCAAACAGATCAGTTGAGTTTGGTGTTTTCTTGCTAGGGTCATATGTTCCACTGATGTTTCTCTGAACATTGTTTTTAGGGCATGAGTCTTTCACGTGCCCGTACTTTACAGTGGAAACAAACTGTAGAGAGGGGCTCATATTCAATAATTTATACACGACCATCAATTGAAATCTTGGAGATGAGAGGCTTATTAAGGTCTACGCGAATTGCTATTCTAGCGAAACGACCCCTACAACCACACTCCATTTGATAGTCAATCTTAATAATCGAGCCAATGCTTTCGCCGATTTTAGTTATGATACTACGTTTTTAGTAAGTAACCAGGAGTTCAGGTAACCTGATCCAGGCTATTACGTTACTCGGGTAGGGCTGAGATATGGAGAAATCGACAGTTCATGGCTCTATCGTTAGGTAATGGATGAAAACTATCCATGGAACATCAGATAATACCTTCAAATAATCGTCGTGAGTTCGGAAGGTGACGAGGTAGTAATCATTATCAACATCCATCAGTTTCAATAGTTGGGAGGGCTTATAGAGATCGCACATCTTGTTTCGAAGAGTAGTATAGCCTATACATCATCCTAAGAGTTTAACAACCAATGTTTAATCAAAGCTCTTAGCAGCAAGGGTTTGAATGCGCTCAAAGAATTCGATGGGTATCATCTCGTCAACGACCGAGTGAGTAACATCATCATCGAGGATATCTATCTCTTCGTCTTCAATGATTTCCTCATCAGGGGAAGGGATCAGAGATTTGTCGGCTATGAGTTTGTCTTTATAGAAAATCGCATGGAGGTTGCTATTGGTGATCGAGAATGGGTTAGGAGAGGGATAGGTAAGAGAGAAAGAAGGGTTATCAACCGCCATTGGAGCATTGTCGTCCGGAGGTTCTTCGTCGAGTCAGTGAAGCTTTTTGGAGTTCGGGTGTCGTTATGGTTTGAGGGGGTGCTAGTGTTTTCAGATGAATCCATAAGGAACAGGCCAAGTCGTATAATTAATACTTTTATATTTTTTTAATATTAATTCACTAGATGAACGAGATGTAGATTAAAGTTTAAATATATTTAAAAGTAAGATAAATTTTTAAATAATATGAAATAATTTTAATATAATATATGTTTATTATTTTTTATATAACTATCAATATTTAATCTATTGATTGATTAATTTATATATATTCATTGTTTTTATTTATCACTATAATACATAGACAATAAATGGTATTAACAAAAGCTCTCAAATCTCAATTTCAATAAATTTTATCGATAACTTCTTCAAAAAGAAAAAAAAATTACCAATACCTTGTCAAAAAGTAAATTTTTTTAACACATATTCATATAACCAAACTACCTACAATTCTACAAAGAACCTTCTCTTGTTAGAATAACTTTAATAAATTAATTAAAGAAACAGTAATTTAATTAATTTTAACATCTATATTACATTTGGAAAAATAATTTCATCTAATTTCACAAAACTTTTATTGCGACCTAGATTATATGAGTCAAACATATCGAATAGATAAACAATTTGATTTTTGGATAAATCTAACAACACAAAACATAGACTTGATTGAATACAATATATAAAAACAAAGAAAATAGCTTAAAGAACTTGTAGACATTAATTTTTCAATTTCATATTATTATTATATATTATTATATTATATATATTAAATAAAAAAGCAGACCCAAAACCTGAAGCCCGTTTACATGCCCAGGCCCAATCAAAACTGGCCCAGATGGCCAGCTAAACCCTAAAATCAAATTAGGGTTTCCATCTCATCCCAACCGCTAGCCAATATCAACCGTTAGATCTGGAGTGATCCAACGGCCCAGACGAGTCCAGCAGGAAACCCCAGGGTATCTTCACCCTAGGGTCACGTCGCCGATTCCTCTGCTACCAAGCGGCCGCCGCCTCCAATGTTGCTGCCACGACGCCCGTCGAAGTTCCCAGAAGAGTCATTCCAGCCGTCCACGTGTCCCATTCTTCGGTGAGTCACCACAACTCATCTCTGGGACCGGTCCGAGAGCATCCTCGATGGTGGCTATAAAATCCACCACACCTGTGAAACCAAAGAAGGACAACAACCACCAAACAAGCAAAATAAATAACAGAGACGAGAGCAACCAACAACAAATAAACAGAGCCCACAGCATCAAACCGAAAAGAAAAAGAGAAGAAAGAGAAGGAACTTACCTCAACCATCGGAATCCTCCAAACCGCCGTCGAATCATTAAAATACCGAAGGTATTTTTCCTTAGATCTAGGAAATATTAAGGGTTTTTAGGAGAAAAAGGTATCAAATTTGGCTTTAGGGTTTAAAAATGGATGGTTTGGGGTAATTTGTAAATTTCGGTCACCGTTCACGGTGGCCGGCGAGAGTGTCGGTGCCGAAAAATAGCTATCGGCCGGTGGCCAATTTTCTCTCTGGCAATAGAAGATGAGAGCTTCTCTTTCTTTAGAGAGAGAAGCAAAAACCAGAAAATGAAAGAAACTGGCCCAGTGAGGCCGGTTTTTGGGTTTAAATACCTTTCTCGAACGACGTCGTTTTAGGGAGGGGCCTGTCTGTACTTTTATATTGGTAAATCCTTTCCGCGACCATTCATATTTTATAAAATTCCATTTTAGTCACTAAGTTAAAATTTTTACACGTTTTAATAATGTCTTTTAATTTTGCTTTATTTATAATTTAGTCACTACCTTATTTATAAATATTTAGGGTAAATACTATATTAGTCCCTTATAATTTTTATAATTTATATTTTAACCCTAATTAATTAAATAAGGATGAATTACTTTATTAGAACTTAGATTTATTTATTTATTCGAGTTAGAGCCTTTAATTTTGATAAATTTTATTTTAATCATTATTTAATAATTGAAGGTTAATTACACTATTAGTAATTATATTTTTATAATACTTTGAATAAGGGCCATTAATTTATATATTTTATATTTTAATCCCTAACAGTTTGATATTTTTCATTTAATATATTTTGCATTTTAATATTATTGCTTTTAATTTAATTTATTTTGATTATTATTATTTTATTTTATTTTATTATTATTTTTGATATATGTTTAAATTATTATTATTTTATTATTATCTTAATTCATATATATATATATATAATATTTATTTATTCCAGTTTCTATTAAAATCCTATTTATAAATTTAATTTTATAAATTACTTTTAAGAAAAATAATCATATTTTAATATATATTTATTTTTCAATATAAAGAAAGGGTAGTCTTAAAGCAACTGGGTGTCCATTTTCTGATATTTTTAAATAAATAAATATTTTACTTTTATAAATTATATATATTAATCTATTTTTTAATAAATGTTTTATTAATATTTATTTATATTTTAATATTAAGAAAAGAGTTGTCTTAAAGCACATAGAAGTCTTTTTATGATATTTCTAAATAAATAAATATCTTATTTATATATATAAAAATTAATAGATTTTCTTAAAATTATAATAATAAATTTGAAATAACAAGATTATAAATTAAATATATTTGAATATTTAAATTTCTAATAATAGAGACAATTTATAATTAATGAGTACCAATTTTGGGCGTTGTGGGGGTGCTAATCCTTCCCCAAATGTAATCGACCACGAATCCCTTTTTATTATTAAAAAGAACGAATTTTTGGTTAAAACGCAGACCAGTTTTATATTTTAACTGATGTTTTCTTAAAAACTCTTTTAAAAGATAATTTTTAGGTATTCGACCTACCTGACCCAAAAGGCCGATGGCGACTCCCAAAATATTTTTTTAAAAAAAATCAAAATCATTGTTTTATCCATATTATTTTTCCCGCCAAGTAAAATTTCGTGCTCGGGAGAAAACCGGTTACGACAGCTTGGCGACTCCGCTGGGGATCGATCACGCTTTAAAATCAATTATAAATTGTCTCTATTAATTAGAAATTAAAAATTCATATATTTAATTTATAATTCTTTCTTTTCAAATTTATTATATATACTTACTATTTTCATAATATATATATATATATATATATATATATATATATATATATATATTATTTTTTAATGTTTTTATTTTTATTTTTTAATTAAATTTCCTTTTTATTTGTTTGTCAAAAGTTTGAATATTTCTCCTCACACACAACACTTGTATTGCATAACATAAGCTTTATAATCAAGTTTGTCCATTTTTAAGTGGGAGTGAAAGCGACGTCTTCGTGAGAATTTATTCTCCGTGTCAGACCTAGCAAGTAGTTTTAGGGGTTCATATGCTCTATGTCTTCGTGAGAATTTATTCTCCGTGTCAGGCATATGAAAATGTGTCCCCTTGAATTGAACTCAATTCGTTTAAGTCTGTGATGAACTAGGATTAAGGGTTTGGCAGCCTAAGGGGGAACCAACAAGGATAGTTCGAGTACCTTTACTCTTAGAACTGAAACTCTGCATATAATAAACCCTAGAAATTCTCCTGATCTAATACAATGCCGAAATTTTGTTCGTAGGTGTATACAAAGGAGAAATAAGCTTTAGCTTTTGATTTATCTGATTTTTTTTCTTTATCCTGAATAAATGCCTGCGAACTTGTAATCATGCGGTTAGGTTAATTTTTCCAAACAAAGAATGAAACTAGAAAGCATGAGGTTAGGATTTATACCTTGATAGATGGAATCTTTTCTTAGTACTAACCAATTTATTTTTTCCTTTCTCATTTTTATTTTTCATACATTTTGTTTTGCTCTAACTTGTTTATATTGCTTTCTTTTGTTTGCATTGCATGATCATAGCATAATCCAAAAGGTGTTGACTTGAAAGACTGTTCATCAAATTGGAAAGAAATCATAAATGGACAAAAAGTTTTATGATCAAGCAAAATATGACGCAACCATAGAATGGCATCCCGAGGGAACTCCGAGGATAAATGAGAGCTATGCACCCAAAGATCGTATGCCTGTTGAAGAACAAAAGGAGATACGAGAAACAAGAGAGCAAATTTCCAAGATGATGGTTAGAATATCTGTTTTGGCCAAAGGAAAAGAGACCCCTGCACAAAAAGAGAGAGAGGTCAATGAACATAACCATGCAATTTCAGATATACAAGGAACTTCTGATCCTAATCAATTTGAGAAATTACAGACATCCATCATTCGTATTCACAAATTGTCCGGAGATACCAAAGAAATGGTAACCACTATAAAAGCTCCCAGAGATGAGAAGAAATCATGTAATCTGAAATCGTCGAAGTTTAGTCTGTTCCCAACGTCTAAAACTCAGGTTCAATCCAAGACAAAATGCAGTTCTCATTTTGATGCTATCACTATATCATATAAAGAGTTATATGAGAAGCTACTTGAAGCACGAGAAGTGGCTTCGTACTACATAAAATCGTTCCAACCTCCGTATCCGAATTGGTATGACATTAACGTTTATTGTGAATATCATGCCGGAGCTCAAGGACATACCATCGAGAATTGTCTTGCCTTCAAACGTCGAGTCCAAAGTCTTTTGGATCATTGAACCTTAGAATTTATGATAAATGATCGACCTAGTTTGGTAACTGAAGGTCCTGCTAGATTAATACCAAAAGTGGTTAAAGGTAAGAATATCAGTAGGGGCGCCCACAAGGAAGAAGATTTGTTGAGGTCTGAGGCTCAAATATGTCATTTAAAGATTGAAAACTATAAATTGAGCACCAAAATGAAAACCATGCATAAAGATTTTTAGAAGGCCAGTCAAACATTTCAAAATGCTGGCATAGGAAATACCCAAGAAGAATGGATAACAGGGGTCACCAAACTGAAAAAGAACTACAACATAAATGAAGGACAAACCAAAAAGTTTTCTCGTGATTTACAAATTGCAGAAGAAAAACGCAATACATCTGTCAGTGAATTGAAAAGATGTCAAGTCGAAAATCAAAGGTTGAATAGTGCTATAACCAACATGGAAGCATCATATCAGATTCATCAGCTTGAGATCAATACTGAATTAAAAACCACTATGGCCAAGAACAAGACATTGAAGAAATGTTTAGATGATTATGGATATCTTGTACAAGAACTTCTTGAACATAAAGATTTTCTCACAAGAGAAAATGAACAACATTGTCTAAAACTTCGAGAGTTGACACAAAATATGAAGGAAAAAGACAATATCATGAAGGAAGCTGCTGCTCAAGCAAACAATGTAGCTCATAAGCTGGTGGAGTTAGCTGGCTTCACGAGAGAATTAAGGCATATTAATAACTCCACACCTGAACATGAGTGGAAGTTAATTTGGCTTTTAAGGGAAATAGAGAAGTTATGAGTGAAATCTATCCCCTACATGTAAAAGTTTTGTTTGATGCACGGAAACTTTTATGTTCAATGAAATCTGTTATAAGATGATCACTCTTGAGTAACACCTTTTCATACATGTATTTGCATTTTACATCTTTGCATTTTCATTTTGTATTCATACTTTTATGTTTACATCTTTTCATTGCACGGTTTGCATTCTTATTTTTGCATTTATACATTTTCGCATTTTTTATTTATTTAAGTATTATTTTATACATTAATTATAAAAACATATAAATAATTCATGAAGGGTTCTGTAACAGTAAAATCGAGACCATTCATATTACTGTACATCATCATGAAAACAATGTAGCAATCTTATAAAAGACTACAAGATCAGTGGCCAGAACAATTGACAGGGTTACCTCAAGATACAAGGAAATAAGTATCAGATTCAGTACCAGATGGATCAAATCAAATTATTCAGAGGATGTCATCTGATAAAGAAAAGATAATTGATAAAGAGCAACCATGCTATCAGATTGAAGAGTTGAGAATGATAACATACCCTGGGGCATCCCACTTGAGCTCAAAGAATAGCCTCATTAATTATTCACAATATGAGGAGAGATTCAAAAGGATGGATGAAGCAATCAGAAATATAACAGGTGTTAATGCCTCCCACAAAGAACTAAAAGCAAGAGAGCTCAGTTTGGTTCCAGATTTGGTTATTCCCCATGAATTCAAAATGCCTGATTTTGAGAAATATGATGGCACCAGTTGTCTCCTAATTCACCTGAGAATGTTTTGCAGAAAAATGGAAAGATATTTAAATTATGATAATCCGTTAATTCACTCTTTCCATGATAGCCTTGTTGGCCCAGCAGTAGTATGGTATAATCAGTTGACCCAAGAACATATCAAGAGATGGGTTGATCTAGCTGATGCATTTTTGGGACAATATCGGTATGTTAAAGGCTTAGCTCCAACACGTATGGATCTTCAAGGAGTAAAAATGAAAGCCAATGAAGGGTTTAAGAAGTATGATTTAAGATGGAGAAGAGTGGCAGCACAAGTTCAACCTCCCATGTTAGAAAAAGAGATATCACATATGTTTCGGGATTCCCTTCCCGCTCCTTTTTTCTAGTTAATGTTGGCAAATCCTACGAAAGAATTTGAGAATCTTGTGAAATGGAGAATTAATTGAAAATGTAATCAACAAAGGAAACTCAAAAGTCACATTTAAAAGCCCAATAGATCAAAAAGCGAAAGTAGATGATGTGAATGAATGTCGCATCCAGAATCCCCACCACTACAAAAGAAAAAGAGCAAGTAGTTGTTCGGATCGACCAAAGAAAGTCATGCGATCAAGAAAAACATTGGAAGTGTTCTAAACTTCCATTTCAAACTTATACCCTCATTTGGTTAAAGGTCGATACATCACACCAAGACCAACGAAAGTGCCATCATGTAACACCCCCTACCCATACCCGACCCGGATATGAGTCAGAGATATTACATTGACTTTTTAAAACACAACTCTGACATAAGAAATAGAGACACTTGTTGACAAGGGGGTCTTGACATAAGAAATGAGGGGCAAATGAGGACAATGACCCTGATCCTATTACACACCCAACATTAGAGGAGTAATGATGCATAAACAAGTGGAAGTGTTATCTACCATTGTAGTACTTTCTATTTTCAGCATCTTGTTTGAATTTGTTTTTGTTCATTTCTCCGCTTTTTGTGATAAATAAATTTGTGCTGCTTTTATGGTTATGAGCAACGAATTAAATTTTAATATTGAAATTTTTGAGATTTTTTAGTATCAAGTAGATTAAATATTCTTTTTCAAGAATTATAGATCTTTGGCAAGTTGTAAAATTATATCTTCCGTATCCCATCCAACGCCAATTACTTGACCTTTGCTAAAACCAAATCTTGACCATACATTTATCTGAAACTATGAAGTCATGTCTCTACCTGTTTTTGAGACATCAAATCCAGATGTTTACCTTCTTGGGTAGAGTTGATTGTTGATTGGTTTATAACAATCCACCACATTTGTCCTTCCAAATACAAAACAATCATAACCAAAAGACCTCAAAAGAACCAAACTTTCAAATTATCCGTGAATCTTCCTGCAAGAAGAGATTAGATGAGGCATCATGGATCAACTTATCGAAGATAATTTCGAGTGATTGAGGCATACTCAAAGAAGAAAGAAAAAAGATTGATTTAGATAAATATATCATGCATTAATTACATTGTTTTCATATAAATAAAGATTAATCTTGAATATTCATCCCCTTGGGGATACCTCTTTTTACAAAAGTTTCTGTATATGAGATGACGAACGACATTTTTTCATTTATCCTTTTAAATATATGTATATATATATATATATATATATCCCTTGTCGTCCCCTTTTGAGCCTGGATGATTTTTCCTCTAATTCAACCTTAACCAAGTATCACCCTCCACATTGAGGGGGCAAGAATAAGGATATCTGCTCACATAAATAAAGATTGTCAATTACAAAGGCAAATCTTCATGAAATGAAGAGAGTTTTGAACTACAAGGTAGATCAAATGCAAAGTACTTGAAGATCAATCCATTCAAGAATAACGAAAGAATTTCCAAAATGCAAGAGTAAAATGAGGTGCTTAAAGCAATTGAAGTCCTATACTCATCCATAAAAAAATAATAAATAAAGGAAAAAAGGAAAAAGAGGAAAAATTGAATCAAGATGGATGACTTATTGAGCCTCAAGCTACAAGGTTGATCAAGTGCAATCAGTTCAAAAATTCATATTCAACAAGAAGAGCAAGATGTGAAAAAAATGGAAATGAACCCATATAATTGACAGCCTATAGGGATCCAAAAGAAGAATGACAAGCAGCAAAGCATATCCAAGTCAACCAAGGCAATATTGAAGGCATCAGAATGAATTGATCCTTGGTTCAATTACCCTTAAACATTTATTTGACCTTTGTATCCCTTTCTTTCGTAACCATGAGCCTTGGCCTACATTACGTACCTGAAAAGTCCATTCTAATCATACATGGATTTTTTATGTGAAAGAGATTATCTTCAGATTTCATTCCGCCTCTCAGGATTGATTTTTATTTGCAAAAATTGTTTTTTAAATCTTTAATGCATGATATGAAAAATGATAAAATGGGGGTTCAAGATGTAAATTTTTAAATAATATCTTGGAACCAAAGGAGGATTCAAGTCGAAAACCTGAAATGGCGGCTCGAATATCGAATGGTGCAACAACGACATAAGAGGCGATCCTAAGCTCTTGATGAAGCACCACACATCCCAAAGACGTTCCTGAGATTCTGGAACCAATAAGTATCTCTATGAGATGAGCATAACAACCATTCCTTCAAGATAGTGGAAGCTCAAAGAAGACATATATGCTGGATCAACCTGACAGACCTTACTTTACCAGAATCAACCTAAGCCCTAAATCAGTCAATAATTTTGAAACTTGCCTTAGGACTATGATTTTTTGATTTAAAAGTGTAATTGATTTATTTGATATTCATTAAATTCATGCTTATGATTTGATTCTATTATGAATCTGTGATAGGCAACACTTTACAAAATTATTTCATTCTTCAATAAAGAAAGGAGGAAAAACATTTTCAAACAGGACAATCTCAAATGAGGAAAGTCCTTGAAGCAAGTTGTTGCTTATTCTACCTCTATTGAAGAAAAAGAATGAACGAGGCCAGAATGATGAAGCATTTCACTTTCTTGAAAGTAAGTGGTCCAAGAAGCTAGAAAGTTTGGAGAATTGAACTTATGACGCTCTCCTATGACATCATTAGCAATCCATCAAGAAAGATTATCACTTATCTCATGCTGAGGGAGATAAGCATCACCAGACAAATTATTTTCCCAAGCCATCAATCCATGTTCTCTAGAAGATTACATCACAGAGCTTTAAGTCCCATTAAGGTGTATTATGGGAATGACCAAGCCACCACTTGCACTCTGGTTATACCATGATACTAGTTCAGATCTTGATACATCATTAATGCCTCTTCCATGTCGATCATTTTCTTTGTTAGGATTATATCCATTATGTCATTCAGAAGATTATTGAACTTGAATTTGAGGACTTATGTCACAGAATAAGACATTGGAATAGATTCTATACTTATAGATCTTTCATATAGGATAACCTTAGTTACAGGATTCCAAAAATAGAGATAACCAAGTTTTGATATCAACTAAACCTTTCCATGTTTCGGGAAGAGTGGGATATGACAGTGTGTATCTTGAAGTAGTAGAAGAGGTAGTCAATGTAGCAGCCATTGCAAGGAAATGCACCAACAAAAATCTTCTAGTTCATCCTGATGATGTTTATTTCTTCCGGTAAGGTTGTTACACTGGATGCCACCAACAATAAGGTCAAATTCGACAAATTTATTCATCAATTGCTCCAACCGATCACCATTCAGTTCTTGCGCATTGGTTTTTAAAGGTATACTAAGACAGTAGAAGGCAACCTCTGCATCACTGATCCGAGAGAAAAGAGATAGGATATTGATACCACCGGGGAATATGTCTCTAGAAGATCCTCCTCCTCATGTATGGTTTTTAGGGAAACCTAGAAGCATTTCCACCTTATCAGGTTCAAGTAGAACAATTTTGTTCATTCCAACTCATATCAGAGTCCATTTTCGACACTCATCAAGAGCATACTTCTGGACACTCGAAGGTGGCTCATAGTCATAAGCTTCAAGAACTTTACGGATCCTTTCCGTCAATTTGGCACTTCCTGTACATGTTTGTAAACAATTCAACTTTGTTCTTGGATCCCAAGAAGGCCACCATTTTTTTGAAAAGCATTATGTATGGTGCATGAAGGAAGCAGAATAAGAGGAAATCTGTTCTCAATTGGCAGATTATGAATATAGCCCCTTTTCCGAATCTACAAATTCTGGCTCTACATCGTATAAGTACCGTGTCATTTCGGTCCAAACACCAACTGGAGCAAGTTTCACGTTCTCGTAGTAGAAATAAAGAGACCCAATAGCATCTTCTGGAAGTGTTCTTTGAGTTATTTGATCTGGTTCGGTAAGAACCCCAAAACCAATCATTGGATTTAGAAGATGAACTACATGACCGTCTTCATTAAAAAGCTTCTTTTCAAGCTTCCTCTGCTTCTTCTTTTTCCAAAAAAATCATAGCCCGAGTTTCACCTTTTCTTGTAATTGGGGTCATTGCATAATGGCTTCTTATCTTCTACCGGAAGAAGTGCGTCAGCAGCCTTAGCCATTTGAGCAGTACATATAAAATCTGTCAACTATGGAATTGATGAATCCGTACCACATCTCTCCATGGCTATTGAAGCCTCAGCCTCTGAGTACCCCATTTTTGTCAAGTATAACAGTTTATTCTCCTCAAAAAAATAGAATTCAGGATTTTCTCGGTATCAGAAGAACTATCAATATCCATGAAATCATCCTGAAAGATCGCTTTATAATCAGAGAAAAGTATATTCTAGAAATAGCATTCACTAAAAATAAGGTTCACTGTGTCAACCTGGAATGAATTACCAAGCGATTTATACCACTCTGTCCGACTAGATCCCTCTAGATCTAAAAATGGTCACCTCATTCAGAAGAGGCACATATCTCAGACATTTCCGTCAGAATGATTGAGTACTTCTTAAGTTTGTGACAACATGAAGAGAATTCCTCAAATTACTTGACAACACTGTTATTTTGTAACACCAGAATGAGAGCATTCAAGATAAACAAATTTGAGGCACGGATAAAGCTGTAAGTACCCACAACATTACATTGTCAAAATTGGACCTCATGGGGATCATGATATTGAAATCAAACAAACATTGAAAGTAAGCCTTATAGTTTATAAGGTTGGGGGCATTTTGAAGGTCCAATTTAGACAGATCCATGCGAGACATCTTGAAAGCCCATTTCAACCAGAAATAGAATGGTGGGGCATTTTGAAGGCTCATAGTAATGAATATTTGGGCATTCTTGGAAGCTCATATCCGCAAGAAGTAATGTTGAGTACACTTTTAACATCTGTATCAGTAAATGTTGGAGCATTTTAAAGATTACTTTAGACAGATCCATGTGGGACATTTTAAAGGCATAGATTAACAAGAAGCAAATGATGGAGCATACTGAAAGCCCATTTCAATCATAATCAGGAATATTGATATATTTTGAACATTTGTATTAGCCAATGCTGGAGCATGTTGAAAGCCCCTTTCAATAAGAATAAAGAATGTTGACGCATTTTGAACGCTTGTATCAGCAAATGGTAGGGTATGCTAAAGACCCATATCATCTTATACAAAAAGATCATTGACTTGAGATAATATTTCCAATAAGACAGAAAAAGATGAAGAATGAAAATGGTGAAGCAGTGACGATCGAGCTGACTATACATAATTGCTTAATTTATTAAGTAGTTGCATTAGGGTCATGTTGTTGAACAAATATATACTCAGCAAGTATGGTTTCAAATACCTAATCTTCTTAACCATGTGTCACATGACAACATGTTCTTTGTTAAGCTACATCACGGTTGCATAAATAAAGATGGTCCCCAGGCAGACCATTCGATCCAGGGTTCAGTTCCTCAAAATCTCGGCTTTGAATTTTGTATTCTCTGTGTAGGTGATTATTGGAAATATTTCTTTGAGATTCCTGGCAGTTAGTTTTAACCATACTGTTGAGGTTACGAAGTTGTTTTTCACATCAATTTTTGTTTTTCACTGGGGTTATCATTACCAGTCAGGATGAATTGAGTTTTCATATATTTGGTTTATCATGTGCGTTTTATCTACAACAATAAGAATTCCATGGACCTCCTTCTGTACAGGGCTCCTATAGTTGATGTCTTTCTACTTCCTACAATGCTCATTACGGAATAAAACGTGATCAGTATCACATTTGCCTTGCTCAAGATGATATCAAGATCAGTTGGTATCTCTTATTCAATTCCGCATTAACATATTTTGTGAATTTGACAAATATTTTGGTCATGAAACACGCCAACATCTCACTTGTATTCCCATTAAGTTTTGTTCTCAAGTGGTCTTGTAACGTCATACAAAAGTTCTGAACAATATGAAAGAGCTTCCCTGACCAAAACATCTGTGCAGAAGTTACAGGAAATGATGAATGTGTTGTTAAATGCTTTACGAACATCTGGGCAGAAACCACATGAGATGATGAATTTGTTGTCAAATGTTTTATGAACCAGTTATTATGATGCTGAACCAATGTTGTGATCATATGGTTTCCATTTTTTATTCAAGATAAAGTATGTCTTCTTCGACCCCAAGGTTAGAAGTTAGATATGATGAATATTTCTTTCCATGAGAAAGGGAGCAGAAATTTTAACAACAAAAAACTAGTGGATCCAACTAAAGTTGAACGACAGGTTGTTGTTGACCATCTCGACATGATATGGTCCAAGTTGCCTTGTTTGAGATCCAATTAGATGTGGAGACATGAATGGAATTAGGATAAATCCTCCTTATGATGTATTTCCAGAGTCAAATCAGAACAGACGCTGATCTCCTAATTAATCTCTGCTGAGTCAGGCATATCTACATCTACATTCTTCAAAGATGATATATTTTCTCTTCAAAGATGATAGATTTCTTTAGAGATAAGCTTTATTGGATTTCTACATAAATCCAGACAAAGAAAGTCAGTTTTATCCACAATAAAATGGGGCATCAAGGTCATAATTCTGATTACGGCAAGAGTTCCATAAATGAAACATTTCTTCTAAGACTTAAATGAAGCAAAAAAGATACAAAGATACAAGTTGATCAGATGATTCTTGAGAAAGATAACATAAGTTGCTACACTAGTATCCGAAGGTAACCCTGGAAATAAATGATCAAGTGAAGGAAGACCAAGTTCATCACTTTGAAGTCAAATGAAGATTGCATCAATATTCATGCATTTATAAGAACATCATTTGCACAATAAACAATGCATTACATTGATACATCTGATTGCATTCAAACATGAAGTTTTACAGATCTTCGTATAAAAAAGAAGATTCATGATGAAAAATACCTTACAAAGGGAATGTAGAATTCAAATCACATCAGGAAAGGCAAACATCTGAAGAATAGATGGTCGCGATCCACAAAAGAAGTATTATTTTGGGGCATGTTACCCAATCAACCAAGTTATTTCAAAAAATGAGAAAATGATTTTCAAAGTTTCTCATTTAATCTTTTATAAAAATGAAATTTTTGAATATTAAAAAAATGATTTCCATAGTTTCTTACTTAGTAAATTATTTCCCATATCTGTAAGACCTTCAGTGCATGATATTTTCAAAATCTTCGGGTCATCCATAAGACCTGCAGTGTAGGATGTTTTTAAAAAGCCTTTGGGAGCTTTTTGATGTTTCAAAGCCTTCGGGTCATCTGTAAGCCCTTCAGTGCATGATGCTTTCAAAACTTCGGGTCATCTATAAGACATGCAGTGCAAGATGTTTTTAAAAAGCCTTCGGAAGCTTTTTAATGTTTCAAAGCCTTCGGGTCATTTGTAAGACCTTCAGTGCATGATGCTTTCAAAACCTTCGGGTCATCCATAAGACCTGCAGTGCAGGATATTTTCAAAAAGCCTTCGGGAGCTTTTTGATGTTTTAAAGCCTTTGAGTCATCTGTAAGTCCTTCAGTGCATGATGTTTTCAAAACCTTCGGGTCATATGTAAGCCCTTCAGTGCATGATATTTTCAAAACCTTCGGGTCATCTGTAAGTCCTTCAGTGCATAATGTTTTCAAAACCTTCGAGTCATCTGTAAGCCCTTAAGTGCATGATGTTTTCAAAACCTTCGGGTCATCTGTAAGTCCTTCAGTGCATGATGTTTTCAAAACCTTCGGGTCATCTGTAAGCCCTTCAGTGCATGATGTTTTCAACACTTCCATCCTACTCGAAAAAAGTCAAATGAAAAATTATTGTCTTTTTCGTCTTTCCTCTATTCTTGTTAACACAATAATGAGCAAAGAGAGGCAGCTGTAGACATTAATTTTTTATTTTCATGTTATTATTATTATTATTATTATTATTATATTATATATATATTATTATTAAATAAAAGAGCAGGCCCAAAACCCGGAGCCCGTTTACATGCCCAGGCCCAATCAGAACCGGCCCAGATGGCCTAGCTAAACCCTAAAACCATATTAAGGTTTCCATCTCATCCCAACTGCCAGCCAATATCAACCGTTGGATCTGGAGTGATCCAACGGCCCAGACGAGTCCAGCAGGGAACCCTAGGGTATCATCACCCTAGGGCCATGTCGTCGATTTCTCTGCTACTAAGCAGTCGCCGCCTCCAACATTGCTGCCACGACGCCCGTCAAAGCTCCCAGAAGAGTCATTCCAGCCGTCCACGCGTCCCATTCTTCGGTGAGTCACCACAACTCATCTCTGGGACCGGTATGAGAGCATCCTTGGTGGTGGCTATAAAATCCACCACACTTGTGAAACGAAAGAAGGACAACATCCACCAAACAAGCAAAAAAAACAACAGAGACGAGAGCAACCAACAGTAAATAAACAGAGCCCACAACATCAAACCGAAAAGAAAAAGAGAAGAAAGAGAAGGAACTTACCTCAACCATCGGAATCCTCCAAACCGTCGTCGAACCATTAAAATACCGAAGATATTTTCCTTAGATCTAGGAAATACTATCGGAAAAGAGTGTCGGTGCCGAAAAATAACTACCAGGCGGTGGCTAGTTTTCTCTCTAGCAATGGAAGAAATTGGCCCAGGGAGGCCGATTTTTGGGTTTAAATACCCTCCCCAAACGACGTCATTTTGGGGAGGGTCCTGTCTGTAATTTTATATTGGTAAATCCTTTCCGTAACCATTTATATTTTATAAAATTCCATTTTAGTCACTAAGTTAAATTTTTTACACGTTTTAATTTTGTCTTTTAATTTTTCTTTATTTATAATTTAGTCACTACCTTATTTATAAATATTTAGGGTAAATACTATATTAGTCCCTTATAATTTTTATAATTTATATTTTAACCCGAATTAATTAAATAAGGCTGAATTACTTTATTAGCACTTAGATTTATTTATTTATTTGAGTTAGAGCCTTTAATTTTGATAAATTTTATTTTAATCATTATTTAATAATTAAAGATTAATTACACTATTAGTAATTATATTTTTATAACACTTTGAATAAGGGCCATTAATTTATATATTTTATATTTTAATCCCTAACAGTTTGATATTTTTCATTTAATATATTTTTCATTTTAATATTATTGCTTTTAATTTCTTTTATTTTGATTATTATTATTTTGTTTTGTTTTATTATTATTTTTTATATGAGTTTAAATTATTATTTTCATTATTATTTTTTTATTATTATCTTAAGTCATATATATATATATATATATATATATATATATATTTATTTATTCTATTTTCTATTAAAATCCTATTTATAAATTTAATTTTATAAATTACTTTTAAGAAAAATAATCATAGTTTAATATATATTTATTTTTCAATATTAAGAAAGGGCGATATTAAAGCAACTGGATGTCTATTTTCTGATATTTTTAAATAAATAAATATTTTACTTTTATAAATTATATATATTAATCTATTTTTTAATAAATATTTTATTAATATTTATTTATATTTTAATATTAAGAAAAGAGTTGTCTTAAAGCACCTAGAAGTCCTTTTCTAATATTTCTAAATAAATATCTTATTTATATATATAAAAATTAATAGATTTTCTTAAAATTATAATAATAAATTTGAAATAACAAGATTATAAATTAAATATATTTAAATTTTAAATTTTTAATAATAAAGACAATTTATAATTAATTAGTACCAATTTTGGGCGTTGTGGGGTGTTAATCCTTCCCCAAACGTAATCGACCACAAATCCCTTTTTATTATTAAAATGAACGAATTTTTGGTTAAAACGCAAACCAGTTTATCTTTTAACTGATGTTTTCTTAAAAACTCTTTTAAAAGATAATTTTTAGGTATTCGACCTACCTGACCCAAAAGACCGATGGCGACTCCCAAAACATTTTTTTTTAAAATCAAAATCATTTTTTATGCATATTATTTTCCCGCCAAGTAAAATTTCATGTCCGGGATAAAATAGTTCCCAACCATCTACATAATTTCGTTGAGTAATTTCCAGAAATTAGGTCCCCCCCTCCCTTCTCTTACTATGTTCTGTATAAATTTATTTTATTTTTTAAAAATCCTATTTTTATATAAAGCTATTGCATCATCTCCCTCGAGCCATTGTGATAATCTAATATCCAAAAGCTACCTCTCATTCTATCTTTTTATATAAAGCTCTTCAAATATTTTCTCATAGTTGAATTGGTAAGAAATAAGCAATGGAGGTTATGAACAAAAGCCAAAGATTTCAAAGACCAATTCAATTGATCAGCCAGAAGCTTGTCACCAAAATTCTGCTCCCTTTTTCACTTCTTTCTGCAATATTATCTTACCCTTCGTTATGCAACTTCCAAACTTTGGCATATAGTTTACAGCTCTTCAGTTTTAGTGTCGACAAGACTTACATGTTTGTGCTTTGCAATGGACTTATTTTTTTCATTGCCACCGGCTCCGGTTTGATTGGTAGTTTTGGGGTGGAGTCTGATGTTGACAAGGTGGCGAGGATCGGTGAGTGAAGTACTCGAAGAGAATTAGAGGTTGAATCATCAGAGCCAAAAGTGTGTATTTTGAAAGCCAAAGTTACTGCAGAAGTTGATCAGAGAGAAGAACTGCCCTTGGTTGTAGAAGATGAAGGCGAAGAAGAAAGATGGAATGAGATTGTTTCACTCGAAGAAGATGAAGATGAAACACTTGGGTTTTTGAGTAATGAAGAGCTAAACAAGAAATGTGAAGATTTTATTAGGAGAATGAAACAAGGGATTCAGTTTGAAGCTCGCAACTGATTATGGTTCAAAAAGTAGAATCTGACACAACATAAAGACTCTACGAGGCATCAACTCAACTTATAGTTAGAGATTTCTGTAACTTATTTTTCTTTCTTTTGCTCGTCTCCCCTAACTTGGACTATAATTCGGTTCCTCTGTTTTTCCTTTCCCCCAGAAATTTGATTTCTGAGTTTTAGTTTGAAACTGTTGATTTCTGTAAATTAAATCTTGTTTTGAAGTGATTTCTGATGCAAATAACAAAGTAATGGCATTTGATAATAATCATATAATTAAGTTTTAGTAAATTAAATGTTGTTACTTTAAATTCAAAGGAAGCGACCAAGCAATTGCTCCATTGACTTCAAGTCATCCAAAGAGGACAAAATCAAGTTAATCAACTTTAAAACAGTGACCAAATTTTTGTCAGCAATCACTTCCATGAAAGTTCAAAGTTTGAATTTTTTTCCTGTTATAATCACTTTCCAAGAGATTATTCCACAAACAAGGACAAGCTCCAGGTAGATTAGAAGATTCATAATACCTTGAGAGATTATTTGAACCTATCTTAACCATAAAAAGTATTTGTCTTCTTGCTCATATTCTGATATTCCTCCAAATCTCATAGAGGATTAATGCTTTATTTCACAGTTCACAATGAGCTGCCCAGCATTGTTGCATCTGAAAATGGAACAAAAGAGACCATTCAACCTTTTTCCCCTCTCAAACAGTTTTTCTCCTTCATAATACCGACATCTGAAATTTTAAATTCTTATATAATTTAGTTTTATTTTTTTATTTTCCAATGAACTATTTTTGCCCCTTAAACTTTATAAGTTCGTCTACTAGAATTCTATATATTCGTCCCTAGTATAAAATTTTTTGTCGGTCCCTGCCTATATGGTTTCTAAGGTAGAGCTGCAGGATAACAGGGCATCTATTTTTCAAGAAAGAAAAAGACAAGCCTTTTTTGCCTTTTGCACATGCACATGCACATTAATTAGAAGAACAAATGTGAACAATGACACCAGCCAGTACTGACTCTCAATTGGCTTGGGTTCCTTTGAACCCCAACAGTTGCAAACATGGTAAATTAACAGTAAGGAGAGTGGCAGACAGGAGCTTTGCCGGGCTTGACCTGCTCCAATCTTAAGACCCCACGACTAGATTTGGTCCTCTCTCGTTACCAAACGTAGACGATGTGAAACCAAATGGTTCATTTGACTACTCACTTCAGACAACCTATGTTACCATGAACCAAAGTGCACGTCAGATGAACCTATGCATCCAACACCAGCATGCTATAGAGGATCATACTCTTTTATTTATGTTTTATTGTGTCGGATAGGCATATTGTAGACAGTGTTAACAATCTTTATGACAGCATTTAGCATGCTTATGACTAAACTCCTTATCATCAGTAATTAGATTGAACAATTAAAAATTTCATGTTTTTGTGCCCTTTATTTTCTATATATTTGTGGTGAATTATTGTTTCTCTCCTCCGTAGAGACAAATAAATTCAAACTATATTAAATTTCTCTTGTATCTTTTTTTTATATTGACATTTTGTCTATTACTTCTTATTCCTTCAAATTCCGTAACATATAAGATCATGGGTATAATGAGCTGTCATTTTACATATCTCTCGTTATTTGAGATCCTATTCACCTCTTTTTTTTCTTTCTATTGATCGAGAAAAGAATAAGTTTGATATAATCTTAATATATATAAGACATCCTTCGGATACTTCAAATTGAAGCAATTAGATGTCCGACTCGGGCCTATATGATATGACCAATCAATAAAAATACTTCAACACTTCACCTTTGTCATATATTCCATGCATTACACTGAATAGATATCATATTCATATAATACGATTCACTTTCAAGATGTCTTGGTAGTGAACTGGTTGACATGTGAAATTCAAAATCTTGTGTTAAAGAGTGTGGAGGTTCGAATCCTCTTCAAAACATAATGTTGAGAATGCTCATTGAATTGGAATAAGTTTAACATGAATCACGATATCTTAGCTTGAATCACGATATCTTAGCTTGTGTTTGTTTTCATTGTTTCACATATTCAAACCTCTTATGTCAGCGCCGCGCAGACATTAGGCTTCGCAGACCGTTTGTTTTTTAGAAGACAGAACGTTTGTGCGAGCTCTTCTTGGTGCAGACATGGTTTTATGTCTTCAAAGATCTTCAAACCTCTTCAAGAACAATTATAAAATATGGTTATTTATTAAAATAATTTTAAATAATTTAATAAGGTTATTTATTTTAAAATAATTTATTTTAAAATAATTTATTATAAAATAAATTATTATAAAATATAGATTGATTTATTTTAAAATAATTTATTTTAAATAATTTATTAGTATGGATTGATTTATTTTAAAATATGGATTGATTTATTTTAAATAATTTATTAGTATGAATTGATTTATTTTAAAATATGGATTGCTTTATTATTGTAGTTGTATGAATTGATTTATTTTAAATAATTTATTAGTATGTATTGATTTATTATTGTAGTTGTATGGATTGATTTATTTTAAATAATTTATATATAGTTGTATGGATTATTTAAATTTAAGTATTGTAAAACTAAAATTATTTAAATCTCAGTATTACAAAACTCTTTTAAGTTTGAAAAATCAGTTTATTTATATTTCAGTTCATTCTAGCAGTCTGCAGACATAAAAACAAACAATCTTCTTTTTTTCAGACTGCAGACTTTTGGTCCATCTCTTCTGCTGTATATGCCTGCAGATATAGTCTGCAGACTACAGACATTTTACCTCTGCAAAAATAAATACCACCTTAGTGATCTTCTCTTTCATTATTATCCTACACCATCCAATTCTCACCAGAACCGACAAAAAAACTGCAATATTCAGTCAAAAATGACACCACAAACTGTTTTTGCAGACTGATTTCCAGGTAAATCTACAGTAAGAAAAAATGATAATAGAATCGAGCAAGTGATTCCGTCCACTGTAATTTCAAATACAGCAAAGAAAAGGGGCTACCAGATCTAAATTCAGCTGATTCATTCTTGCAAGTCATTTCTTTGTCATCAACTCAAAAAAGTTCAATAGCCTATTTTATAGATCAGAGATGCAAAACAAGGTGCACGGCACAGAAACTAAAACGGCTTGAACATTAAAATGCAGAAATTCATCAACATTATAAGGGTTTTTGGGGTTGACAAAAGCCGTAAATTTTCAGAAAGACATCATCTGAAGTTCTTTGAAGCAAGTAATTTTTCCAGTCAATTCCATTGATCACATTAGATTGAGTCAATTCCAATTACCTCATTTCATCATTGTAATATCATATCTACAAGGAAGTCATATATCCTGTCAATCACCAATATGTACCTTAGGTGACTAAATCATCGACGAAAAGATCATCGGCTTATGGAAAACATACGTTAATCATCAATTATGTTTTATTAAGAAATTGGTTTATATTGGTATGTATGACAAAAAGATATTGATTGATCTATATCGAAGGGCAATGCAACAGTTTATGTTGGGAAATAAACGAGTAACAAGTAATTTCCCTATAGCCATATTAGTGAGAATACGAAATAAAAGCGGAAAAATAATACCCGAAAAATTGATAACGGAGTTCAGCCAATTGTGCTTACGTCTCCGGACTGCTGCAGATCTTTTACTAAAGAGAAAAAATTACAGGTGTTTACAAAACACACTTGAGAGAGAACTGGAAGATTTTGGGATGATTTTGAAGCTAAGTGAGCTAGGGTATTTATAGTTGAAGCTTAGAGACTAATCTTTGAAAATACCCTAAAGTTCAATGACTAATTTTGAGATATACCCTTCTCACTTTCAAATATAGCTGCACCGAAAATTGAAAATTTTCTGTGCATTTAATTTGCACTTTCGGCAGCCCCCTTTCTATGACTTTACAGCCTCTTTCTTCACACAGGCGGTGCCCACCCCTTTGACTTTTCTTCCAACAATCTCCCACTTGAAGACTGATTTTAATTTGTCTTCACACATTGATCAATGCAGCAGCATTTCTGGTCTTATTATTCTAGCATGCCAACTGAAGCTGAACACAACTTCAGTTTGTCCGTAGTCACCGTCTTTGTCAACATGTCTGCCGGATTTTGAGCTCTACTAATCTTTTCAAGTTTCAAAATCACATCTTCCAACCGGATAAAATGATATCTCAATTGTATATGCTTCGTTCTGGAATGAAAAGATGGATTCTTCGCTAGATGAATAGCACTTTGACTGTCGCAATATAAGACATTGTTTTCTTGTTTCTTGCCTAACTCTTCCAAGAAACTTTGGAGCCAAACCATCTCCTTGCTGGCTTTTGTAACAGAGACATATTCTGCTTCAGTTGTGGAGAGAGCAACTATCTTCTGTAGTTGAGAAACCCAACTCACTGCGGTTCCTCCTAGAGTATATACATACCCTGTAGTGCTTCTTCTGATGTCAACATTCCCGGCTAAGTCAGCATCTACATAGCGTGTCAGTATCGTATCTCCACCTTTGAAACAAAGTGCTTTGTTTGTAGTACCCCGCAGATATCTGAGTATCCATTTGACTGCTTCCCAATGTACTTTGCCCGGATTATTCATGTACCTGCTAACAACTCCCACTGCATAAGCAATATCTGGTCTAGTACAAACCATGGCATACATCATACTTCCAATTGCTGAGGCATACGACACTTTCACCATGTTTGCACATTCTTCCTCCGTCTTTGGTGACTGTTCTTTGGAGAGTCTGAAATGAACACCTAAAGGTGTACTTACTGGTTTAGCATCTTGCATGTTGAACCTGGAGAGTACTTTGTTGATGTACTCAGCTTGTGATAACATCAAAGTCCCCGACTTTGTGTCTCTCTTGATCCTCATCCCAAGAATCTGCTTTGCAACGCCCATATCTTTCATAGCAAACTGCTTCGACAATTCTTGCTTCAAGTGTATAATCTCTTGCATGTCTGAGTCTGCAACGAGCATGTCATCAACGTACAATAATAAAATAATGAAGCTGTTGTCGAACCTCTTGATGTAGCAACAATGGTCTGCTTGACATCTGGTAAACCCATTGCTACTCATGAAGATATCAAACTTCTTGTACCATTGTCTAGGAGCTTGTTTTAAACCATACAAGCTCTTCTTCAACCTGCATACCAGGTTTTTCTTTCCTACCTCTATGAACCCTTCTGGCTGCCTCATATAGATTTCTTCCTTCAAATCACCATGAAGGAAAGCTGTCTTTACATCTAACTGCTCAAGATGTAAATTCTCTGCAGCTACAATTTTCAATACCAGTCTGATTGTAGACAGTTTCACGACTGGAGAGAAAATTTCATTGTAGTCAATAACTTCTTTTTATTGAAAACCTTTGACAATCAATCTCGCTTTGTAGTGTTTGCTCCCATCGTGCTCTTCCTTGATCCTGTAAATCCAGTTGTTGTGGAGCGCTTTCTTTCTTAGTGGTAATTCAGCTAATTTCTACGTCTGATTTGACATAAGTAAGTACATCTCATCTTTCATGGAAGACTCCCACTTGATTGAATCCTCCACTTGCATTGCTTCATCATAGCACTCTGGTTCACCATTGTCAGTCAACAACAAGTAGTGCAAAGAAGGAGAATACCGTTGGGTTGGTTTAGAAATTCTGGAGGAGCGTCTTAGTTCCGGTGTGCCTGGTTTTTCTTGAGCTGCTTCAGGACTGATCTGAACATCATTTCCAGAAATCTCCTCGAACTCAACAAATTCCTTTGTTTCAACTTTGGTATTTGAACTGCTTGATTCTACAGTTGACCTGTCTTTGTACATCACATTCTCATTGAAAATGACATCTCTGCTTCTGATGATCTTCCGATTTTCATAGTCCCAAAACCGGTAGCCGAACTCATCACCACCATAACCAACAAAGACACATTTGTTGGACTTGGCATCAAGTTTACTTCTTTCAGCAGAGCTTATGTGTACATAAGAAATACAACCAAACACTCTTAAGTGTGAAAGGTTTATTTCTTTCTTGCTCCAAACTTCCTCTGGTATTCTGCCATCCAAAGGAATTGAGGGCCCACGGTTGATCAAGTAAGCTGCAGTGTTGATAGCTTCAGCCCATAGAAATTTGGGCAATCCGGCATGTATCCTCATGCTTCTGGCACGTTCATTCAGAGTTCTGTTCATACGCTCTGCTACGCCATTATGCTGTGGTGTCATGGGAACTGTTGTCTCCATCTTGATCCCATTGTTTGCGCAGAAATATCTGAATCTTCTATTTTTGTACTCTCCTCCATTGTCAGACCTCAACCGCTTGACTTTCAAACCAGTCTCATTTTCCACCATGGCCTTCCATTTTCTGAAGATATCAAAGACTTCTGATTTCTTCTTCAGAAAATAAACCCACACATTCCTTGTAGAATCATCGATGAAGGTGATATAATATAATGAGTCTGCAAGAGATGGAACTGGAGATGGTCCCTATACATCAGTATGAACCAACTCTAACTTTTCAGGCTTGGGTGTCTTACCATTCTTTGCAAAGCTGACTTTCTTTTGTTTGCCAAAGATGTAATCCTCGCATAGTCTGACATCTACATTCTTTAGATCCGACAGCTTCCCTTTTGATAAAAGTGTCTTCATCCCTTTCTCGCTCATATGACCAAGCCTTTGGTGCCATAGGTTTGATTTTCCATCAGCATCTATGGTTGCAATGATATTCTCTAAATTTGAAGTTACATAGAGAGTATCAGTCTTCTTACCACGAGCAATGACGAGTGCTCCTTTGGTAATCTTCCATTCACAGCCTGAAAAGGTTGTACTATAACCTTCTCCATCAAGCTGTCCTATAGAAATCAGATTTCTTTTGAGGCCAAGAATATATCTCACTCCTGTCAGCTTCCAGGTGGTCTGGTTTGGCAGCTTTAGTCGGATGTCTCCTTTTCCGACGATCTTCAATGTTTCATCATCAGCTAGATGAACCTTCCCAAAATCACCACTGACATAGTTCTCCATGATTTCTAGGTATGGGGTGGAGTGAAAAGATGCCCCTGAATCCAAGATCCATGATTCAATCGGACTGTTGACGATTAGAATCATGGCATCACTTGTCTCCTCTGTCATGTTTGCAGATTCCTGTGCGCCGGTATCTTTCTTCAGTGCTCGACAATCCCTTTTAAAGTGACCCTTCTTGCCACAATTATAACAGGTAAAATCTTTCTTTCCCGTTCTTGATTTTCCCCGTCTGGATTTCGATCTGCCACGATTTAAATTTCTTTCTGAAGTTCTCCCTCTGGACTCCGTGTGCAAGGCTGAGGAGGTTGATGCTTCACTCGATTCTCTCCGTCAAATTTCTTCGCTCAGTACCAGATCCCGAACATCGTCGAATTTCAATTTACTATTTCCTGACGAGCTGCTAACTGCTGTAACAGTAGCATTCCAACTGTCTGGTAGAGATGATAAGAGAATTAAAGCTCAAACTTCATCATCGAATTCAATTTCCACGGAACTCAACTGGGTTGTGATTATGTTGAGTTCATTTAGGTGTTGAGCCACCGATGCCCCTTTCGTCATCCGTAAATTGAATAATCACCTCATCAAGTGAACTTTGTTTAAGGCCGATGGCTTCTCATACATACTGGAGAGAGCCGCCATAAGACCCGCCGTGGTCTTTTCCTTTGCTATATTGAAAGCAACATTTCGGGACAACGTCAGTCGGATGACTCTGAGGGCTTGTCTATCGAGAAGAGCCCAGTCTTCATTTTTCATACCCTGTGGTTGCTTTCCTGAGAGGGGTTGATATAGATTTTTCTAGTACAAAAAATATTCAATCTGCATTTTCCAAAAGCCAAAGTCCGCAACATCGAACTTTTCAATTTTTACCTTCCCTTCGTCTGCAACCATCACTCCCACTCGAATCTGGATTCGTTTGGATCGTTTCTGACAATTCTTGTGAACCACTGTGTATTAGAACACCTCCATCGACAAATTCGTATCGCCGACGAAATTTACTATTCACGTGAACAGTAATGAATAAGTAACCTTGCAAAAAATTGACAAAATTCACAACCAAAAGCTCTGATTACCAGTTGTTGGGAAATAAACGAGTAACAAGTAATTTCCCTATAGCCAGATTAGTGAGAATACGAAATAAAAGCGGAAAAATAATACCCAAAAAATTGATAACGGAGTTCAGCCAATTGTGCTTACGTCTCCGGACTGCTGCAGATCTTTTACTAAAGAGAAAAAATTACATGCGTTTACAAAACACACTTGAGAGAGAACTGGAAGATTTTGGGATGATTTTGAAGCAAAGTGAGCTAGGGTATTTATAGTTGAAGCTTAGGGACTAATCTTTGAAAATATCCTAAAGTTCAATGACTAATTTAGAGATATATCCTTCTCACTTTCAAATATAACTACACCGAAAATTGAAAATTTTTTGTGCATTTAATTTGCACTTTCGGCAGCCCCTTTCTATGAATTTGCAGCCTCTTTCTTCACACAGGCGGTGCCCACCCCTTTAACTTTTCTTCCAACAGTTTACAGTCTATGGGAAAATGTAAATACATCATTTTTTTTTTCTTTGAGCATGCACAAAAATCAGGTGCCATGCAGACTCATCCAGACAAAGGTAACAACAAAATAACATAGAAGTAGCCAGAAATTCTGCATGTCGACTAACTTACAATTTACAAAGCAATCTAAGCTCAAAAGGGATCAACTAATGTCAGCATAAAATATTGTTCAAAGTTGCCAGAAAGCTATCTACTAAATCCCAGCATAAAAATATGGTTTCTTAGAAGCAAAATTGGAGAAATAATAAAAAAAAGTTATCAATGGTACAAAATTATAACAACTTCCTATACATGTTTTTCCTCTAACTATTGAAGAAAAAAAATAATCCAGCTCTCACCTGTTACAACAGTATGAAAAATAAGATGCTGAAGTCTCAACTCATGACAGCTGAATGAGAAGTGTTATACTAGCTAGTGGTACATTTGAGCAAAATTCAAGCACAATTGATGATCTCTGTTATCCCCCCAGCCGCCTCAACCCTTAAACCTAGCTTTGTACCCCTGTTGGTTCTCATATACTTCTACATCCCATTCTGATTATGATATTAGCAACCTTATCAATGTCTTCTACTTGAATGTTCACTGATCCATTATCAATGTAGGCATTATTGTTCCCTTGGCCCTGATGAAGACCACAATTCCCAAAGTGAAATGCACTAGTCCTTGGACCTCGTAAGGTGTACACTGGACTGCACTCTTTAGCTTTCATATGGATTTTTCTCCAAACAGTTCGGTTGAAGGCATAGCCCACATTTCCCATTCTCTCTACAATCAAACTATCCCATCATTCTCCTCTTAAATTCACATCACAAGGTGCCAGATTAGCAGCATAGCAATCTGGGCATTTGTCAGGCTTCAGTGATACAGGAAGCTGCAGGTTGCGATATGTATTGGGGAAAATAAAGTGGTCATCCTCAATAAAAAGAATATATCCATCACGCCCTCTGGTCTCCTTCAATCTATCCCACACGATGTTCATCATCCACCACCAGTGATGCTTCAAAGAAACTATCTTTGGAGACCGGTGGTTTCCATACTGATCTGGATCCCCAATACAATGTCTTTCCCCTGCATAATCTTTTTCTTTGCAGTCATTCGGTGATACACCGTGAAAACTGCCGCTAAATACATGGGGCGAATAAGGAGCAAAGATCTGCTTCACTTGGCAAAACTTGATCCCCTCCACAATCTTATTCATTTCTTCAAAGTACCCATCATGACTAACTATTAATAAAGTTTCACTTATCCCCACAACCTTGGACAAGCTCTTAACAACTACTTCAAGATATTGAGGCCGATTATGAATGTATAAAACAATGGTTATATGATCTTTGGCTAAGATTGAATATAGATCTATATTCCTAGGGTGCAACCGGTTTCGTTCCTCCAATCGAATTGAAAATGCATTCTATTTATGAAGGTGTAATCACCATTTTTACCTCCCCTATTTAGCAACCAACGACAGAAGCCCTCCACGTGCATTTCCAGTAGCTTCCAACAACCAACAATAGCAGCCCCTTCACGTGCATTTCCGGCAGATTATAGAAGAACGACAGCTGCCCCTCCACGTCCCTGTACAAGTATCTTCCATCACCTCCTTTGGTCGGTGACTCACCGAGTTATCCTCCTTTAACTGATCCAAATAGTGTATGAAAAAACCTATAAAAAGCCCCCATCAATGAAGCAAAAAGGAGGCAGAGCAATAAAACAGAAAAAAAAATAATAAAATAGATTGAAGATACCGAGCAGTTTACCTTCGTCGGAGCATCCAAATCGCCGGAAAACCATCGAAAAACCGAAGGTAAAAACTTAGATCTATGGATTTTTGGGGGTTTTTAGAACAAGGGGAAGCTGGAATCGACTTTAGAAATGAAAGATGATTTTTTTGGGTAATTTTGTAAAATTTTGGCCACCGTTTACGGTTGCCAGCGACGGTGGAGAACGACAGCGACGGTGGCTGGCCGGTCACCGGTATCCCTCCGACGAGGGAGCTCAAGTCTAGCTTCTCTCTCTAAGAGAGAGAACCAAATGGAGAGAAATGATAATTTAGGCATATTTATACCCTTACAAAACGACATAGTTTTGGTGAGGGCCTCTATGTAATTTCCACATGGGAAAACCACATGTGCAGTCCCTCTATTTTGTAAATTTCCATATCAGTCACCGAATTAAAATTCTGAGCATTTTTAATTTTATCTTCGAAGTTTATTTTATTTCAATTTAATCATTTCCTGTTTATATATATATATTAGGATAAATATCACAATTAGTCCTTTTAATTTATTATTATTTTTTTAATCCCGTATTAATATTTATGGTTAAATTACAATGTTAATATTCTTACTTTATGATATTTCAAATTATTTACATTAATTTTTATATTTTGCAATTTAATCATATAGCTTTTAATTCCATTTATTTTGACTATTTAATTGCAATTTAAGTTTATTTGTATTATTGTCCTTTTAATTTCAATATGTTTAAATTAGTACTTTGATTATTATTTATTTTATTTTAGTATATTTGATTAAATAATAATATTTATTTATTTTTAAATATTAAGAAAAGGGTTGTCTTAAAGCAACTAGAAGTCATATTTTGATATTTTAAATAAATAAATATCCTACTTTTATAAATTATATATATTAATTTATTTTATTTTAATATTTTATTAATATTTATTTATTTTTAAATATTAAGAAAGGGCATTCTTAAAGTAAATAGATGTCATTTGTTTGATATTTTTAAATAAATAAATATCCTACTTTTATAAATTATATATATTTATTATTTTTAGAGAAATGTTTTATTAATATTTATTTATTTTTTAATGTTAAGAAAGGGGATGTCTTAAAGTAACTAGAAGTATTTTTCTGATATTTCTAAGTAAATAAATATCTTATTTATAAAAATATAAAATATATATTTATAAAAATTAATATATTTTCTTGGAATTATACTAATAAATTTGAAATCACGGGATTATGAATTAAATATATTTTTGAATTCTTAAATTTCCAGTAATAGAGACAATTTATAATTAATGGGTACCAATTTTGGGCGTTATAGGGGTGCTAATCCTTCCCTAAACGTAACCGACCACGAATCCTTTTTTACTAAAAAATTTTACTTATACGCAGATCAATTTATCTTTTAAATTATATTTTCTTAAAAATTATTTTAAAAGATTGTTTTTAGGTATTTGACCTACCTAACCCAAAAAGGTCAATGGCGACTCCCAAAACATTTTTTTTAATCAAAATCATTTATTATTCATTTTATTTTTCCCGCCAAGTAAAAATTCATACCTGGGCGAAAACCGGTTACGATAGCTTGGCGACTCCGCTGGGGATTTGGTCAAACCTAAATCAATTATAAATTGTCTCTATTAATTAGAAATTGAGAATTCATATTTATTTAATTTGTAATTCTTTTCTTTCAAAACTTTATTATTTATTATTTTTATATATCCCTATATATTGAATATTTTTATTTTATTTTCTTTTCAGATAATTGATTTCATTTTGATTGTCAAAGGTTTGAGAATTTCTTCTCACACACAGCACTGCATTGCATAAACATAAACTCTATACTTGAGCTCTCTTTCCCTTTCAAGTGGGAGTGAAAGCGACGTCTTCGTGAGAATTTATTCTCCGTGTCAGACTTAGCAAGTAGCTTTTAGGGTTAATAGGCTCTATGTCTTCGTGAGAATTTATTCTCCGTGTCAGGTATAGGGAAATGTGTCCCCTCGAATTGAACTCGTTCGCTTAAGTCTGTGATGGACTAGGATTAAGGGTTTGGCAGCCCAAGGGGGGCCCAACAACGACAATTTAAGTACCTTTACTCTTAGAACTGAAACCCTACATATAATAAACCCTAAAAATTCTCCTGATCTAAGACAATACTCAAACCCTGTCCGTAGGTGTACACAAAGGAGAAATAAGTTCTAACTTTTGATTTATTTGATTTCATTTTTTTTCTAAATAAATGCATGTGAACTAGAAATCATGCAGTTAGGTTAATTTTTCCAAACAAAGCATGGAACTAGAAAGCATGAGGTTAGGATTTATACCTTGATAGATAGAATTTTTTTCTTTCCATTAGTTAGTACTAACCATTTTGTTTATTCTTATTGTTATCTATTTTGTAGATACATGTTATTTTTCTCTAACTTGTTTATATTGATTACTTTTGTTTGCATTGCATGATCATGGCATAACCAAAAGGTGTTGACTTGAAAGACTGTTCATCAAATTGGAAAGTTTTCATAAATGGACAAAAAGTTTTATAATCAAAACAAAATATGACGCAGCCAAGGAAAGACATCATGAGGAAACTCCGAGGATAGAAGGGAGCTATGCACACAAAGATCATGTTATATTGATACCAAAAGTATTCCACAAATATCCTGTTCGATTGATACCAAAAGCATTCTACGATAAGAGTATCAGTCGGGGCACTCAGAATAAATGAGGTTTTTATTAAGCTCAAGCATGTTATTTGAAGGATCAAAACAAGAAATTGAGCACAAAAATGGAAACCATGCATGAAGATTTCTAAAAGATCAGTCAAGCTTTTCGAAATGATGGCATAGGAAACACCCCAGAAGAGTGGATAACAGGGGTCACCAAACTGAAAAAGAGTTGCGACATACATGAACATCTTATCAAATAAATCCGTAACCATAAAGATTCCATTACAAGGGATAATGAGCAACATTGCCTACAACTCCGAAGGTTGACACAGAAGATGAAAGAAAAAGAGAATGTCATGGAAGAAGTTGCAGTCCAGATAATCAATATGGCCTATAAGCTGATAGACTTAGCTGACTTGACAAGGAATTAAAGCAGACTGATAATTCAGCTGTTAAGCATGAATGGAAACTAACTTGGATTTAGAGAAGTTAGGAGAGAAAGTTATCCCCTATATGTAAAAGTTTTGTTGAAGTTAGGACTGAAAGTTGTCCCCTACATGTAAAAGTTTTGTTTGATGCACCGGAACTTTTGTGTTCAATGAAATCTATTTTAAGATGATCACTCTTGAGTAACACCTTTTCATACATGCATTTACATTTTGCATCTTTGCATTTTCATTTAGCATTTGTATTTTCATTTAGCATTTGTATTTTCATTTAGCATTTGTACTTTTATGTTTGCTTTTGTATTGCACAATTTGTATTTTTATATGTATACATTTTTTTTTGCATTTTCATGTTACATTTTCATATTTACATTTGTATTTGCATTTTGAATCTTTGCATTTTTTACGTTTGTATTTACATTTTCATTTTTTTGCATTTTCATCTTTGCATAATTACATTTTGTTTTAAACTATTTTACATGCATTTAAATCATGAAAACAAGGGAATAATTCGTGGACGATTCCATGAAAGAATTTCTGAAATCAAATTGGAGCTAACTTGGTCTTCCTAAAGAAGGATAAGAGCCATGAATGAAATTTTAGCAAGGGTTTGTAGAATTGAGAAACTTCAAGAGCAACTTATCAAGACTTAACAAGAAATTACTGATCTTGCAAAAAAGTTACAGGCTGATTCAAAAGAACAAATGACCACGTTAATGGACATGATGAATGATATGATCCATGGAGAGAAATCCTTAGAAGATCCTGTTGTAATAGGTTTGGATGGTAGGATGAATGCTAGTAGTACATCTGACGCAATGAAAATAAATGACCTGGTCCAATTGAACCCCCTCAATCACATGAGAGCATTTAGTCGTTCAGAACGATCAAGGAAAGTGAAAATCTCTTAAGGTGTTTCAAGAATCTATCTCAGATCTGTACCCTCATTTGGTTAAAGGTCAATACATTACACCAAGATTGGTGAAAGTGTCACCAAAGCCTTATGCCCATTTCTATGATCAAAATAGCTTATGCAATTTTCACTTGGGGATATTGGGGTATTCAACAGGGAATTATTGGTCACTGCTAAAAGAAATAGAGACGCTCGTTGACAAGGGAGTCTTGACACAAAAAATAAACAAGAAATGAGGGGCAAATAAGGATGGAAATCTTGGGCTAAGTACACACCCAACATTCAAGGAATGATAGAGCAAGATAAAATAAACAAGCGGAAGTTGTTATCTACCACTGTAGCAGCATCTTGTTTGAACATGTTTTTGTTCCTTTCTCTGTCTTGTTGTAATAAATAAATTTTTGTTGCTTTTATGGTTATGAGCAAGGAATTAAATTTTAATCTTGAAATTTTTGAATATCAAGTAGATTAAATATTATTTTTCAAGAATTATAGATCTTTGGCAAGTGGTAAAATTACACATTTCATATCCCATCCAATGCCAATTACTTGACCCTTACTAAAACCAAATCTTGACCATACATTTATCTGAGATTCTAAAGTAATGTCTCTACCTGTTTTTGAGACACTAAATCCATATGTTTACCTTCTTGGGTAGAGTTGATTGATTTATAACATTCCACCATATACACGACTTCAAAAGTCACATATTTGTCCTTCCAAATACAAAATCATCATAAACCAAAAGACCTCAAAAGAACCAAACTTTCAAATTATCGGTGAATCTTCCTGCAAGAAGAGACGAGATGAGGCATCATGGACCAACTTATCAAAGCTAATTTTGAGTGATTGGGACATACTCAAAGCAAGAAAGACAAAAAAAAAAGAGATTGAATAATTATATCATGCATTAATTACATTGTTTTCATGTAAATAAAGATTAATCTTGAATATTCATCCCCATGGGGATACCTCTTTTTACAAAGGCTTCTGTGTATGAGATGACGAACGAAATTGTTTCATTTATCCTTTCAAATATATGTATATATATATATATATATCCCTTGTTGTCCCCTTTTGAGCCTATAATATTTTTCTTTTAATTCAACCTTAACCAAGGATCACCCTCCACATTGGGGGGCAAGAAGAAGGATATCTGCTCACATGAATAAAGATTGTCAATTATGAAGGCAAATCTTCATGAAATGAAGAGAGTTTTGAACTACAAAGTAGGTCAAATACAAAGTACTTGAAGATCAATCCAGTCAAGAATAACGAAAGAATTTCTGAAATGCAAGAGGAAAAGGAGGTTCTCAAAGCAATTGGAGTCATATACTCATTCATCAGAAAAAAAACAAAAAAAAACAAAAAAAAAAAAAAGAAAAAAAGAAAATTGAATCAAGATGGGTGACTCATTGAGCCTCAAGCTACAAGGTTGATCAAGTGCAATTAGTTCAAAGATTCATATTCAACAAGAAGCGCAAGAAATGCTGGAGATGAATGGATCTTATGGAAAAATCCCCAGCAAAGAAGATCCAAGTCAAACAAGGCAAGATTGAAGGCATCAGAATGAATTGATCCTTGGTTCAATTACCCTTAAACACTTGTTTGGGCCTTTTATCCCTTTCTTTCATAACTCTGAACCCTGGCCTATGTTACGTGCCTGAAAAGTTCATTCTAATCATACATGGATTTTTGTGTGAAAGAGACTATCTTCAGATTTCATTCCGCTTCTCAGGATTGATTTTTATTTGCAAAAACCTTTAATGCATGATATAAAAAATGATAAAAGGGGGGTTCAAGATGTAAATTTTGAATAACATCTTGAAACCAAAGGAGGTTCGAGTTAAAAACCTAAAAAGCCAGCTCGAATATTGAATGGTGCAACAACGACATAAGAGACGATCTTAAGCTCTTAATGAAGCACCACACATCCCAAAGACGTTATTGAGAGTCTGGAATCAATAAGTATCTTTATGAGATGAGTATAATAACCATTTCTTCAAGTTAGTGGAAGGTTCAAAAGACATATATGCTGGACCAACCTAAAAAACCTTACTTTACCAGAATTAACCTACACCTTAAATCAGTCAATAATTTTGACACTTGTCATAGGACTATGTTTTTTTTTATTTACAAGTGTAGTTGATTTATTTGATATTCATTAAACTCATGTTTTATGATTTGATTCTATTGTGAACTTGTAAGGAGCAATAATTTACAAAATTCTTTTATTCTTTGATAAAGAAAGGAGAAAAAAACATTTTCAAATAGGACAGTCTCAAATGAGGAAGGTCCTTGAAGCAAATTGTTGTTTATTTTACCTCTATTGTAGAAAAAGCGATGCCAGTTTGATGAAGCATTTCACATCTCTTGAAAGCAAGTGGTTCAAGAAGCCAGAAAGTCTGAAGAATTGAACTTGTAATGCTTTCTCCTATGAAATTATAAGCAACTCATCAAGAATGATTACCTTGTTCTAAAGGGACATGCTGAAAGCCCATATCGACTAAACCTTTCCATGGTTCGGGAAGAGTGGGATATGGCAGTACGTATCTTGGAGAAACAGAAGATACACTCACTGTAGCAGTCGTTGCAAGAAAAGACACCAACAAAAATCCTCGAATCCATCCCAATGATGTTTATTTCTTCCAGTAAGGTTATTACACGGGATGCCACCGACAACAAGGATGAATATGCCAAATCTACTCATTAATTGCTCCAACCGATCACCATTCAGTTCTTGCACATATGCTTTCAAAGGTATGCTGAGTCGGTAAAAGGTAATCTCTGCACTACAGATCCCAGAGAAAAGAGACAGGACATTGATACCCCTGGGGAACATGTCTCTTAAGAAAGAAAGATGATAAGTCATTGTGTTAGCATAGAATAAATTACCAAGCGATTTATACCACTCTTTCCGACTAGATCCCTCCAGATCCAGAAAATGGTCACCTCATTCATAAGATGCACATATCTTAGACGTTTCCTTCAGAATGATTGATTACTTCTTAAGTTTGTGATAACATGAAGAGAATTCCTCAAGTTACTTGACAATTACTGTTTAGTGACACCAGAATGAGAGTATTCAAGATAAACATATTTGGGGCACGAATAAAGCCACAAATACCCACAACAGCGCATTGTCAAAATTGGACCTCGTGGGGATCATGATATTCAAGTTAAACAGACGTTGAGAGTAAACCAGAAATAAAATATTGGGGCATCTTGAAAGCCTATTTCACACAGAAATGATCCATATGGGGCATTTTTGAAATCTCACATCAACAAGAAGCAAATGTTGGGGCATGCTAAAAGCCCATTTCAATCAGAATCAAGAATGTTAATGTATTTTGAACGTTCATATCAGCAAATATTGGGGCATGCTGAAGGCCCATATCATCTTATGGAAAGATCATTGCTTTGAGAAAATATTTCCAATAAGATAGAAAGGCATGAAGAATGAAAATGGTGAAACAGTGACAGTAGAGCTGACTATACATAATTGCTTCGTTCATAAGGCAATTACATTAGGATCAGGTTGTGGAACAAATATTTACTCAGCAAGTATGGTTTCAAATACCTAATCTTCTTAACCATGTGTCACATGACAATGTGTTCTTTATTAAGCTACATCACAGTTGCATTGATAAAGATGGTCCCCATACAGACCATTTGATCCAGGGTTCAGTTCCTCAAGATCTCGGCTTTGAATTTGGACTTTTATGTGTCGGTGATGATTAGAAATATTTCTTTCAGGTTCATGGCGGTTAGTTTCAATCATACTCTTGGGGTTGTTTTTCACAACAATTTTCGCCTACTTGATGACATTAAAGAGAGAGGCTCGGCTTACGTATATTACTCTTATTCCCATTGTTATTGGGGTTATCATTGCCAGCCAGGGTGAATTGAGTGTTCATCTATTTGGTTTATCATGTGCGTTTCATCTACAATAACAAGAATTCTATGGATCTCTTTCTGTACATGGCTCCTATAGCGGATGTGTTTGTACTTCCTACAACACTCATTATGGAAGAAAACATGCATCTCACTTGTATTCCCATTGACTTTTGCTCAAGTGGTCTTGTAACATCATACAAAAACTTTGAACACTATGAAAAGAGCTTCATTGAGGAGAAATCTGGGCAGAAGCCATAGGAAAAGATGAATGTGCTGTCAAATGCTTTACAAACATCTGTGCAGAAACCATAGGAAATAATGAATGTGTTGTCAAATGTTTTACGAACCAATTATTATGGTTATGAACCAAATGTTGCAATCATATGGTATTTCCATTTATGGACCCAAGATGAAGTTTGTCTTCTTCAACCCCAAGGTTAGAAGTGAGATATGATGAAGATTTCTTTCCACAGAAGAGAAGCTAAAATTTTAACAACAAGAAACTAGTGAAGCCAACTAAGATTGAACAATAGGTTGTTGTTAAACATCTCGACATGATATGGTCTGAATGGCTTTGTTCGAGATCCAATTAGATGTGGAGACATGAAAGGAATTAGGATAAATCCTCCTTATGATGTGTTTCAATAGTCAAATCAGAACAGATGCTGATCTTCTAATTAATCTGTTGAGTTTAGCATATCATATCTACATTCTTCAAAGATGATGATAGATTCTCTCTTCAAAGATGATAGATTCTGTTTTCAAATATGAAAACTTTATTGGATTTCTACGCAAGTTTAGATGAAGAAAACCGATGTTATTAAAGACAAAAATGGGACATCAGGGTCATAATTCTAATTAAGGCAAGAGTTCCATTAATGAAACATTTCTTCTGAGACTTTAATGAAATAAAGAAGACACAAAGATGCAAGTGGATCAGATAGTTCATCAGAAATGCCAACCTGAAATGACATTTTGGCTAAGTAAAGGAAGATCGAGTTCGCCACTTTGAAGTCAAAAAATGAAGGATTCCACATTCATGCATTCATAAGAACATCATTTGCATAATAGAAAATGCATTACATTGATACATTTGATTGCATTCAAACATGAAGTTTTACAGGTTTTCATATGAAAAAATAAGATTCATGATGGAAAATACCTTACAAGTGTAAGGTAGAATTCAAGCCTCAAGTACAGAAATCATGCAAACATCTGAAGAATAGATGGATGCAATCCACAAATGAAGCATTATTTTGAAGTGGGGCATGTTACCCAATTAAAAAGTTATTTCGAAAAATGAGAAAATAATTTCCAAAGTTTCTCATTCAATCTTTTCTGAAAATGAAATTGTTGAATAGTAAGAAAACGATTTCCAAAGATTCTTACTTAGTAAACTATTTACCAAATTTATAAGTCCTACGGGTCATCCATAAGCCTTCAATGCAAGATGTTTTCAAATAGTAATTTATCTCACTTGAGTTTTCAAAGTCTCGCTTGAGACTGTTTCACTCGAAACAACAATTTATCTCACTTGAGATTGTTTTTCTTAAAACAAGATTCGTCTCGCTTGAGACAGTTTCATTAGAAACAGAAATTTCCATCACTTGATGGATCAACATTTCCAGAGGAAGTTCATAATGAGAAGAACTCATCTGAAGAGGAAGAAGAAGTTCATAATGAGAAGAACTTGTTCAACCTTTTGCTCGATTCTATCCCAGAATGAGATAAATTAGAATCAACATTTCCAGAGGAAGTTCATAATGAGAAGAACTCATCTGAAGAAGAAGAAGAAACTCATAATGAGAAGAACTTGTTCAACATTTTGCTTGACTCTATCACAGAAGGAGATATATCAGCACCATAATTTCCAGATAAAGTTCATAATGAGAAGAATTTATCTAAAGAGGAAGAAGAAGTTCATAATGAGAAGAACTTGTTCGACCTTAGCTTGATTCATCACCTATGGAGTTGAATGAAAGAAGAACCTCCCTTGAGGATCAACATTTTTAGAGAGTTCATAATGAGAAGAACTCATCTGAAGAGAAAGAGGAAGTTCTTAATGAGAAGAACTTGTTCAACCTTGCCTTAATTCATCACATATGAAGTTGAATCAACGACACCTCTTTTGAGGATCAGCATTTCAAGAGGAAGTTCATAATGAGAAAAACTCATCTGAAGAGGAAGAAGAATTTCATATTGAGAAGAACTTATTCAACCTTTTTCTCGATTCTATCTCAGAAGGAGATAAATCAACATCAACATTTCCAGAGAGAGTTCATAATGAGAAGAACTCATCTGAAAATGAAGAACTTATTCAACCTTTTACTCGACTCTATCGCAGAAGGAGATAAAACATTATCAACATTAGAAAAGGAGATAAAGCATCATCAACATTTCCAGAAGAAGTTCGTAATAAGAAAAACTCATCTGAAGAGAAAGAAGAAGTTCATAATTTGAAGAACTTATTCAATATTTTGTTCGACTCATCACAGAGAGAAATAGATCAACATCAACATTGTTCAACCTTTTGTCAAATCCATCACAGAATGAGGTGGATCGTCATTCCCAGTAGAAGAGTTCATAATAAGAAGAACTTATAGCTAAAAAGTTTGGACAATTCAAGCTAAAAATTGTGTTTTTTTGTCTTTGCTCCATTCCTATTCCACAGTAACGTGCAAAGAGGGGCAGCTGTAATCACCATTTTTACCTCATCTATTTAGCAACCAACGACAGCAACCCCACCACATGCATTTCCAATAGCTTCCAGTAACCAACAATAGCAACCCCTCCACGTGCATTTCCGGCAGATTCTAGAAGAACGACAACTGCCCCTCCACGTCCCCGTTCCAATATCTTCCATCACCTCCTTTGGCCGGTGATTCACCGGGTTATCCTCCTTTAACCGATCCAAAGGGTGTATGAAAAAGCCTATAAAAAGCCCCCATCAATGAAGCAAAAAGAAGGAGGCAGAGCAATAAAACAGAAAAAAATAATAAAATATATTGAAGATACCGAGCAGCTTACCTTCGTCAGAGAATCCAAATTGCCAAAAAACCATCAAAAAATCGAAGGTAAAAACTTAGATCTACGGATTTTGGGGGGGTTTAAGAACAAGGGGAAGCCGAAATCAGCTTTAGAAATGAAAGAGGATTTTTTGGGGTAATTTTGTAAAATTTCGACCACCGTCCGGTGGAGAATGACGGCTACGGTAGCTGGTTGGTCACAGGGGTCCCTCCGGCGAGGGAGCTCTAGAGAGAAGCTAGAGTTTCTCTCTCTAAGAGAGAGAAGCAAATGGAGAGAAATGATAATTTAGAGGGCCTCTATGTAATTTCCACATGGGAAAACCACACGCGTAGTCCCTCTATTTTGTAAATTTCCATATCAGTCACCGAATTAAAATTCTGAGCATTTTTTATTTTATCTTCGAAGTTTATTTTATTTCAATTTAATCCTTGACTGTTTATATATATATATATATATATATATATATTAGGATAAATATCACAATTAGTCCTTTTAATTTTATTATTATTATTTTTAATCTCGTATTAATATTTATGGTTAAATTACAATGTTAATATTCTTACTTTATGATATTTCAAATTATTTACATTAATTTTTATATTTTGCAATTTAATCCTATAGCTTTTAATTCCTTTTATTTTGACTATTTAATTGCAATTTAATTTTATTTGTATTATTATCCTTTTAATTTCAATATGTTTAAATTAGTACTTTGATTATTATTTATTTTATTTTAGTATATTTGATTAAAATAATAATATTTATTTATTTTTAAATATTAAGAAATGGGTTGTCTTGTCATTTTCTGATATTTTAAATAAATAAATATCATACTTTTATAAATTATATATATTAATTTATTCTATTTTAATGTTTTATTAATATTTATTTATTTTTTAATATTAAGAAATGACAGTCTTAAAATAACTAGATGTCCCTTTTCTGATATTTTTAAATAAATAAATATCATACCTTTATAAATTATATATATTTATTATTTTTTAGAGAAATATTTTATTTATTTTTTAATATTAAGAAAGGGACTTTCCTAAAGCAACTAGAAGTCATTTTTTGATATTTCTAAGTAAATAAATATCTTATTTATAAAAATATAAAATATATATTTATAAAAATTAATATATTTTCTTGGAATTATACTAATAAATTTGAAATCACATGATTATAAATTAAATATATTTTTGAATTCTTAAATTTCTAATAATAGAGACAATTTATAATTAATGGGTATCAATTTCTAATAATATATTACAATTTATATGATTTCTTCCATTGTTTAAACATTATTCTTTTAATTTTTTATTAAATATTTTTAATTTTTTAAAAATAAAAATTAGTTTTATTTCTAATTCTAAATTTTACATTAAATTCAATTATTTAAAAATATAAAATTATAATTTTTTAAAATTTATAAAAATATTTTTATTTTTATATTACATGATTTCTTTCATAAATTTTATTTAAAAATAATAAATTTGGTGTTAAAAAATAAAATATTAAAATTATTTTGATTATTGAAAGTTAAATATCATTTAAATATTTTTATTTCTTTATTTTTATATCACTAATAATATTATGAGATAAATAAATGTTATTGTAGTTACCAAACCCAATGGAGAATTTGGTACAGTGGTTTAGACACCTTAATTCCATCCTTGAAAAACCAAGTTTAAAGCCACCTTAAATTTAAGTTCAACCTCAAATTAGGTGGTGACACTAAAGACATGTGTCATGACCATGTATTGTCACATATCACCTCTAGATTGAAGGGTTAATTTATAAAATTAAATTTAAATTAGGATTAAGTTAATAGAATATACAAGTACTGAGAATCAAATGTGTAGTTATACAAATTTATGTTGATTGCCACACCACCCTATATTAAATTTTAACGACAAGTGACTTAAATAATACAATATAAATAATTGGATAGTCATTCAAATAATTTTAAAGACATGTGTCATGATCATGTATCGGCATGTATCACCTCTAGATTGAAGGGTTAATTTATAAAATTAAATTTAAATTAGGAATAAATTAATAGAATATACAAGTATTGAGAATCAAATGTGTAATTATACAAATTTATGTTGATTGCCACACCACCCTATGTTAAATTTTAATGATAAGTGACTTAAATAATACACCAAGTTTAAAGCCACCTTAAATTTAAGTTCAACCTCAAATTAGGTGGTGGCACTAAAGACATGTGTCATGACCATGTATTGTCACGTATCACCTCTAGATTTAAGGGTTAATTTATAAAATTAAATTTAAATTAGGATTAAATTAATAGAATATACAAGTATTGAGAATCAAATGTGTAATTATACAAATTTATGTTGATTGCCACACCACCCTATGTTAAATTTTAACGACTAGTGACTTAAATAATACAATATAAATAATTGGATGGTCATTCAAATAATTTTAAAGACATGTGCCATGACCATGTATTGGCACGTATCACCTCTAGGTTGAAGGGTTAATTTATAAAATTAAATTTAAATTAGGACTAAATTAATAGAATATACAAGTATTGAGAATCAAATGTGTAATTATACAAATTTATATTGATTGCCACACCACTCTATGTTAAATTTTAATGATTAGTGACCTAAATAATACAATATAAATAATTGGATGGTCATTCAAATAATTTACCCTTACTTTTTTGAATATATGACATGCTTAAAAAATATGTCAAAATTTAGAGCAGAAAATTATTCGAAATTGTATATAACATTGGGCCACGTTTGCAGGAGTCATGGCTTGAGGAAGATAAGGTTAGTATCTGAGCTTAGCAAATCCAAATATCAGCTGCCAACACATCCATATCCAAAACCATTGAGATATATGTGATACTCAAGCACAGATAGCTGAAATTTGTTCACAAAAAATGGCAGCCAAAGTGTCTATCTCTTCCTCTCTTACTACTCAGATTCCTCTCTTACCCAAGTGTTCATCATCCCCATCAGCTTTCCCTTGTGCTCTCACTTCCAATACCACCAGGCTCCATCGATTCAAAATTCATGCAAACTCAGGTAATTTACATTTTCCTTTGAATCTTCTTTTGTTTGGATGATTTGTATGTTGAACAGTTTTTAGAGTTTGGGTTTCTTTTAACTGCAATAATGAAGAAAGTGGTTTGATTTGTTAGGGGAAGGAGAAGGAGAACTCAAGCCAAAAGGAAAGAAGAAATTTATCACAAGAGAAGAAGAACCAGAGCAGTGAGTAGTGTTCTTCACCCATTTTATGAACTTAGTTTAACATGATTTGACAATTCAAGTTCCAAGTGATTCAATAACCGAGGTGTTTTAAAATGAGTGCAGGTACTGGCAAACTGCAGGAGAAAGGGAAGGAGAGAATCCCATGAAGACTCCTCTTCCTTACATTATCATATTTGGAATGTCAACACCCTTTGTAATCTTAGCCATTGCCTTTGCTAATGGCTGGATTAAGGTACCTGTTCGGTGATCTTCAGGCGCGGATTTTCGACGTTCTTTAATTCAGCCTTGTAAGCACTTGTTCATGTTACCATACTCTTCTTCCGAGTATTTATGTTGTAAATTTCTCATTCTAAAGAGCTGCAAAACCAAATCTTTTCCGAGGAAAAAGGTTTTGTTATCAGTTTGTGGCAAATTACCGAACTTTTTCCAAGGCTAGATCTTTTCTTTTTCATTATGTCAACAATATCAAACAGAGATGATAAGCAGTACTGAAGTTTCATAAAAGATACATATGGTTCATTTACCTATGCACAGATTTGTATAGCACTACAGTTACATATTTTTTTAAGAAATCTTGTGTTGAGCGAAGTGCTGAAGACTGACCATCATCACCGTCTTGCTTGTAAAGATGGTTCATCAAGGTATGAGAAGGCCTTTGTGAGGACTTTGGCTTCCTACTAACAAATGATCGTTCATCTGATATCTTTGTCGGTAGCTGTGGAGGCAGTTCAGGGGGAGGCTTGTTGAAATATTTGTCGTTTAGTGGTTGACTGTCGTAGCTTGATATCGGGGAAGGAGGAGGTTCAAACTTTGAGAGGCTTTCGGGAGCTTCTGGAACAAACTCCTGTTATAACACATTAAGAGACTCTCATTTTTAATGTTGGTACTCGAACAATGAATAAAGTACTGCATCATTAGGTCCCTTAGAGTTAGGGGGCAGGGGCATATCTCAGCTCATCAACAACAAAGTGGTAGTGGTAAACACCACATGGAAGAACCATCATGATCATGAAATCTTCATCCAAAGAGTGCAAGGGTTCTCTAAAAGGAGAATAATTGAAGGTTACTGCAATTTAGATTTAAAGAAAACTGCTCAAACAAAAGAATGAAACTTTAAACATAGACAGCACAACGGAGACTCCGGTACATGGTCTTCCAGTCGTTCCACGATCGGGTAATAGCTACTTGCTTGTCACCAAAACACCATGTTACCATCACAGCTCTCTTCTCCTCTTGGGTTGAAATCCTTGTAGTCGGTTGATTTTCGTGCGGGTGGAACATTTCTGATTTGCATCATTTGACCGGGTCTGGGAAAGGAAGCCTCAGAGATCTGGAGAAAAGTGAAACACGATTGGATTTTCCATTGCATGTATCTCCATGTGTGTCTCCTTAGATATACAAGCCCCTTTTTTTTCTCAAATGTTGGACTGATATTCAAGCAATTTCAATATTTGATATCCAGTGTCCAAAATAGTTCACAATATGCAGAAGCCTGTTTCCTTCAGAACATCATTTTGACAATGAAACATGTACAATCAACATTCTCTATACTTCATTTACAACTGCAACTCTTCAAAGATCAAAATAGTTCACAAGGACATTCAAGCTTATTCCATTGAAGCAAATGAGAATGTAGAAATGCAGACCATAGAATAGGCTGTAAATATAAGATCCCTACAACTATAGCAGAGTAGTAATAACAATGCTGAATTACTTTACCTAGTACTATATTGAATGGATTGTAGGCTGGTAAGAAAATCAAATTACTAACATTCATTTATTTGGATTACGTGTTCAGAAAATGAAGAGTAAAGTGTTGCATATGACTTGGTTTGAGTCTGTTTACAAAAGCAGCACAAATTTTCAAGGAGCTTTTTGGAGCAAAGTTGAAAAGGCTGTGATTCTTTGTACAAAAAAACTTTATAATACCTGTAGGCTGTAAATTCAAAGGTCTGCCTGAATCGTTGTACTCCCATGGCAAGTTATTTTCGCTATGGAGATCCTCATCGCGCATAGTGTTTTGCAGTAGTTCATCATTTCCAGCTTGGATCATTTCAGCGGATCTTAGCCAGGGAAACATAGGGATCTAAATGTACAAATTCAAATCAGATGTTATTTGATTTCTCAGTTATGCATACATTCCATATTATGAACAAAACTCTACACCCTATGAACAAAGTACTTCAGCAAAAAACTGTGATACAGAACATGTAAAATAATTTGTGAAATGAAACACAATGTGAGGAAATGATGAGCAAAGGTGAATATTTTAAGAATTACGCAACAAAAACCCGGGGGGGGGGGACTAATTGCAACATGATAAGCAGACTATAAACACAAAATTAACTCTACTTGAACAAAGTATATCATATATGTAAAAGCCATTAAAATCAAGTCCATCTCGCCAGGTTATTCCACCCTTCAACCTCACCAACGACTAACCTGTGGAGGGTGTTGCGGAAGACGGCTATCGGATAGAGCAAAATCGCAACTGATAATTTGAGAAAAAAAAAATGAAGATAAAAAGAGACACAAAATTTACGTGGAAAACCCCTAAATAATATAGGGTAAAAACCACGGGCAACGGTAGAAGAATTTCACTATGAGAAAATAGGAATTACAACCTCTCTCGATCTACCAAGGAGAAAACAATGATAATTCTCTCTTGATAAAAAGGAGAAAACAACTCTCAAGAAACTCTCTAAATTCTCTCTAGTATTGGAAGAAAGCTAGAATGCTTTGGGATGGTTTTGAAGCTAAATGAGCTAGGGTATTTATAGTTGAAGCTTTAAGGACTAATTTGTAAAAACCCTAAATTACAATGACTAATTGCATAGTTTTACCATCCAAAATGTTCAACAATTTGGTGGCCAAATTTGACCAATTTTGCCACCCCATTAATGCCATCAAATTGCCACCCATAATGTTGACAATTGATGCAATTTGGTGTGCCAATTTTCAACAAACTCCCACTTGAAGATTTGATTGGAACAATCATATCTTCACACCATTCTTTCTACCTTGTACCTTTCATGTTGCTTACGTTTCCGACAGGCCACAGGAGGATCGACACCAGGTAAATTTATCAGCATTGATTGCCTTCGTCATGAAATCTGCTATGTTGTCTTTGGTATGGATCTTCTGTATATCTACCATTCCTTCTTCCACCTTTTCACAAATGAAATGGTACTGAACTCGTATGTGCTTAGTCCTTGAATGAAATGTTGGATTCCTTGCTAGATGCAAGGCGGTTTGACTGTCACAAAACAGATAGACATACTCTTGATTGTGCCCAAGCTCCTCCAATAGCATCTTCAACCAAATTGCTTATTTACTGGCTTATGTAGCTGCTACATATTATGCCTCTGTTGTGGATGTAGCCACAACTGACTGCAATTTTGAAACCCAGCTTACAGCTCCACCAGCAACTTTGAACACATATCCTGTAGTAGATTTGCTTTTATCCAAATCCCCTGCATAGTCAAAATCTACATACCCATTGATTAGTAAGTTTGACCCTCCGTAACATAATGCAATATTTGAGGTCCCTTTGATGTATCTTAGGATCCTCTTTACTATATTCCAATGCTCTTTGCCTGGATTCGCCATGTACCGACTAACCACTCCCACTGCTTGTGCAATGTCTGGTCTTGTGCATATCATAGCGAACATTAAACTTCCCACTGCTGATGCATACGGTACTCGAGACATCTCCATCCTCTCTTCTTCACTGCTAGGACTCATACTGGAGGATAATTTGAAGTTAATAGGAAGAGGGGTAGAAATTGGCTTACAATCTTGCATGCTAAATCGTGACAAGATTTTCTTCAAGTAATTCTTTTGTGAAAGCCAAATCTTCCTATTACTTCTGTCTCGGTGAATTTGCATCCCTAGAATCTTGTTTGCTGATCCCAAGTCCTTCATTTCAAATTCCCTAGCCAGTTGTGCCTTCAATTCTTCAATATGATTTTTGTTGGGTCCTGCAATTAACATGTCATCCACATACAACAGCAATATAACAAAATCGTTATCACCAGACCTCTTGAAATAAGCACAAGGGTCTGCATTAAGTATGTTGTATCCAAGGCACATAATGAAGGAATCAAATCTCTTATACCAACACCTCGGCGCCTGCTTTAGACCGTACAGAGATTTGTTCAACCTGCAAACCAAGTTCTTCTTTTCTTTTTCTTCAAAACCTTCAGGCTGGAGCATATAAATTTCTTCTTCAAGATTTCCATGAAGAAAAGTTGTTTTAACATCTAGCTGCTCTAGATGTAAGTCTAATGTAGCACACATTGCCAAAACTACTCGAACTGTTGTTAGTCGAACCACAGGATAAAATATTTCATTGAAATCAATACCTTCTTTTTGAGCATATCCTTTGACCACCAGTCTTGCACGATATCTCTCCACTTGATCGTCACCATTTCGCTTGATTTTGAAAACCCATTTGTTACCAATTAGCTTCCTTCCTTGTGGTAGTGGCACAAGGTCCCATGTATTATTTTTATGAAGGGCTTCGATTTCTTCTTGCATCGCCATCATCCACAGTGAAACATCTGAGCTGTGTATTGCCTCCTGGTATGCTGATGGCTCACCGTCCTCTGTTAAAAGGCAGTATGCAATATTACCTTCTATAACATAATCTGAGTGCCAATTGGGACATCTTCTCACACGATCTGATTGACGAGTTATTGGAGCTTCAGAACTCCCTGGTTCTTGTTCATCATGTGCTGGTTCTGCTTCAGAAGAATCTCCTTGTTCAACCTCATTTTCCACATGTATCTGTGTAGTCTCTGACTTTTCAGCGCTATCATAATCTTCTTTTCTTTGTAACTTATCTTCTACAAAGATAACATCCCTACTAATGATCACTTTGCGGGCAGTAGGATCCCACAAGCGATACCCCTTTACTCCATCAGCATACCCCCCAAGAATTTGCATTTCCTGGATTTTGGATCCCGCTTTGAAATTTCTTGGGCGTTGTACATCACGTACACAATACTTCCAAATACATGGAGGTTTGAATAATCAACTGGTTTAGCAGTCCACATCTCCATTGGTGTCTTCAGCTCTATTGCAGTTGATGGAGCTCGATTCACCAAATAACAGGCGGTATTGACTGCTTCTGCCCATAATGATTTTTCTAGGCATGCATCCCTCAACATTGCTCTTGTTCTTTCTAACAAGGTTCTGTTCATCCGCTCTGCCACTCCATTTTGTTGAGGAGTGTTCGCCACTGTGAACTGTCTTTTGATGCCTTCTTTCCTACAAAAGTCATCAAATTCTTCACTTGTGTATTCTCCTCCATTATCTGTTCTGAAACACTTGATTTTATTTCCAGAATCAAGTTCCACCCGTGCTTTGAAGTTTTTGAAAGTTGAAAACACATCGGACTTCTTCTTAATAGGGTACACCCAACATCTCCTGGAGTAGTCATCAATAAATGAGACAAAATATTTTGCTCCGCCTAGGGATGTAACTGGTGCTTGCCATACGTCAGAGTGAACCAATTCTAGAACACTTTTGCCTCTAGAATTTGATGTGTTGAATTTCAACCGGTGCTGCTTACTTGTTATGCAATGCTCACATAAAGTAAGTGATACCTTTGTTAAGCCTGGAAGTAGCTTTTTGCTCCATAAGGACTTTCATTCCTTGTTCTGACATTTGTCCAAGTTTCTTATGCCATAGTATTGCAGAATATGAACTACATGAGGCAACAGATGCTTCTGCTTCTAGCAATGTCTCTCCCTTCAGCATGTACAAGTTTGCAGCTATCTTTTCACCTTTCAGCACCACAAGCGCTCCACGAAACACCTTCATGATTCCTTTCCGTGTTTCAATCTTGCTAGCATTATTATCCAACAATCCGTAGGATAATAAATTTTTCTTCGGACCTTTCACGTGCCGCACATCTCGAACAACTTTAATTGTTCCATCATACATCTTCAATTTGATGGTTCCCACGCCAACGATCTCTAAGGCATGATCATTGCAACTATACACAGATCCTCCTAAGACAGGTTCATAATGATGGAACCATTCTCTTCTTGAGGTCATGTGATATGTTGCTCCCGAATCAATGAGCCATATATCTGCAAATCGTTTTCTTCCTTCCACGGTGGTTGACGCTTCACAGCATAGAGCATCTCCATCATCTGAAGTGTTTGCGGTATTGCCTTGTGGATTGGAGTTTTTATTTAGACTCCAACAATCCTTCTTCAAGTGACCCTTCTTTCCACAGTTGTAACACTTTAAATTCTTCTTGCTTCTCGACTTCGATCTACCATGTTTGTGACTGTTGCTTTGGCCACGTTCTGTTGATCTCCCTCTCATCGTTGTCATCGTTGTCAACGCTTCTGCTTGTTGCAGATTTACTTGTCTGTCTTCCTTGTTCTTGCGCCGATTTTCTTCTTGTAGAACAGCAGTTGCAACATCATCGAAGACTAGACTGGTGACATTACTGTTTGTCAAGTTGATGATGAGTTGATCATATGAATCCGGTAGACTTTGAAGTAGAAGTTCATCATGTTCTTGTTCTCATATTTTACAGCTTAAAGATGTAAGCTGAGAAAATAAGGTGTTCAGTGTATTTAAGTGCTCCGTCACTGAAGTAGATTCTGACATACGGAGAGTGTACAATTTCCTCTTAAGGAAAATTTTATTGTGCATCGATGTGGCCTCGTACAATTTGGTAAGATGATCCCATATCTACTTAGCTATCTTCTTCTCCTCGATGCTTGACAATACTTCATCTGCTAATGCTAGATGAAAGTTTGCCATAGCATTCCCGTTCATCTCGTTCCATTTGATGTCATCTGCGAAATCCACCGGCCTTTCATTGATAGCCGCTAGACACCCGTCTTTCCTTAGGATGGCCTTCATCTTCAATTTCCACAATGAGAAATTTCTCCCATTGAATTTTTCAATATCAAATTTCGTTGCCATAGCTTCTTTTACAGATAGCTCCCACTATTTCACTATCGTGAATAGTTCTCTGGAACCTTCAAAGAATGGGTAATAACTTCTTATTTTCTTATGTTGGAGGATCCACCTTTTGGTGGCAACCACAAAGACAATAAACAGATATTACACACTCTAGTCTAGCTCTGATACCAATTGTTGCGGAAGACGGCTATTGGATAGAGCAAAATCGCAACTGATAATTTGAGAAAATAAAAATGAAGATAAAAAGAGACACAAAATTTACGTGGAAAACCCCTAAATAATATAGGGTAAAAACCACGGGCAACGGTAGAAGCATTTCACTATGAGAAAATAGGAATTACAACCTCTCTCGATCTACCAAGGAGAAAACAATGATAATTCTCTCTTGATAAAAAGGAGAAAACAACTCTCAAGAAACTCTCTAAATTCTCTCTAGTATTAGAAGAAAGCTAGAATGCTTTGGGATGGTTTTGAAGCTAAATGAGCTAGGGTATTTATAGTTGAAGCTTTAAGGACTAATTTGTAAATACCCTAAATTACAATGACTAATTGCATAGTTTTACCATCTAAAATTTTCAACAATTTGGTGGTCAAATTTGACCAATTTTACCACCCCATTAATGCCACCAAATTGCCACCCATAATGTTGACAATAGATGCAATTTGATGTGCCAATTTTCAACATAGGGAAAGTTTTATATTTATGTAACAAGTCAAGGGAAAGCACCATAATTTCTGCAACTTTATATTTATGTAATGAAAATTTTAATGGGAAAGTGCTACTTGTCCACGTCATCTCTCTCCATATATGCTGGTGTGAGTTGAAAAAATGGAAAAGGGAAAGAAAGTAGACACAAGTGAAAATGAGAGGTGAATTATATGTATATTCTCCAATGAGTTTGGAAGAAAGATCCCATGGTGAAGTCATGGTCATGGACCAGCCAAGTGGCAAGTAATGATGGAGATTCAAAAGAATGTTGTTTTGACCTTTGTCCACCGAAACCCAACTGTTCCCTGGACGCGCTGTATCCTTCTATACGGTTGATACCTTCAAGGAATCATCTTCTGCGACCTGAATAGATAAACTATCCAATATTCACCTCTGCCACTAATTTATCTTTGGTTTTAATCAACTACAAGAAACCCCATCAATTGTTCTAATTTAAGTTGTATATTTAATTTCTACTTGACATGAATAAGTGAGCTGAGAATCTACCACATGCAGCATTGGTCGGTTTTCATGAACCAATCTCTGCGATAACAACACACAAGCATAGGAAAAAGTGGTTGCCTTGGGTGAGAACTTACGTTCTTAGCGGAAGAGATTTTTGGAGTTTTGATCCGAATATTGAGGTGAGTTGGAGTTTAAAGAAGATTCTCTCTCTTAGGGAGGTGGTGGGACCTTTATTTCAAAATGGGTGTTCGGAGGCTATTCGGACGAGGTGAATTTGGAATGAGATAAGCGAGAAGAATGATAAAGTTCCCTGGCAGAAGTTGATTTGGTTCCCATTGCATATGCCTCGGCGTTCCATTGTTTCCTGGTTTGCCGAGGCATGTTGTACCGTATGGGGTTGGTTCTTGAGGATAAATGCGTGCTATGTGGGGAGGAAGGGGAAGCTAGGTACCACTTATTTTTTGATTGCTCCTTTTCGGCTAAGGTTTGGATGGCAGTTCTAGCTTGGAATGGGGTTCATCGTGCTAGCGTTGGTTGGGAGGAGGAAATTCGATGGATTTATCCCGTTGGAGGGGTAGGTCTCTTTCAACTTTCTTATTTAAGATCTCTTGGAATGTTTGTATATATTTTCTTTGGGAGGAAAGAAATAGAAGGACTTTTAGGAACTTACATAGGAACGAGGAGAGGATTATTGATTGTATTAACGATTTTGTTCAGATAAAGCTTATTAGGAGGAGGTAGTCAATGGTCTGTATAGTTTGTTAGGGTGTTGGACTGAATATGTTTTCTTTTTCCTACATAAATCCTTCCTGTTGAATTTTGAACATTATGATATGCAGAACTTCCTCAATTCCGGAATGGAAGGAATTTGTCTCTAAAGATTGGTATGGAAATCAAAGGTGAAGATTGAGCAGAAAGGAATTTCATTCATCTTATCGTAAATCATTGTCAGGAAGAAGAGGGGGTTTACCATCAGTGGTGAAAACAAACCTTTCTGCTTTCAAAAGGAATTCTGTGCCTGGTTCTTTGTAACATAAAGCGTCATCTTTGATTTCCAGTTGGTGGACTTGGTTATTTCACCATCTTTTTAATACTATGGGGACGTTTGGATCAGGAGGTTACGTGAGATTACTAGGAGAATGGAATGTAATTCCCCGTTTGGATTGCAAAGATTCACAATCCTCTTTTTCTTAGGTATTGTTACATTTTCGGCGTTTTGGACTAAAATGCCTTTAATTGTTTTTTCAAAAATATCATTCTTCTGTTGTTGAATAAAAAAAATTTTACGAAAGTTAAATTACAAATTTATCCTTAAACTATTTTAGATTTACAAAAAAAGTCTATAATTAGAATTTTATATGAAGTTCAGGGATTAAAATAAAATTTTACCCTTTTATTAAAACTATTTATCTTTTTAATTTTGTAAAAAAAAATTATATAAATTTTATGAATTTAAAATTTTTAAAATATATATATAATTTAATTATAGTAAAATTATTGTAAAATTAAACTTGTTAAAAAACAAATATATAATAAGGTTAATTTGATAAAATATACATTCCAATAATCTTTTATTTATTTAACTAAATACTGTAATATTATATTTCTGCTAAAAGAACTAAACACAACAATGCAATATTCTCAATAATGTGTTAAATAATATTACATTCTGATAATCATATTTTCATTGGTAATCTTACATTTCGTAAACAGAACGCTACTAATGATTTTTTTCTATCACCACCCTCATATATTTTGGACTTTGTGCCACGTAAAAGATCAGTCCATCCACATGCAACTTCGGCAAAATCGGAAAAATGATGCACTTGAAATAATTAATTAAGCAAATAAGACGTCAATCCAACATGTGGAAATAAAGTATTATGATTAATTTTAATAAAAAAATATATTTTATTAAAATTTATAGTTATTATGTGACGAGTTTTAAAACACGGTAAAATAATAAATACCATAGATTCTAAAACAAATTTTCACTAAAAATATATTTCAAAATATTTGAGAGATCATTAATAATTTCAGTTATTTTCATTCAAAGCTTAATATGTATAAAACTTTTATTAGTTTATAAACTCTTGAGAAAAAACATATTAGTTGTTCCTCTCCTTTTTATTTCTCTCGCACGGCTTCCTTCTTGATTTTTTTGAATTAATCACTGGTATTCGATCTATTAACCGAGTAATCTAGATTAAGTACTGTAAAGGCGAAGGCGATTCTCCCAACCCAGTTTGTTCTATTAGCAAACGTCAGGATTCGAATCCCTAACATTACTTAAATAATCTAGTGTTTCATCCCACTAGATCAACTGGTTGTTAGTTCCTTCTTGATCTTTTAATATCTTTTCCCTCATCGATTGTAACTTTAACACTAGACTCGTCGATAATTGCTGGGTTTTTTATTCCCTCTCTTTCTTTAGATTAGGTTCTTTTTGTCGTGTTTTTATTTATTTCCTACATCTTAATTATATTATATTATATTTTTATTTTTATTTTATTTTTCTCCCTTCTATACAAAAATGATTTAGTTTTGTCTGCTATTGTAATATATATTTTCTTTTTTTTAAGGTTAGATTTGATCTTATTTTTACAATTGACGTTTATTTGATTATCTTGTTAACATACTTTTATTCTAGACTCTCAAGATGGTTTTGTTTTGTTGATAGACACTCGTAATCACTAAAGATAAGATGATGTTCAGTTGTTATAAAGTTTGTCAATGTATCTCACTGTTAGATGCATTTTTATGTATGTATAGTCATTGTTATATGATTTTTGACGGTGTTATATATGTATTTTTATGTAAGTATTGAGGGTGATTATATTTAATTTTTTTGGAGTTTCTAAGTTTTACAAGCGATGGCGTTACCTATCATATTAGACATGCCTTTTGGGAAGGAGATAATAATATCGTGACAAGTAATATCAGAATGATCCTTCGATTCTCCGGTTTCAAGTAAAAAATCCCGTGAGTGGAGTAGTGGTAAACTTGTGTGATTAAGTCAGTGATCAATAAATAAAATCATTTATATTTTATTTTTAAGTTTCAGATTTTTGAATAAAAAACTATGCTTAAGATTTTATATTTACTAGTTAATAAAATGATATCAAGTGATTCGATGGTAGATATCTTACATTAAATATAAACTCATATTATTTATAATAAATATGATCTATTCTATAACTTTGCCTTGGACAAGATATGCAACGAGCATAATACTTTGCCTTGTATGTATAACTTAATGCATGATATGATAATGTGAACGAGACAACTCCTTATATTTTACATTTTACACCTTACATAAAGAGGCAGACTCAAGAGCCTTCGTCAGGGGTTGCAAGAGCCTCAGGGGTGACACTTTTGAGGGGTAGCACTTTTGAGGAGTGACACTTGGATTAAGGGTGGCACTTGTAGAGGGGTTGCTTGGGATACCCCGGACACCATGGAGATCTACCCCTGGATGAGGGGTTGCCCAGGATACCACGGGCTCCATGGAGGTCTGCCCCTGACATAAACCATAGACCGGAAATGAAGTTGGATCATAAACCTAACTTCACTCATGGTCTGTTCATGGTGATCAAAGTCATATATGAGATTATAAATAGGGATGGACTTAGATGGAGTGAGTAGAGGCGGTCGTCTCCCTAAAAATTTAAAATTATTATATATTTTAAATATTTTTACGTATTTTCTATTGAAAATTTGTTTATACTCCTTAAAATTTTATAAATTCAAATTTATCATCTCAAACTTAAATTTCTAAATCGGTCTCTCATCATAAACATTTTAACCTTTTGAAATATTTAAACAACTATGCAAAAAAAGCCAGAAAAAGTCAACGGTAATGAGAGTTTTTTTTTTGGTTAAGTATGAAGCTCTGAGCACAGGATTCAAGACAAAAAGATAAAGCGGGTCCAAGAGATTTGCAAAGAACAATGAAACGAGGAAGAAGGTGAAGATATGGTCCCCGCCACGAGTGTGGTTAGGGCTAAAACATTCCCTAAGGTTGGAGATCGGATTTGTTGGTCTCGATCCATTTCTCAAGACAAATGCTGCTCCAAAAATTTTAATTACCAAACCAATGTACTGTAGTCAAAATGTTGAGCAAAAGGTAGTGTGGTTAGGGTTTCATGCGGCACTGCTTTAGTAGCACAGCTGGCCGACAAGTGGCATCTGCTACCTATTTTTCGTCCTTTTACTCTGTCTAGTTTGACCTTCCAATTTCTTCTTTCTTTATTAATTACTTATTTAATATTCACATATATGCTGTGCATTCCATACAATAAAATTAACATAATTTTTTTTGAGTAAGTACGTTTATTCGGTGGATCAATTTTTTTTTCCTTTTTTCACTTATATTTTATTAGGTCATGAATTCTAAACCTATTAAAAGTATTTATCTTCATTCCTCTAAAGTCTTTCTTTCCCCTTTCTAAGGATTATGATTAGATTTAAAATTTATAAAAAACATAAAAAATCTTATTAATCTAAACTTATGTAGAGACTTCAATGTTGGAGATAATATAATATAGGATAATAATCTTAATATTTTTCAATTCATATTTCAATTTGAATATTTTTTTTATCAAAGTCCTCCTAAATTTTGAATAAAACTTTAAACTTAAATTATTAATTTGCAAATTCTTTTACATAATATAGTTTAAAAAATGATTTTCTCGTATAATGGGTTGAAAAAAATTATTTCTTCATCTGAAGTCATTGTTACAATACACTATGGAAGACGCCTGAATTATTTGACGACTTTTGGAAGACGTCAGAATTACATGACGTCTTCGAGAAGGCATCGTTCAAACTGTAGCGTTGTTAGCTTACAGGTAGGGTTGTAGAACTGTTCGTGAATCGTTCGGTGAGAAATTCATTTATGTTCGTTTATTAATTAAACATACGACTGTGAACAAGATTTATGTTCACGTAATTAAATGAATGAACACGAACAAAATACTCCTTCGTCCTTTTAGGTTATGGAAGTTCTGTAATCCATTCGTTTAATTAAATTTATATTTATGTTCCTTTATTTATATTCTTTTAATAAATTTTGTTTGATTTTAAAGAAAGTTACATTTTAAGTTCATTCGTTTATGTTCGTTTATCATTTTAACAAACGAAAACGAACAAGTTACATTCCTTAACAAATAAAATGGATAAGAAATTTTGTTATTTTAGTCGTTCGTGTTCGACCGTTTGCTTAGTTAAAATTAAACGAACAAACAGGAACATGCACTGTAAGGTTCCTATTTTCTACTCTTATAATTTTGTTATATTTTTTCGTTGTCCAATAAAACAAAACCTTATTATTACTTAAAAACTATAAATAAATTTTGAAGAAGAAAAAAACATAACAACAAATTAAAGCATTACCTAAAAGTTGAATTTAGACGAATATTGCTTAAATTGACGAGGTGATGCTTTGATAAACTTAAATTTCGTAGCTAGCTTTAGAAAGTGAAAAGCGTTAATTATATTGATTACTGATACCGACCGGCCATGATGGCAGAGAAAAAAATAAGCGTAAAGCTCCTAATTCACACCAGCATCATCATGATTTGAAGAAGAGTAGGGCATATCACATGAGACGACGCACTATGAATAAAGGAGAAAAAATGGATTTGAATTCAACTGAGACGCATAATCTGCCCAAATTTTATAATATACAGTGCCGTTTCGGATGAAGCTAACCCTGCTAGGCTGTTGCCTGTTGGTAGGGTGCGTAGACACATTTTCCATAGGCAAATACAGGCTTAAACCAAACTCTTCTCAACTCGTAGACACATTTTCCATATATAGTACTGATAATATAAAAGAAAATCAAAAACAAAACTTTCAGTACGGAATATAGGGAATTCATTTGATTTGACTCAAACTCATTCGTTTATAATTGATCAGATTATATTTGAAGTACTTTGAACTGTTGAAGCATCATATATACAGTGGATATTTAACTTTTCTCCCCGCATCTCTCTAGCCTTTTGAGGAACATTTAGCTGCAGTCTTGCAGATAAAATTAATTCTCTATTAATTACTAAATAGATTCATAGGATTAGTTTGTATTCTTTAGTAATTTGCAATGTGAACTGTAATGTTCTGATGTCAAAGCTTGATTCTGTTGAAGTTTCAAAGGAAGAATAAAGCATTCTGAAGAAAAGCTCCGTTTCTAAATGGGATTGTGGTTTAGAAATGGAAAGAAGAAGAAAGGTGAGAATGTATATTTAATGGTGGGTCAAAGAGTGGTGTACTTGTATGGTTTTGGTGAAGCTTCTGGTTTTGGAAATAATAGGGTTCTTGTCTCTTGGGGGCTGCCTGGGGTTGGCCGCTGAGAAGCAATATAATAATCATCTCTTTGTTTAGGGTTTCTTTGTTTTCTTAACCCCCTGAGATTGGAGGGGAAGTGCGCTCAGATGTCTGCACATGGCTTCTCTCGTTTCCAAGCTTTGAGACTGTAAAATCAAATTATCAATACAGGGGAAACTTAGGGTTTTGTGGTTTCCAAGATAATCAATGAGCAATTGTCGATGACTGAACAGTGAACAGTGTGTGAGAGAAACAACCCAGAAATTTAGTCTTATCTTGCACAGTCCATTTTCGTAATCCAAAAACATTAAACTTTGTTTCTTTATATTCAACTTGCATGCTTTCTCTTTGGAAAACCACTTCCTCCTCCCTTCCTTGAGCAGATTACAAGCAAACTAGTTGGGTATTACTGTTTATATGAACAGTGAATCATACATACATTATGTCCTACAAAAACTCCTTTTTTTTGGGTATAATTGTTTTTGATCTATGAAACCTTTTTCTTCTTTTGGTTATGTGTTTTTATCTTCTTATTCATACGCCGACCAAACTCTCTTCTTTCATCTGCACATGCCCTTTATTCTGAAAATCTGGAGCTAAGTTTACAAATTACAAGTTCATCAACCTTTGTTTTTTTTCCTAGTCCATGGAGTTGGAAAATGATCAAATGAGTACTTATTTGTTTCTCCTCAAAACCCCACTGTCATGGATTGTTGTTGTTGTTGGCCCAGTGGTAACATTTGCTTGTTTTTCGATCTTTGGGTTCTTATCCATTTTCTTCACATTTACTGTCTTGATCTTCTCAACTGTCTTCTCCTATTATCCAAGAACAAGCCGAAGTTGGCGGTGGAATCAGTCGAAGAGGATAATATTCATGAATCTGTGGAGCAAAGCTCGCCTCAAATGGAAGATACTTCGGCATCAAGACAACAGCCTGAAACTGAAATTAATAAGGAAAGCGGTTCCTATGATAATCAGATCCATGACTACATAGTCAAATCACCGGATGTCTTTTCTGAAAACGAATGTTTTGATTATCAGTTATCAACCACTGAAGATTCCGAAGTGGAGTGGCCATTTCGGAGCAACATGGATCGAACGCCGGATTGGTCGGACGAAGGATCGATATCCGACGAGGATAGTCTCATTGAAATCTCACTTCCTGGAGGACATTACGTTAAGCACAAAGAAGATGAGCCAAATAATTACAATACTATGCATCAGAAATTTCCGGAACCCATTTTCCAGCAACGGAGCTTAATGGAGCTTCTAGCAGAGTTGAACGACATGAATGAAGAGGAAAACCTGATAGAGATCGACATATCCATGGGATCCATCAAGTGCTCAAGGTTTGAGATTGAAGCTTAATTAAGATGATAATATTTTACATTTCTATCTCCAAATGTTCCTACTTCTTTTCTTTTTTGATCCATCTGGATTTGGTGTAACTTTGTTTTACGAGTTTAGAAATCTAATATCGCTGCAATATTTTACGCTACCATTTCATGTGCAGTAATATCATCCTAAACTTTGGATACCCTCCTTCCTACTGCATCATCCTTTTCATTTTCTGTTAATCTCACTAAAGTAATCAAAGTAATATATTATTCTAAATCATTCTATTATTTATCTAGTAGAATTCATTTTTTCATAAGTTGGTCTTATTAATATTTTTTGTACATATATGTTTCTATTATTAATTTTGAATATATTAATGTAACTATCAATCTGTGGGTATCTGAGCATTTGCTGACAATTATTATTACATGTTTGAAAAAGAAAATAAAGCGAGAGTAAAATGGGGAAAATAATAAAGCAATCATGATTAGGGCTCAAAACAAGTTGAGTCGAGTTTGAGTATTGCTGAACTTGATTCGATTTGAAAACTCGTGAGTCTAAAATTTTCAAGCTCGAATCGAACTCGAAACCATGAATTAAAGCTCGTAAAAGCTTGCAAAAGCTCGAACTGAATTTTTTTTCTTAAACTTAACTATATTGAAGCCTCAAACTGAAACTCGAATATGAACATTGAATACATAAAAACCTTATACTATATTTTTTTTAAAAAAATAAACAAATAAATGTTGATATTATTAATAATTTATTTAAAAAAATAAAATCTTAATATATTATATTTTCAAGTTACTCGTGAGCTTTTCGAGTCGAGTATCAAGGAGCTCAGTTTTGATCATTAATAACTCGAGTCGAGCTCTAGCTCGAGTCAAATCCATTCGTGCCGAATATTTATTGAGTTTTGACCAAGTCGATCTACTCATGATCTGTCTCGTCTCATTTATATCCCTAATCATGACGGAGACGATGGAATGATATATAGGCCATTTTGCATCATGCATCTTATATGTTAAGATGAATAAGAAATTCATTGTTGGGTTGAAACTTGTTTTGAAAATAATATATTTTAAAAGAGTACTGTAGAAAATTATAATTTATTAATATAGATTTATAGTATATTTTAGTCTCCATGCTCGTTCAAAAGAATTAATATTGTCTATAAAAAAAACTCAATTGAGTTTTCCAATTTCAAAATTTTATCAATTTTATTTTAATATTTATTATATAATGACATTATAATTAATAAAATAAACAATAATTGAATTGAATAAATTGATTGAATTTTGAAATACAATTAATCCAACTGACCAAACTTGTTTTAAGAAACCAAAATAATTGATCTGGGTTATTTGATTTGGTTTTTATAAAATTTGGGTGATATGGTTTATGGATTGGGTAGGATAATCGGATCCATTTCTGTGGATGCATGCTGAATATTTAGAAGGTAATTAAAATAGAAGGGTAAATTACGTGTTTAGTATCTAAATTATCAGTTTTAATATGATTTAGTACGTAAATTTTTAATTTTTCAAAATTGCACCTAAAATTTATTTTTTGCTTCATTTTAGTACCAGCCATTAAAAAATTTAACTTTTATTTTATTTTAGTACTCTGTTGTTAAAAACTTAAGTTTTTGTTTCATTTTAGTACCCATTCAAAATTTAACGTTAAGTTTTAAAAATATTGAAAGTTTAGGTACTAAAACGGATCAAAACTGATAGTTAAAGTACTAAACACATTAAGTTTTTAACATAGAGATAGTAAAATGAAATGAAAACTAAACTTTAGGTATGATTTTAAAATAATTGAAAGTTTAAGAACTAAAATAGACTAAAACTGATAATTTAAGTATTAAATGTTACTATACCCAAAAAATAAATATTAAATAAAAGTACTTAATTTTTCTGACGTTATCAATTTAAGTATCTAATTTATCACAATAGTTAAATAATCTTGTCAACGCTCAAAATAGTACACGTGTATATTTACAAATGTATAGTTTTTTTTTTTTTTTAAATCTCAAAAAATCTCTCTTAATATTTCGATTCATCAAACTAATATTATATATATATATATATATATATATATATATATATATATATATGACAATCTTTAATTTCATAAAAAAAACTTTTATCATTTATGCAATATTGGTTACATAGGTTTAATGTAAAATCTAACTTAGCATGCATATGTGAGTTCGACTTGTTTTCTAAATAGAATCGACTATGAGATTTCATGTTAAATCACAGTTAATTTTTCCATTTATAAAAACTACTGAATGAAAAAAGCATCAATAGACAATTTAATTTTAAAAAAAAATTTATAACAACGAAACCCTCAAATTTAAATTAGTCAGAATAAAAAAAAAACTTCATTGAATTACTACTGTCTGTCCAAAGAAGTAAACCTCGGAATCAGGAAAAGGATCTAACATAGTTAAGCGCTGAAAGAGGCAGCTGAAAGCAATAACCAAACCGGGGAAAAGTGTCGGTGGACCTCTGTTTGTGTGTGCGTTCCAACGTGGCAAAATTCCTGCCGACACGTGTGGATCCCACACCATAACCCACTCGTATTAATCTCCAATTAAACTAATCAAATTAAAGGAGAAAAGAATGTTCAAAGTGACCTGAGGCCCATGCATTACAAAACGACGTCAGTGGATTCTACAGTTTATCTACGTGTATGGAAAAATAAACTAAATTAGAAAGAGCGGAATAGAATGAGAGCCGTTGAAATGAGTATAAGGGACCCACTTATACATGTGGCTCCAATCCCAGCCATTAATTAGTTGGCAGTGATAAGCCAACAACGTATATTGCAAAAATATCCAAACCTCACTCTTTATAAGAATCAAGAAAGCAATGAAAGAACAGAATGATTGTCTTTCATTTATTGAGAAAGAATGATACACCAAGCTGTTTATATATAACAACTATGAACTAACTAACTAACTAACAGTTAACCTAAACTAACAAATGGTTGACTTAACATATTAACAAATAATACATCCTAATACCCCTCCTTCAAGATGAGACTACATGGATGTTAAGAAGGCCCAGCTTGGCAATAAAATCACGATGCATGGGAGCCCGAAGAGTCTTTGTAAACACGTCAACTAGTTGATCTAAAGAACGAACATGGAAAAGCTTTAAAAAACCAATCTTGACCATGTCGCGTAGAAAGTGACAATCAACTTCAATGTGTTTAGTTCGTTCGTGAAACACTTGGTTGGCTGCCAAATTAATCACAGTTCTGTTATCACAATACAGACGAACATAATCGATGAAGATTTCAAAAGAGGATAGCAAGGAAGTAAGCCAAACCAACTCATAGGTGGCTACTGTCATAGCTCGATATTCTGTTTCATAGGAAGATCGACTAACAATGACTTGCTTTTTCGATTTCTAAGAGACAAGGCTATCACCAAAAAACCAAAACCCTGATGTAGAACGTCGAGTATTCGGGCAAGAACCATAATCTGAATCAACAAAAACACTCAACTGAACACTAGAGTGAACTGGAAAAAGCAATCCAAGCCCAGACGATTGTTTGATATAAACAAGAAGATGTTTTAAAGCTGTCATGTGAGGTAGACGAGGAGAAGAGACGAATTGACTTAGCAAATGCACGTACGAACAATGTTGGGCCTAGTGTTAGTTAGGTAAAGAAGTTGACCTATAGATCGACGATATTCTTAAGGATCAAACAATGGTTCTCCTTCATCAGCACTCAACTTCAAGGAATGAACCATGGGAAAATCAACCGATTTCACACCCAAACATCTTGTATCCTCGAGCAACTGCAAAACATACTTTCGTTAAGATAAAGAAATTCCAGATGCATTTCGAGCTACCTCAAATCCAAGAAAATAACGCAAAATACCCAACTCCTTTAGCTTAAAATGTTGTTGTAGAAGACTTTGAATTCTATGGAGCAACTGCAAATCTGCAACAACAATTACAATGTCATCCACATAAACCAAGAGAGCAACAAAAACATCATCAGATCCTTTAGTAAACAACGAATGTTCAACAGGTGATTGTTGAAAACCAAGCTTGAGAACGAGACTCGAAAAACATTGAACCACTGTCGGGAAGCCTGTTTGAGCCCGTAGATAGACTTTCAAAGCTTACAAACCATGTTGTCACCCTTGAGATCAGGCATATACCCAAGAGGCAATTTCATGTAAACTTCCTCATCGAGAACCCCATTTAAAAAAGCATTGTTGACATTTAATTTAAGCAAATGCCACCCTCGTATTGCCGTAAGAGCAAGCAATAGCCTTAAAGAAGTCATTTTAGAAACAGGCAAAAACGTATCCATGTAATTAATCCATTTAACCTGTATAAAACCCTTAGCGACTACCCGAGCCTTATAACGATCAACCAACCCATCAGCCTTACGCTTAATTCGATACACCCACTTACAATCGATAAGGTTATTTCCTTCAGGTAAAGGAGCGATAGACCAAGTGTCAAGAGACTCCATAGCTCGAAGTTCATCATCCATAACATCTCTCCAAACAGAAGACTTGATAGCCTAGTGATAAAATGATGGCTCACATTAAGAAAAAATGTTAGCAATGAAACCACTGTACTCAGAAGACAACCTCGAAGAAGACAAATAATCTTCAATAGGATAATGACATTGAGATGAATCATTATTACAATAATAACATTGAAGATATGATGGTTTGTAAGAAATACGAGAAGATCGTCGAATGGGATGTAGAACCTCATCAGGAATTATTTTCGCTGCAATACTTGCTTCGCCAGAAACATCATCAACATTAGACGAACCATTGTGTTCCTCCACAAGAATGTCAGTATTAGTCTATGTAGGCTGAGTTTCGAAAACCTATGAGTAATCAACCGAATCTCGCACAACATGTGGTTAACAAAAATCCTGGAAAACATTAATAGAATGATTAGGCAATTGAATACTTTGAAATAGAAAAATGTTCTCATGAAATACCACGTTGCGAGAAACTATAAACTTCTGAGTTTGTACCACATAAACCCAATACCCTTTACACCAGGAGGATATCCAAGAAACACAACAGGTAAATCACGAGGAGAGAATTTATCTACCTATAATTTCAAAGTGGAGATGAAACAGAGGCATCCAAAAGTTTTCAAATGGCCATAATCCTGTAAATAATCGTATAAAAGCTCGTAAGGAGACTTATTTTCGAGAACATGCGAAGGCAGTCGATTAATTAAGTATGCAGCAGTTAAAAAACAATCACTCATAACTTAATTGGCACTTTTGACTAAACATATAAAGCTCTAGCAACAGACAACAAATGTTGGCGTTTCCTTTCAACCACATAATTCTGTTGAGGTGTTTGTACACAAGAGAATTGATGCAACATTCCCAAACTAGCAAACAACTTAGTAAATTTCAGCTCGAGTGCATTATCAGATCTGAAACGCTTAACATCAAAACCAAACTGTCATTTTTCCATAGAAATAAACCCATGTATTATTGAACAAACATCATATTTGTGTTGTAACAAATAAACCCAAGTAGATATCGAAAAATCATTGACCAAAGTAAGAAACGAAGTCTAATTCGAATGTTTTTTATGCTTATAAGGTCCCTATATGTCACAATGAATTAGTTCAAAAGGTTGCTTAGCATGAGAACATGAAATAGGAAAATATAATCTTTGTTGCTTAGTCAATGGGCAAATTTGACAAGGATCTCTTGTATTTACAGTTTTTAGAGATAAAACATCTTTAAGAAGATGCAAAACATGAGAACTAGGATGGCCTAGTTTATTATGCCAAGAAATGAACGAATCATTAAAAATAGTATTACAAGGAAAACTAGATGCACAAGAAGACATTTGCATCAAGTAGAGGCCTTGAAACAACCCACCCTTCCCAATCACTCGATGAAGGCCTTGGATCAAACAATTTGTTTTACAAAACAACACACTGAAATCAGAATAACTGATCAAGACACTGACTAATAGTAGATTGAATCGAAAATATGGTACAAACAATACACCATGCAAAACAAAATATGGAGAAAATCTAACTGTTCTCGCAAATATGATAGGAATTGTAGACTTATCAGGCAAGGTAACTAAATAACTTGTGATAGGAAATAAATATTCGAAAAGAGATCCGTAATAACAGACATGATGTGAAGCTCCAAAATCCATAATCCAATAATCTGACTTTCCAAGAGATAAATTGTTCATATGCGATAAAAGCTTACCTTGCATGACAATATTTATAGACGTGGAAGGAACGTCCAAAGATGAAGCATTTTGAGGCTGAGATATAATCAAAACAATTAACTGTTGGCATTGCTGATGAGTGAAAACATCACTAATTGAAGAAGAATCTTGTAGATAAACCATCGAATTTGTGTGAGCCACTTGAGAACCTTTACTACGAGCAGTTGAAGAGCTCAAAGATGAATTTTTAGAATTATAACCCGGTGGATAACCATGCAATTTGTAACATTTATCATTTGTATGACCAAGAATGTTACATAACTGCACAAAGGCATGTTCTTGCGATTACCAGATTGAATCTTGATAGCAAAAGTAGGTTCAGAAATGGGATGAGAGTCTGCACATTTCTTTGATTTTCTTCTTGAAAAATCAAAGAAAACACCTTGGAAACATGTGTTAGAGGATTAATCAAAATATCTGCCCTTTTACATGAGAAAAAATACTCATTTAAACCCATTAAAAACTAAATGACATGCTTTTGTTGTTGTTCATTAATCATGCGTTGTAGACTTCCACAAGATCAATGAAGACAATGCAAACTGTTTGAGCGAAAACAATTCATCCCAAATGATTTTTAATTGAGTATAATAGGTACTCACTGACATTTGATCTTGCACAAACTCACACAACCATTTCTTTAACTGAAATAATCATGGTCCATTCAATTGTTGAAAAAGATCAATCAATTCTTTCCATATCTCTACTAATATAGTACGATAAAGCAAGCTAGCAACAATATCTTTGGAAACTGAATTCAGAATCCAATAATTCACCAAATTATTGGCTCGAGTCCCAAGATTTGAACTGATCTACCATGGACGGATCAGGAGCTACAATGAAACCATCAACAAATTCGAGTTTGTTCTTAGCAGAGAGAGCAATCACTATCGAACTTTTCCAGCTGTGAAAGTTATTGTTGGATAGTAGTTGAGTTACCAAAAAAACACATAGATTATCAGACTGATACAAATAATAGGGATTACCCCATTGTCGAAGCTATAAACTTAACGAAGTAGCCATGATGAAGCGTGAAAAAAGAGACAAAACTTATGATACCATATAAGAATCAAGAAAGCAATGAAAGAATAAAATGTTGTCTTTTATTTATTGAGAAAAAATGATACACCAAGTTGTTTATATACAAGTACTATGAACTAATTAACTAATAGTTAACCTAAACTAACAAATGTTTAACTTAACAGATTAACAAATAATACATCCTAATACTCTTCTTAAACATAGACACGATCACATCCTCCCATATTCAACCCACTATGGCACCAGAAACCACTGCCCTCGTCCTCTTCCTCTTTTCTTCCTCATCTCCATCACCTAAATGCTCACAACATCACACACATCCTCGCAAATACCCGAGTTCTCTACCTTCAACCACTACCTCATCGTCACTCACTTAGTGTCGAGATCAACCGACGCGAAACCATAACTGTTCTGGCACTAAAAAAATACCGCCATAGCATATCTCTTGTCTAAACAACTCTCCCTACACCCTCAAGAACGTCCTCTCTCTCAATCCTCGTCGAACTTCGGTTCCAAGAAGCTTCACCAATTACCAATGAAACTACTTTGAACTCCATCATGTTCCAGCTATGGTGTTGCTCCTGGTTCCTCCGACTATATCAACATTATCGATCTCAAAGGTGGAAAGTTGACTTCGGGGTTGAAACAACGATGGAAAACTCGATGATGTTTATGTTAAATCCATAGCAGAGCTTCCTTACAACACTATGCTACAGATCAGTTAGGTATATATACTGTATATACAGTGTTACATTTTTTCTCAACTGATGACGAGTCAATGCATGAGTGTTGGGACCGTTACAAAGAATTGCTTCGTAATGTACCAACCATGGATTCCCACGACTGGACTCAAGTCGTGATGTTCTACAATGGAGCCAATGCACCCAAGGATGAGCTAGATGCCTGGACAAATGGCACTTTACTTGATAAATCACCTGAATAGGCTTTGGCATTCTTGATCGAATTGCTAACCATGATCACCAATTTCCCTCTTCAAGGTTTGAAACTAGAAGGAAGGCATATGGGACATTCAAGTTGGAAGTGAAGATTCAGTGTCGGCCAAACTCTCACCATCACCAATATGTTGAAGGATTTGCAACATTCTAATGAGGTGAAAGAAATAAAGATTGCTAGTTTGGCATGTCTGTTATGCCAAGGCAATCATCACGAGAGTGAATGCCTTACCAACCATGATTCTATCAACTTTGTGAGAACTTCAATGGAGGCAATAACAACCCTTACTCCAACACCTACAACCAAGGATGGAGTCAATATCCCAATTTCTCATGGGAAAATCAAGGAGCTCATAATTTATGTCATCTCGATCATCAGCAGTATATCGATGAGCCCCCAGCCATTCAAACGAATATGCCATGGCATAATAAGGGGAAAACATCTTCACTTAATATAAGTTCTCTAGAGGCTACTATGCAAGACTTTATGGAAACTACAAAGGCTCTATACAAGATCACGACGTATCTATAAGTGTCAAGAAGAATTACAAAGTCAAGGGGCATGGTTGCAAAGTCATAATTTGTTTTTGAGAGCTTGGAAATGCAAGTGGATCAAATTGCCATGACATTACAAGAATACAAACCAGACAGATTGTCTAGTGATACTGAAGTCACTAAGGCTAAAGGCAGTGAGAAATTTAGTACATTCACCTGAGGGAGTGACACTCAGATCTATAAAGATGCTAAGTTTGGGGGGAAAAACACTCGAAGAACCTATCTATGAGATTGTGCATGAAGAATCTCAATTGAAAGAGGACTCACATTTGCTAGAGAAAAAAAAACTGAAGGTTCAATGAGTAAACCCAATGATGGCAGGAAAAATAATGTCACGGCAAAAGAAAAACCCCTACTAGCAGAAGTAATGACCAAAGGGAAGTACAGAATTCTTCCAAGACAATTTTCAAGCACTGGGGAGTACTTGAAGCTCGATGAAGAAGAAAATGATGAGCTAAGGATATTCCAAGAGGACGGGTCAGTCTAGTTACTCATAGCTAGACTAGGTACAAAATTTGAACCTTTGGATTTCATTGCATTACTCATCCTAAACCCCAAGTAGCTACCCATTTCTCTAGGCTAGAAATTGTGAAAGAACTACAGATTAAAATGGAGAAAAAAATTCCTTGATGAGAAATATTATTTGCCACGACATTGTCGTGGTATGCTGATATTGTCAATTTTCATTAGTGGTGTTTTGCTTTCGTACTTGAATGTCCAGGACAAGAACAAGTTGATGCAGGATGATGACACCTACTTCTTGAAAGACTTTGCTGACCAAGCAATTAAAAGATGCCATGGCAACGGGGAGAGAAAATAGAGGACTACTGCAAAGGTCCTACAAATGGGTTCTATCGGCGTACATTGAAAGTGGCGCTGTTATGTGTGAAGCATTTTGGTCTATACTGGTGTGCTCCAATCGAACGCGACAAAAATGCCATGACAATTCATGTTGTTTTGGAGTTTACATCCCTTGAACCCTTTTTAATTTATATTTAGAAGTTTTGTTTTGTTGTGAGTGTTTGTTTGTTTATTTTTAGGAAGAATGGTGTTTTGGAGGATGAATATGATGAAATCTCACGAGGGAACTTCACAGGCTGCTGCAACCAATATGCCACGACAAAGATAGATGCAATCGAGGCTCTAACAAGACGTTGTCGTGACACCTGTTCATAAGGATATGCTCCTACATTTGACTTGCAATCTTCCAGTCATCATGGACGTGATTTTGCCAGCATCTGAGGATGCCATGACATTTCCAAATGTCACTCAGCAAGATAATACACCCAAGCCAAATGATGTTAACCCAGTCAACACGACTAGATGACGTTTGAAGTCATCTATTGGGCGTGTGGAGACCCCAACATCCAAGAACACTGAAGGCCTTAGCACACCATCTGCTGAACCCAATTTTGAGCCTGATGCAAGCCCACCCCATTGAGGAAGTGCACCAGGCGCAATACTACTAGCACTGCCAACGCAACTCCACCACCATTTTAGGAAGATAAGGTACCTTGCATTACATGCATCGCATAACATGTAGTATAGTTTTTAACTTAGTTTTTATTCAGCATTGAGGACAATGCTTCTCACAAGTTTGGGGAGGTATTGTTCTTTGTAGAACATGTGCATAATAATATTAGCATAATGTTATGCCATGGCATCAGTAAATGATAGGACAATTAGATGAAATGTTTAATGATACCCGATGATGATGAATTTTTTTAGGCTAGAAATTGAATGTAAATGACTGTTGAGAATGATAGAACTGACTCTAGGGCTTGATGCTTTATGAATTATTCTTACACGATTTGTATGTTCTCTATACTTAAGGAACTTAGGAAGTTTTTATGAAAGAACTCTGGTTAGCCTTGGCATTAAAATATGTTATTATGCTTAAATGATAAATCACTGTTTAATAACTCCCTTATGTATGAATTTTATTTAATCATGAATAAATGCTTTGGTATAGATGTAGAGGGACTCCTCTTTGTCGTGGCATTGCCTGGAACTCTTTAATAAATGGCAGACATGCGCATACGAGTGAATGAAAGTAGTCACGGGATGACTACCTGACTAGCTTGGGGGTAGAAGGTAAGCTCCCTTTCACCTAGAGTGTAGGATGGTAGGTGTGATGAGCTGACTCCCTTCGTAACAACGTAAAAAAAGGAAAAAAAGTGAAAAAAAAAGAAAAAAAAAGAAAAAAAAAGTGTAGTAAGTGAAAAGGGAGTATAAATGTGCTTAATGAATAAGTTAATGCCGTGGCAAAACTAGGGAACTCAATTAGAAATTGCCTAAATTCGTTAAGTGTAGATTAGATACAATCACACACACACAACACCATAAAGAATCTTGACCTAGGGAAAAGTACTTGAATTTTTTATATGTCTAGCATGTTGAAGCCAATTTTTATGAGGGTTGAAATTCAATTTTTGTCTTGTTGTCCTATTGTTGAAAATTGTCATGACATTTTGATTGTGTTAATTGTTATCCATTTCTTGAGGACAAGTAATAGCTTAAGTTTGGGGGTGTGATAACTCCGTAAAAAGACTACTTTTAAGGCCTTTTTGACTTAAGTTATTGTTTATTTAAGGGTACATATAGGTCATTTTAGATGTATGTAGCTGCATTTAATTGCATTTTTGGTGGTTGGGTTATTTTATTTTATTAAGGTGTTATATGAGGAGGAAGGTGTGGTTTTTAGTGATGTACATAAAATAACAAGCAAAATAGGCGAGCTGGGAAGTAATGCCGCAGCATCACATGTAGATTGAAATGCCTTGGTTTTTCTGGAACAGAAAACGACAAAAAGATACAGCTGTACGAGGCCAGCTGGCTCTACACGTGAAATGATAGCTGTAACAGCCTGTTATGGGACCACTGCCACCTGGAGGATAAGGTTCACACACAATGTGTGACTCTAGGGGTATGAGGGGTATTTTGCACCCAACAATCACCCAACAACCTCATCATTACCCTTAGATATTTTTATTATATATTACACCTCACAAGAGAGAGAGAGTGTGTGGAAGAAATGAGACGCATAGAGTAGAGCAGAAAAATCTCATTTTTATTTTCCCTTTTCTTTTCTTATTCCTTGGGTTTTCCTCTATTGATAAAGCTTCAAGGAGTGGCGAGCTAGGTGTCGAGAGGAGCTAGCGAGCTAAGGTGGTTCGTGGTGGTCGAGGAGAGCTCCGATAGCGCGCATCGAAGGCTTTTTCCTCCATCCCTTTGCTGCTATTTTTCTATTTATTTTTGGGTTGTTAGAACGAATATTTTCATGGCTTGTTCTATGGATATTTCAAACCCCACCATGAACTAACCTTATTTGGTGGTGGTTGTTTTTATGGTTGTTTAGACTTTATTTTAATGGTATATTTAAGTTTATTTTGGTTATTTATTCGCTTTGCTTATGAATGCTTCATCATCTAGGCTTGTAAGAGGCATGAAAATGTCCGTTTCTTAGATGAAGATTAGGTGATCGAAAAAAATCTAAACTAAAAATACTTGTAAGTATTCGAGAGAACCGCAAGACAAGATCCTCATAAGCAATAGGTTATAGTATTTTCAAGGGGCTTTGAATCGGCCTAGGAATATTATAACCTAATCCCTTAGATCTCGGGAGAGACTATGATAGGATTTCAACGACTAAAAAGGGTGTATTTATCAATAGGGTAGGCTGGCCAACATCGTTGAGTGAGAGAGATGCCTTGGCATCCTATTCTGTTAGGTTCGTTATAGTATTTTCAAGGGGCTTTGAATCGGCCTAGGAATATTATAACCTAATCCCTTAGATCTCGGGAGAGACTATGATAGGATTTCAACGACTAAAAAGGGTGTATTTATCAATAGGGTAGGCTGGCCAACATCGTTGAGTGAGAAGATGCCTTGGCATCCTATTCTGTTAGTTCCTTTAAGAACACTCTAGGAAAGCCCTGTCGAGTAAGTGAAGTCCAGAAAACTTAAATATGCCTGAGAAATAAGTTTAGCATCCTCAAATCAATCCTTACCATTCATTCCATTGGAAGCTTGTTACGTGAGGATTATCTTCTTTTCATTTTATTTGTTATTTATTTTCTGTTTTTACCACTTTTCATTGCCTTGACATTTCATCATTTCCAACATTGAACATCTGTTCTTGTCATTGCATTTCCATTTACTACATCATCAAACCATTCATCCATATCCACCATCATACATTTTTCATTTGCCGTGACATTTGTATATATCAAGACTAACTATACTTAGATAGAATAGTGAATAAACTTCACTCAATATCCTCAATCCCTATGGAGACGATACTCACTTATCACTTTATTACTGAGCGATTGTGTATACTTGCACATTATTTTGTGTATAATTTTATAGTACTCACAATACGCAAACAATAGGCTTGAATAAGTACATCATCTTATTCTTCCAATGAGCATAATTTGCTCCAAAGAAGAAGTGTGGCTTGTTGAGCGGTTGCGATTCCATAATAGGTCTTCAAGGTAATAAGCACCAGAGGTTGAAGCCATTTCTTTATCGGTGCATCGGGAATTGGTTAAAGCTTCTTCGAGGATCGATCAAGGATGTTAAGCCTTCTAACGAGTTAGGCTCTGATACCAATTGTTGATTTTCGGAAGCTCGAATCGACAACCAGAACGGTTCGCCAAGAAGGGTTTAGAACGGTTTTTGTGATTAAGGAGTAAGGAGATTGAAAGATATAAATTTGCACAGCGATTATAGTGGTTCGACTTCTCAACCAAGTCTACATCCACTATCTTAGCTCCTCACCAAGGATTTTCCAACAAATTCAATAATTTGTTCTTTCTTCTTTCAATGACAAAGAGATAACCTTTACAACTCCCTAATTTTTACGGGATAAACTAGAACCTTTTCCCTAGCTTTTCACAGGCTAAACTAGAACCTTTCCCCATTACAAAAAGATAAAAGAAATAAACAAATAAACATCTCAAAGGTAGGTGTTTACAAGAATTAAGCTCACAAGAACAAATATTTACAAGATAAAGGAAAATAAGAATAAAAAGCTCTTCTCTTATGTTTGATTGCTTGGATATTTGTTCCCTTTCTTCTTCAACTGTCCTTAGCTTGTATTTATAGCTTGGAATGTGTTTGAAGTCGTATATAGCCGTTGGGATTTTTTTGAGCCGTTTGGGGATGATTTTTCTACTAAAAAGGTTACCCATAATAGGGGGTATCGGTACCCCTACATAGGGTATCGGTACTCATTCATTAAATTCAAATTAACTAGCCATTGCAGCCAGGGGGTATCGGTACCCTATGAGCATTTTGGAATTTTATCCTTCATGGGGGTATGGATATCCCTCGAGGGGGGTATCGGTACCTCTGAACATTTTTGCTCAAATCCAAATTTAATGGACTTTGAATTATTTTTGAAACCTTTTGAAAACTTTGGATAAATTCAATTCAAGTCTAAAAGCATTTTGCCTTTAAATTTGTTATATCGAAACATAATTCAACGGATCATGAACTCGCTGGCGACCTATGGAGAGAACAAGTATGATTTCACCATTCAAACCGACAGCGAGGAGGTGACAATGGAGACTAAAGTTATGACTGCAAAGATTACAAGGACTTTGAAAGATGAGGAGCCATTGATTGTTTACACAATTAACAAGGTATTATTACTCAGAAAGTTGTTCAAGCCAGTAGAAGAAGTGGTAGAGTCACCAAAGCCATCGAAATCCAAAGACAGGGTCGTAGCCGATGCACCGGAATCCGATGCACCAGTAGAGAGTGATCCCGCCGATGATCAGACGTCATGTAACAAAAATGGGGTTGCAGGATTGGACGGTGGGAGATTGGTGATGGTGTTGTTAAGCTTGTCCATTGGGGTATTATTGATGTGACTATACTGATATAGAAATGTTTATCAGATTGATAGAAAATTGCATTAGAGAGAAAACGTTTTATGCCATGGGACAAACAGACAATTAGGAATTCTTTTTCATTTTTGTGGTGGTTTATGAACTAAGGAGCAATAAGTGCTGAGTCCCACTTGCATGGGTCGTTTTTTTTTTCTTCTTTTTCTTTATTGATTCCTGTTTTTCTTTATTGTCTATAGATAGCTTGTTTGAGCTATAAGTGCAATATTCTTTCTTCTGACTTATTTTTAGTTATGATTTTCCTATTTAGATCTATGCTGGAAATTAGTTTTCCCCATGTTCTGATGCTCTCTTAAACTATGCATTTAATACCTCAATTATCAGTTTTGGTTCGTCTTAGTACTAAATTTTAATTTTTAAAATCATACCTAACGTCTAGTTTTTTTTTCATTTTAATACCATAATGTTAAAAACTTAACACAATTAGTATCTAAACTATCAATTTGGACCATTTTAGTACCTAAACTTTCAATATTTTTCAAAACTTAACGTTAAATTTTAAACACGAGCACTAAAATAAAACAAAACTAAACTTTAGATATGGTTTGAAACAATTGAAAGTTTATGTACTAAAAACAAAAATGATAGGTTAGGCACTAAACACGTAATTTACCCTTAATCTTTTTTTTAATATACAGACAACTAACCGTGACATATAGATACGAATATGAAAGCAGTGCAACTTGCAGAATTAAAGACATTGTCTTGTTTATGAGGAGTATCGGTAGAAACAACACACAACTTCCGTTTGTTTCAGAAAACGATGGTGTTTTTTTCATCGGCATAAAAGAAAAAAAAGGGACAAATTCGGATTGATCTACTCAGGGTTTCAAAAAAAGTTCCGTGATCGCGATTTCGTCCGCGATATAATGGTTTCGCCTCCATCCAAGTTACTTTACACCCGCAATAGCGCCCAATAGCCCCCCCCCGGTCATAATCACGGTAAATCCGAAATTACCGAAAACGCGACCGCGACTTGAAACCCTGGATCTACTATGTGGAGATTCATTTTCTTTTCTTTAATTTCAATTCTTAGATATTTTCTATCCCCTATTTCTTTCTATTGTCTATGAATGTTCTTTTCAAAAGTGCTTGATGTTGTTGTTTATGGTCTGTAAAGTACCATCCTAAATGTGTAAGAGTGAGCGACATATCTATATTTTAAATATAATTATCACATCTGAGATAAAGAAAATACAGGGGATGGCTTTGTCTAAACTGTATTAGTGGCAAATAACTTTTGTTTTTATTGTAACATATGGCGCATGAAAACATTTCGAGTTTTATTCATTATCAGTGACCATATCATTGCTGCAGTGCTGCTTACAGCTTGTTCTGATCTCCAGTATTCAAGTACAAGTAACTAGTTTTCCCAGAAGCCGTGGTTCTCGGGATCAGGGAAAATCCGACGTACTCCTTCTCCAACTTCGTTAAGCATACGTCGGCAACACTACTGAAGGCGTCATGTTTCTGGACAAAAGCTTGGGCTGCATACTCCTTGAATGCCATCCACTGCCAAAAAAAATGGAAGATAAAACAAAAGGAAATATAGTCCAAGATGGTTGAGCAAAAGGAAGATAAAACCAGAATATACCTTGGCTGCTTCAATCTCCGCATCTTGCTTCTGGATGTCGAAGTGAGAGGGCGCAACATGCAAACGAAAAACAAATCCGATTTCGTGAAGAACGACCTGTGGCTTTGCCTGCATTAGGGGAAGGTCAATATGTAAATCACCTCAAGAACTACGTTCTTGTTACACAATTATTGGACAATGGAATACCTAAACGCTAGAATTTCCACGAATTCGGTGCTATCTGAAGAAAGAAGACACAGCATGGTCAGATTCAAGTTAGCAAGAAGAATTGTTAATCTTTCCCGACTTACCCCTGTTTCTTCTTTAACTTCCCTGATTGCTGCCATGCAAATATCTTCACCCTGTTCGCTGGGAATTTCAGTTCAATCCAAAAAGATAAAATGTAAGAAAAAGAAAAAACGCTATGTTCCTAGTTAATCACCTCGCTAACAACTCCAGTAGGGAATTTCCAGACACCTTTGCCTTTGAACTTGCCATTATTCTCTTGCACTGCAAGCACCTATTGGAAAAATTCAGAATGATTAGCAAATTCAAATAGCTCAGGGAGGAAAAAAAACAAGGAATTGAAGAAAGGGTTACCTCTCTTTTGTCGTTGACGACAAAAGCACCAATCCCCACGTGAAGCATTTTCAGGAATCGTATTTGTAGAATCACTGATCCAACCCACAAGCATCAGATAATCTGGTTCTGCATGGTGGTACCTAAACCGATCTATCCAAATTTCGATGCATTTACCTTCACCGAGGGTTCAACCATGAACAAGTTGGATACGCAATTGAATCCAAACAGCTCTCTTCCCCTGCAGTAAGCTTTGCGGTTTACCAATTCAAGATCCCATGAACTCTGCAGCAAAGCTAATAGAAGAGAAAAACCAGATAGATGAATTACTGACCTGTAGCTTCCATTGTGATATTGAAGCTAAGTGAAAGGCGAATGCCTCGGATTCCATAGGCTTCTCCATGTTTAAATGATCCCACCATACGAATCTCGACCCCATTAAGTAATTCAACCTGTTGAACTTCATTCTCAGGGACCATCCTGTTTTCAGTATCTATGCACTTGCTGAAGTCGACATGTTTCTTGAAAGGAAAGCAATGAGGATGTAGTAGTCTCAGACTGAAGGCCTGTACAGAGGAAATGAAATGATTCTTAGAAGCAGGTAATATTTATAGTGTCCCAAGCTTTTTCTTTGGTTACGATTTGGGGTTAAGATGGACTTTCTGGAGACAGGAAATCACCATGCAATAAAGAAAACAACATTGGAGTTAACGCAGATCGATCATAATAATAATGGATATGGCAGCGGAGAAATACTCGAGAAAAATGGCAGAAGGTTCAAAGAAGGAAAAAAAAGCCTTTAAAATGACTCATTTACCTTGTGGAATTCTCACATTTTGTTTATCTTATTATTATTTGTTAACTTTACTTTTATTATTTTCTGAAAATCAAAAATAAAATAAATGGGAATGAATTAAAAGTTGAGAGATTAATCAACTAAATAATAAAAATGTCAAAACAACAATTTTTAAAATTAGAAAGATTAAGATGGGTATTATATTAAACCGTATCACTATTTCTCTAAAAAAATAAAAGTATTTATGAGTTAAAATAATCGATATTAAATATATATATATATATATAGAATAAGATATGAAGTCAAATCTTATAGAGTGGAGAGAAATTTGAATGATATAAATATATATAAATCATTTTAACTGCTTTTTATTAAATTTAAATTGTTTTTAGAATAAGTAAGTACGAATAGAAAACTATAGGTGAAGTCCTTATAGAAAGCGTGTGGGCAGTAGTCTTTTTTTTACATTTTCCTTTCATGAATTTAAGCAGAAATTGTTTATGATAATTTTAAACAAAATTTATGGTAAGTTTCGTAGCAAGCTAGATGGCAGGACTAGTACGCAATGTAAATTCCACACACATTTACAAGTTTTGTTCAATAAATTTACTTTTAAAATTCAAGTTCTCAAATATTTATAATACAAATGGAAGTAAGAATGCATGACCTTGAAAGCTGACAGACATTAAGGAAATAATTTATTAGTACAACGAGCAACTTCCATGTATTTTAACTCTCTGCCTCGTTTGAACTTTTCATTTCTACAACAAATACAAAGCAAGTATATCAATTATCATGTTCATGGTGGAAAGAATGTGTTTCTTTTCTTAAAGTTGTATGATCTGCCGTGGACATTATCGTGATATTGCTATTGATTAAATGTCCTAGGAACGATGGCTTATACTAAGAGATTACGTAGCTGTTGCCAATCGTCCGTAAGATCTACTCGCAGGAATTATAAATATCAAACATGTTAGCCAGGTACACTCTGCTTGATTAGAGATTTACATAAACAATAAATTTACATATTAGAAAGTTCACATGAATAAAATTTCCTTGATAGTAACAAACTTAATTTACTACCACTGTATTAATTCTAACCTACAAATAGAACAAATCTCATCTATTAGCGTACCCTATGATCCTTATCGATCCTTATAATTAATAAAAGGGTAACTATTCCTGTTAGCCCCCTTTGTTTTTAATCTGACCGACTTTGGTCACCAGTTTTTAATTAAGTGCGTTTGATTCCCTACGTTATCGGTTCGTCCGGTTTAAGTCACTCCGCCGTTAATATCCGTTAACCCATTAATGATAGTATTACTTGACAATTTTAAAATAATAAAAATCCAGCCACCTTTTCTTCTTCCTCTCCTCTCACTTCTTCTTCTTCTCGAAGTTTCATAAATACAATCTGTTTTTTTTTTCATTTAAACCGAACAGAACCGAATCCTAAATAAACCTCACAACCACCCTATATTTCTCTTCTATTTCACCCTTCATAAAAACCGAATCAAAACCAACTAAACGTTACCATTTCCTCCTTTTCTCTCTCTCTAATCCATGGCCGTTGAAGCTAGGCATCTCACTCTTTTCCTCTCTCAATTCTTTTCACCCTATATTAGGAGTTGTCGTGATATGTTATTGATTAAATGTCCTAAGACTTAGACTAAGAGATTGCATAGCTGTTGGCAATCATCCGTAAAGATCTACTCGCGAAAATTATAAATATCAAACACATGTTTAAAATTAGATGTTAGCTAGGTACACTCCACATGATTAGAGATTTACAAAAACCAATAAATTTACGTATCAGAAAAGTTTAAAATTTCGCAAATAGTAATAAGCTAAATTTGCACCACCCCGTATCTAATTCAAACCCTACAAATGGAACAAATTTCACCTATTAGCGTACCCTATAACCCTTATCGATCCTTATAATTAATTAAAACAAGACATATTTATTGGCTTATATTTAGGTGAGAATAAGAATAAAAAAAAAGACATCATTTCAGAAAAGTTAAATAACTAAAAGAATTAAAAGAATATGTCTTCTAGACATTATAACAAATATTATAGTAAAAATATGAATGGAGACACTTTGATTAAATAACTCAATGTCGGTTTGATTGTTTTTTAAAGTTCGGGATAATTTAAGATTTTTTTAATTTATTGGAGTGGGGTCAATATCAATTATCATGTTATAATTTACTTGATTTTATATTTAAAATTAAAATTTGAAATTAATTAAGATAATAAATTGATTAGATTATTTTTAATTTTATTTAGTCTGATTGATTTGATTTATTCGATTTAACTATTGTGTCTAATAAAGTCAACAACGATTGTACAGGGTGTTCAACTAATTGTCCTGATGTGATCGTGAAATTTTTGGTGGAGAGAATCTAGTTTCCTTTTCTTGTTGGGAAATAACGAGTACGAGTAATTTTCTATAATCAGATAGTGAGAATACGAAATAAAAAGCGGAAAAATAATACCCGAAATTGATAACGGGAGTTCAGCCAATTATGCCTACGTCTCCTGACTACTGCAGATCTTTTACTAAGAGAAAATTTACAGGTGTTTACAAACATCACTACTCACAAGAGAACTCTTTAGTATTGGGAGAAAGAAATAATTGGGATGATTTTGAAGCTAAATGGGCTAGGGTATTATAGTTGAAGCTTAAGGACTAATCTTATAAATACCCTAAAGTATGCAGTGACTAAAAATATAATTAACCCATTTTTAATTTCAATAAAATATTGGGGCACCGAATTCGATGCCCCTTTGTTGAAAACTTGCTCTCCCTTTGTTGAAAAATATACTAAGCCCCCATTGCTGACTTTTCTTCCAATAATCTCCCACTTGAAGACTGATTTAATCTGTCTTACACCTCGATCAATGCAGCAACATTTCTAGTCTTATTATAGCATGCCAATGAATTGAACACTTCAGTTTATCCGTTGTCACCGTCTTTGTTAAAATGTCTACCGGATTTTGAGCTCCACTAATCTTTTCAAGTTTCAAAATCCCATCTTCTAGAAAAAATTAAATTAACTGACCCTTTTTCCTATATGTAATGGGGTAAGGGGGAGGTATGATAGTAGGCTGCCCTAACACCAGGTTGAGAGCAGCTTCTGTGGTGGACCTCCGAATTATGATATGCCCTCCGTGAGACTCGATCCCACGACCACAAGGTTAAGAGTCTTGTGCTCTACCAACTGAGCTGGACGGGCATCTCCCATCTTCCAGAAAGACCGGATAAAATGCTACCGTAATTGTATGTGTCGTCCTGGAATGAAAGACATATTCTTTGCTAGATGGATAGCACTTTGACTGTCGCAATACAATACATTGTTTTCTTGTTTCTTGCCAAACTCTTCCAAGAAACTTTGGAGTCAAATCATCTCCTTGATGGCATCTGTAACAGCGGCATAATCTGCTTCAGTTGTGGAGAGAGCAACTATCTTCTGTAGTTGAGAAACCCAACTCACTGCAGTACCTCCTAGAGTATAGACATACTCTGTAGTGCTCCTTCTGATGTCAACATTTACGGCCAAGTCAACATCTACATAGTCTGTCAGTATCGTATCTCCACCTTTGAAACAAAGTACTTTGTTTGTAGTACTCCTCAGATATCTGAGGATCCATTTGACAGCTTCCCAGTGTACCTTGCATGGATTATTCATGTACCTGCTAACAGCTCCCACTGCATGAGCAATATCTGGTCTGGTACAAACCATGACATACATCAGACTTCCAATTGCTGAGGCATACGATACTTTCACCATGTGTGCACGTTCTTCCTCGGTATTTGGTGACTGTTCTTTGGAGAGTCTAAAATGAACACCTAAAGGTGTACTTACTAGCATCTTGCATGTTGAACCTGGAGAGTAATTTGTTGATGTACTCAGCCTGTGATAACATCAAAGTCCCGAATTTGTGTCTCTCTTGATCCTCATCCCAAGAATCTTTTGCAGCCAAAATCTTTTATGCAAACTGCTTCGACAATTTTTGCTTCAAGTTTATAATCTCTTGCATGTCTGAACCTGCAACGAGCATGTCATCAACGTACAATAATGAAGTTGTTGTCGAACCTCTTGATGTAGCAACAATGATCTGCTTGGCATCTGGTAAAACCACTGCTACATGAAACTATCGAACTTCTTGTACCACTGTCTAGGAGCTTGTTTTAAACTTCAAGATCTTCTTCAACCTACATACCAGGTTTTCTTGCCTGCTCTATGAAGCCTTCTGGCTGCCTCATATAGATTTCTTCCTCCAAATCACCATGAAGGAAAGCTGTCTTTACATCTAACTGCTCAAGATGTAGATTTTCTACAGCTACAATTTTCAACACCAGTCTGATTGTAGACAGTCTCACGACATAAGAGAAAATTTCATTGTAGTTAATACATTCTTTTTGCTGAAACCTTTGACAACCAATCTCTTTGTAGCGTTTGCTCCTATCGTGCTCTTTTTTGATCTTGTAAATCCATTTGTTGTGGAGCGTTTTCTTGCCTAGTGATAATTCAGCTAATTCCCATGTCTGATTTGACATAAGCGAGTCCATCTTATCTTTCATTGAAGACTCCTACTTGAATGAATTCTCCACATGCATTGCTTCATCATAGCACTCTAGTTCACCATTGTCAGTCAGCAACAAGTAGTGCAAAGAAGGCGAATAACGCTGGGTTGGTTTAGGAATTCTGGAGGAGAATCTCAGTTCTGGTGTGCGTGGTTCTTCTTGAACTGCTTCAGGATTGATCTGAACATCATTTCCAGAAATCTCCTCAAACTCAACAAATTCCTTTGTTTCAGCTTTGGTATTGGAGCTACTTGATTCTATGGTTGCCCTGTCTTTGTACATCACATTCTCATTGAAAATGACATCTATGCTTCTGATGATCTTTCGATTTTCATAGTCCCAAAATCGGTAACCGAACTTATCACCGCCATAACCAACAAAGGCACATTTGTTGGACTTAACATCAAGTTTACTTCTTTCAGCAGAGTCTATGTGTACATAAGAAATACAACCAAACACTCTTAAGTGTGAAAGGTTTATTTCTTTCTTGCTTCAAACTTCCTCTGGTATTCTGTCATCCAAAGGAACTGAGGGCCCACGGTTGATCAGGTAAGTTGCAGTGTTGATAGCTTCAGTCCATAGAAATTTGTGCAATCTGGCATGTATCTTCATGCTTCTGGCACGTTCATTCAGAGTTCTGTTCATGCGCTCTACTACGCCATTCTGTTGTGGTGTCATGGGAACTGTTGTCTCCATCTTGAACCCATTATTTGCGCAGAAATCTCTGAATCTATTATTTTTTTACTCTTCTCCATTGTCAGACCTCAACTGCTTGACTTTCAAACCAGTCTCATTTTCCACCATGGCCTTCCATTTTCTGAAGGTATCAAAGACTTCTGATTTCTTTTTCAGAAAATAAACCCACACCTTCCTTGTTGAATCATCGATGAAGGTGACATAATATAATGAGCCTGCAAGAGATGGAACTGAAGATGGTCCCCATACATCATTATGAACCAACTCTAACTTTTCTGCCCTGGGTGTCTTACCAATCTTTGCAAAGCTGACTTTCTTTTGTTTGCCAAAGATACAATCCTCGCATAGTCCAACATCTACATTCTTTAGATCTGACAGCTTCCCTTTTGACAAAAGTGTCTTCATCTCTTTCTCGCTCATATGGCCAAGCCTTTGGTGCCATAGGTTTGATTTTCCATCAGCATTTGCAGTAGCAATGATATTCTCCAAGTTTGAGGTTACATAGAGGGTACCAGTCTTCTTACCACGAGCAATGACGAGTGCTCCTTTGGTAATCTTCCATTCACGGCCTGAAAAGGTTGTACTATATCCTTCTCCATCGAGCTGTCTAACAGAAATCAAATTCCTTTTGAGGCCAAGAATATGCCTCACTCCTTTCAACTTCCAGGTGGTCTGATTTGGTAACTTTAATCGGATGTCTCTTTTTCCGATGATCTTCAAAGTTTCATCATCGGCTAGATGAACCTTCCCAAAATCACCACTGACATAGTTCTCAATGATTTCTCGGCATGGGGTGGAGTGGAAATGTTCCCCTGAATCCAAGATACATGATTCAATCGGACTGTTGACACTTAAAATCATGACATCACCTGTCTCATCTATCACGTTGGCAGATTCATGTGCGTTATTTTTCTTCGGTGCTCACATCTCTTTTAAAGTGACCCTTCTTACCGTTATAACAGGTAAAATCTTTCTTTCCGTTCTTAATTTTCCCCTTCTGGATTTGGATCTGCCACCCTGGATCCAAGATACATGATTCAATCGGACTGTTGACACTTAAAATCATGACATCACCTGTCTCATCTATCATGTTGGCAGATTCATGTGCGTCAGTATTTTTCTTCGGTGCTCGGCAATCTCTTTTAAAGTGACCCTTCTTACCGCAGTTATAACAGGTAAAATCTTTCTTTCCCGTTCTTAATTTTCCCCTTCTGGATTTGGATCTGCCACGATTTGAATTTCTTTATAAAGTTCTCCCTCTGGACTCCGTGTGCAAGGCTGAAGAGGTTGATGCTTCACCCGATTCTCTCCGTCGAATTTTTTTTCTCAGTACCAGATCCTGAACATCGTCAAATTTTAATTTGTTGTTTCCCGACGAGCTGCTGATTTCTGTAACAGTAGCATTCCAACTGTCTGGTAGAGATAATAAGAGAATTAAAGCTCGAACTTCATCATCGAATTCCATTTCCACGAACCTCAACTGGGTTATGATTGTGTTGAGTTCATTTAGGTGTTGAGTCACTGATGCCCCTTCCGCCATCCGCAAATTGAATAATCGCCTCACCAAGTGAACTTTGTTTGAGGCCGATGACTTCTCATACATACTAGAGAGAGCCGCCATAAGACCCGACGTGGCTTTTTTCCTTTGCTATGTTGAAAGCAACATTGCGGGATATGTCCACTCGGATAACTCGAGGGCTTATCTCGAGAAGCCCAGTCTTCATTCTTCATGCCTCTGGTTATTTTCCTGAGAGAGGTTGATATAGATTTTTCTGGTATAGAAAATCTTCAATCTGCATCTTCCAAAAGCCAAAGTCCGCACCATCGAACTTTTCAATTTTCACTTTCCCTTCGTCTACAATCATCGCTCCTACTAGAATCTGGCTTCGTTTGGATCGTTTCTAACAATTCTTGCGAATCACCGTGTATTAGAACACCTCCGTCGATAAATTCGTATTGCCGACAAAATTTTTACTATTCACGTGAACAGTAATGAATAGTAACCTCGCAAAAAATTGACAAAACTCACAACCAAAAGCTCTGATTACTAGTTGTTGTGAAATAAAACGAGTATGAGTAATTTCCCTATAACCATATTAGTGAGAATGTGAAATAAAAAGCGGAAAAATAATACTCGAAATTGATAACGGAGTACAGCCAATTATGCCTACGTCTCTGGACTACTGCAGATCTTTTACTAAGAGACAAAATTTACTGGTGTTTACAAAATACTCACTACTCATAAGAGAACTCTCTAGTATTGGGAGAAAAAAATGATTTGGGATTATTTTGAAGCTAAATGGGCTAGGGTATTTATAGTTGAAGCTTAAGGACTAATCTTATAAATACTCTAAAGTATGTAGTGACTAAAAATATAATTAACTCATTTTTAATTTCAATAAAATATTGGGCACCGAATTGTGCCCCTTTTGCTGAAAAATTACTCTCCCTTTGTTGAAAAATATACTAAGCCCCCATTGATGACTTTTCTTCCAACATTTCTTAGTGTTGCATGCTTCTTATAATGTTATGGACAAGTGTCGATTGATAGTTGTCGTGATATTATTATTGATTAAATATCCTAAGAAATAATGGCTTATACTAAGAGATTACGTAGCTGTTGGGAATCGGCCGTAGGATCTACTCGCAGGAATTATCAATATCAAATACATATTTGATATTAGATGTTAGCTAGGTACACTTTACATGATTAGAGATTTACATAGACAATAAATTTACATATTAAAAAATTCACAGATGGTAACAAACTAAATTTACGCCCACCTGTACCTATTCTAACCTACAAATAGAACATAACTCATCGATTACCATACCCCATAACCTTTATCGATCCTTATAATTAATAAAAATAAGATATATTCCATGGTTTAGATTTGGATGAGAATACGAACAAAAAAGATATATCATTTCAGAAAAGTTAAATAATAAAATGAATTAAAGGAATAAGTCTTTCTAGACATTATGACAATATTATAGTAATATATATGAATGAGATGATTAAATAATTAAAAGAATTAAAAGAATAACTCTTTCTAAACATTTTGATTAAATAACTAATAAAGTTCGGTTTGGTTGTTATTTTTTTTTTAAATAATTTGACATAATATTAGAATTTTTAATATATATATATATATATATATATATCTTTTAAGAGAAATGGCATTTTTCCCTTACCAATCTAGGTTTAAATCGATTTGATTTTTATTTTAAATTTTATAATATTATTTTAATAAAAATATTTTTTAAAATAAATTTATACAAGTGTTTGAAATCAAATTAAAACTATTCTATAACAACAATGTGAAACAAACCAAACACTAGCAACATCATTGAAACATTTGGCCCACATCACCACAGAGTAAGTTGAACACAGCTCCCTTGCGGCCGAAATGCTTGTTGTGACACATCTTTGAAACTCTTTCTATGTCAACACATCTTAGGAAAGGGTTTGTGGGAGATTCGATAAAGAAAGGAGAAATTTTGTTCTCGCTGAGTGCAGCCTTCAGGCTATCCACATCTACGGGGTCAATAACAGTAACCGAGATTCCCATTTTAGGCAGAAAGTTCTCAATGAAAATCCTAGTTTTCCGGTAGCAATCTGTTGTTGTTACCATATGTCCCCCGGTAGGGACTAATGCCATCAGCATGACCGTGCTGGCACACGTACCAGATGCCATAATCAGGGTTGATTCAGCCCCCTCAAGTGCACTTATCTTCTCCTCCGCAACGACTGTAGGTTGATTTCCATACCGCCCGTATTCTAAACTTGTATGGCGTTTCTCCTTGAAGTCAATAAGCTCTTGAGTTTTCTTAAAGAAGTAAGCAGAAGTATTAACCATCGGAGTGGTAATTGCATCAGTAACAACACCGCGATCTAATATTTCACCATCATGAACAGTGATGCTCCAATCGGAGCTCAAAAATGATGTCGTCGAATTATCTGAACCTCCAATCTGTACACTACCGTTGTCAATACAATCTTCTATTCTCGACACATCATCATTGACGGTGACGGTGACGGAGTTAGCGGCAGTTTCAACCATAAAGTTGTAGAGATTAATGGAACAAATGAGAAGTTGTAGAATCCATGGCAACTGAGTCAGCAGTTTGCTGACTAGACCCATTGTGCACCATGAGTGAAGAACCAGAGAGAGAAAGTTTAGAAGCGTGAAACCAAAATTCCCAGGACTTTGGCGAAAGATACCATGTTAAGAAGTGATTACAAACGCAAGTATACACAGGAAAATATATGTTGTATTCATCTCAGCAAGGACATTACATTTATAATAAAGGTTAAGCTCATCAGCTCCTCAATAACCGTCTAACAAACTAACAGACCTAGTTAATCAAACTAACAAAATAACTACCTCCTCATACACGTGTAACACTTCTTTGATATCCATCTATTGTTATATAACACTAAATAAATAAATAAAAAAGTTAGTGAGAAAGATTTCGATGGAAATTTACCACTCCATGTCCATCGCTCTCTTTCCAACCTTTCTTGTTTTCATCACGTTTGCCTGCTTGTTTTACCTCTTCAAATCCCAAAGGCAAGGCAAGGCTAGGCAAGGCTAGACAAACTCCGCTTCCGCCGGGACCAAAACCTTGGCCTATTGTCGGCAACCTCCCTCAACTCATCATACACAAGAAGAAAACGTCGGTATCTCATTGGATACACTGTTTCATGCAAGAAATAAACACCGAAATTGCTTGTATTCGCCTAGGGAACGTTCATGTGATTCCCGTCACTTGTTCTGAAATCAGCCGCGAAATCTTGGAAAACCAGGATGCTGTTTTCGCTTCATGGCCACCGATGTCCTTTCAAAAGGGCACTAAACCACAATCTTTTCACCCTTTGGAGATCAGTGGAACAAGATGAAGAGAGTTCTGGTTAGCGAGGTGCTTTCAAAGGCAAGACATCAGTGGCTTAAAGAGAGAAGAGTTGAAGAAGGCAAGTTGCCGATAACCTTGTGCATTACGTGCACAATCAATGCAAAGATTCCGATGAAGGTGGCCTTGTGAACTTAAGACTGGTTGGACAACACTGTTGTAGCATATTTATTTAATTTAATTTATGTGCCTTTTAAGTATAAAAGTATGATTATTAAATTGGTTTTTTGGATGATGTATTTTTTAAATTTAATTCTTGATTGAATTACTTTATGAATAGCATGTCATTTTTTTTCTAGAAGCATGATAGCCTCATTTGCCTTAACCTTTCAATAATAAATTAAAAGTTAGCATACATTTAATTTGAATTATCGAAGCAGATTACTCTAACTCACATGGGTAGTTTAATTCAATAATTTAAATTGAACTAGCATCTTGCAGTGAAACAAATAAAAAATTGATAATCTTTTCAATAAGGAAGATAGAAAGGTAAATGTTACCATATTTAGACTTGTTAAAAATGGGCCTCTCGAATTTATTTAAAGGTTTAGGTTCGATACTTCTAAATATGCGAACATTCTCTATCTATCTTAAAGGCTCGGTAATTATATTAATAAAAATTCTACTTGTTGTACAACTTTAGGTAAATAAATACCATGAATTAGATATTTCTTTTTCCTTCTAGGGAATTGTCACTCTACCTTATATTAGGTGGTGATTACCTCTCGATTTGAAGCTTTGGAATGTCAATTAAAATTTCTGATGAAGCGATTAGTGATTGAACGATTTAATTGGAAATGAAATGTCATTCTTCCTCGTATAAGGTGGTTAACCTTCCCTAATTAAATGTTCAAATCATTAAATTTTTTTCTCTTGGATTTTAAATATCATGGTATTTATTGAACTAAATAGGAAATCATTAATTAAATTAAGTTTGAATCCATAAATTCTATTGCAAAGACAATAATTAATCAACTAGATACCGATTTCTTGACGTTGTGAGAGTGTTAACTCTTCACCACACGTAATTGACTCCTGAACCTATTTTTCTGGAAAACATACCAAAACGTTATTTTAATAATTTTTAAAATTAAATTTTATTAAAATAACAAAATATTGTTGGGTGATTCAATCCTACCTTAAATAAAGAGCGGTGGCTCTCAAACCATGATTTTATTTTTAGTCAAAACGAATCCCTAAAATCAAACCCTCGATTTTTCGGACGTTGCGAGGAGATATTTACTCATATTCCAAGAGCAATAATAAATTGACAAGTTTCCGTTTTCTTCTTGCATCGGACGAAGCTACTACACAAGCATATATTTGACAACAAAGCTGGAAGGATATCTCAAAGCATCTTTAGATGTTTCAACCAAGCTAAACAACAAGAAAATGGCCGGCCTCGAACTCTCATTAGTGGACCTTGCATAGTTGTTATCTTCTTCCACAGTTGTAAATCCCCCCATCTTTAGTTGTTTATCTTAGATGTTTCAGTTCATATCATTCTTGTAATTATCGTTCTTTCAAAGGTTATAAGCAGAGTCAAGGTGATTCTGATTAAGCCATATTTGTCATAAATTTGCATCACTTTTAGAACACTGGTATTGTCGCTGACATGCTTAACAAGTTCCTCAATGCCCGTAAACTCGCCCCTTTCGCTAGCCACGGTCGGCCTAGACCAGGTTCAATTCAGCAAGGGGCGAGGGAGAGCCATGGGACGTCTTCAGCTCTGAAGATTGTTCATCCAGGTGGGGTTGTCGAGTCCTATTACATGGCGATCCCTGCTGTTAATATCATGAAGAAATACCCTTCTTTTGTATTAGCTAGACCAGAAGTTTTCAGGAGACCATGGGATTCATTGGTCCGGTCACATGAAATCCTCTCTCCAGGTGAGAAATTCTATCGTCCCTCGTCACACCGTACGAAAGCTACGTCGGAGGATCAAAAAGCCCGGCGGAGAAGTTTCGGTATCACAATCCTTCACCGCTGTATCCAGGGATGGTTCATCAAGCAAACCAAATGAAGTTAGTGGTTCAAGTGAGTTAAGTAGGTCATTCACTAGTAAACCAGGAATAAAATGGAACAAAGAAACATGTCACGTTTTGCAGGCATTGATGTAAAGCACAAGTCTGGTTTGGCCGCCATTAAAACCAGAAAGGATGAAGGCATTGTTGCCATTGCCGACAATTCCAACAAGGAATTCCAGCAGGGAGAGAAAAGGAAGCCCAAAAATGGCGTTTCATGGCAACCAAGACTTGAAGCAATCAGTGAAAGTCATGGCCCTGATGAATGATGTATAATTCTAACATGTTTTCATCTTTAATTCAACTTAAACCATTCAAAGATTATTCTGATAAACTAACAACATTATAATAATAATAATAATAATAATTCCCCGCAAAGTTTCATGTGAAAAATCCTATCTTCGTATTGGAGACGTGAAATCTTGTTCTGGGAGTAATCAAATTAGTTGTTTTAAAACTTTGTCTGGAGCCTCTGTTTCTAAGCCATTGGCAGCTTACACGAATTTTTATTCTTGTATTGGAAACAGGAAGATTCTATCCTCATCGTTTTTAATTAAAATATTAGTGTTAATGGAAATTTCTTTTTAAAAAATTAAGCTTTCGTTACAGAAAACATTATCAAAATTATAATAATTTATACAAATTAAATGGTAATAGAGCTTATGAAAGCTTATATGGAGATGAGCAAAACATGATACGAAATAACAATTTAATCAAATATAAAAATTCAATGACAGAACCTTATATATTTGGAGTTTCTCTTTGTATTTGTCAGGTTTTAGGAACGAAGAGACCCAAAAGAGGCAGTCCAAAGATTAAAAAAAAAGGTCAGAAAATCCAGTAGCTTAACAGCTTTGAGAAACAACCCTGAAAAGGAGAAATGGGTCATGACCAAGAGGAGGAGACACCACCAGCAACCCCAATGACCGTCGCCAGCGTCATCAAAGACAAAGAAGAACAAGCCTGGAACCACCGGAAACGAATCCTTGTAACGGAGCTTCAGAGAAGCTGATTACTGGAGACGTTCAGGCCAAGATTAAAGCGGCCAGAGATATAAGAAAAGTTGTTAGGAAATCATCCGGTAAGACACGTTTGAAGTTTGCTCCTGCTGGTGTTATTCCGCCTCTTGTTTCAATGCCCAGTTGTCCTAATCTCGATGCATGTCAAGCTTCTCTTCTTGCTCTCCTCAATCTTGCTGTTAGAAATGGTCTCTAATTATTATCTGCTTTCTCTTTTATGTTTGTTTTAGAACATATGATTCTGAAATGTTGTCTCTCGTCATTCTCGTTGTGTTATCAGAAACAAGGTCAAAATCGTTACTGCAGGGGCTGTACCTCCTCTCGTAGAGATTCTCAAATTGCAAAACAATGGTTTGAAGGAATTAGTCACGGCGGCGATATTAACACTCTCAGCCGCTGCACCTAATATATCCGCCATTGCATCCTCCGGAGCTGCACCCTTTCTGTTCAAATCCTCAGCTCCGGAAGTGTTCAAGGAAAAGTCGATGCCGTCACTGCATTACACAACCTATCGACCTGCAAAGAGAATTCGGTTCTAATTCTTGATGCTAAAGCTGTTTCCCCACTTATCAACCTCCTCAAAGAATGCAAGAAATACTCCAAGTTTGCTGAAAAGGCTACAGCCCTGCTCGAAATCCTTTCGAAATCTGAAGAAGGGCGAGTCGCGATCACCGATACGGACTGATTTTAACCTTGGTGGAGACCGTTGAAGATGGCTCTCTCCTCAGCACGCAGCATGCTGTTGGAGCTTTGCTTTCTCTGTGCGAAAGCTGCCGAGAAAAGTACAGGGAGCACATTCTTAAAGAAGGTGCAATTCCAGGGCTCCTTAGACTCACAGTAGAAGGCACTAATATAGCTCAAGAACGAGCCCGCACTCTGTTGGATTTACTCAGAGATACTCCCCAAGAAAAGAAATTGGCTCCCTCAGTTCAGGGGAGAATTGTTATAATATCGCCATTCATGTAAAGGGAACCAATAAAGTTGCCGACACCACCAAGAGATTACTCGAAGATATGGTTCAAAGAAGCATGGAACTTAGCATGAACAGCACCTGCTGAAGTCCCATCTGCATGAACCATTTGTGTCCATTCTATACCAGTCAATTGAGTAAAATGTGGTGGATTAGGTTTCATTAGGCTTTGTCGTACATCTTAATCTTTGTGTATACATAAAATCCCCCTTATTTATCACACATGTATATTTCCAATAATGAACTCATGAAAATACTACATCCAAAGCCGAAGCTTAAGACGAAAATGAGCTTGCATATAACACCAGAAACCCTGAAAATTACACAACACATCACCACATCAAGGTAAACTTGTGGGTAGCCGAACACTAAGCTATCCGAACACTAAGCCCCATGTTGACAACATTAAACTACATATATATACCTATACTTGAGGTAAACAGGCTGTACAATGGAGATCTTTCTCCAACTCGTCGCACTTGTAATCTTCTCACCAATAGCTGGCAAACTCTTCATCGGCCACCATAGGAGTCCGGCAAAGAGGGCAGGTACCCCTCAGATACCTCAACCACTTTTCCACGCACTCCTTGTGAAACGTATGACCGCAGGACAAGAGGTTAATCTCTGATTCAGGCTCGAACTCACACCAGCAGACAGGGCAGTCGTACTCGGGTCGCTCACTGCTGCTTAATGCGTGGAACTGAACTGTCGGGGTCTTACTCCGGAACTCCTCGATGTAAATTTTAGATGCCTTGCAGTGCGAAGATGGTTCCCTGGGACTTTCCACATAATCGAATGATGGCATAGAATCCAGGGATGATGTCATTGAGTCCGAGGATGTTGACAACGACGAAGACGGTAGATGGATACCGATAATTCGAAGGATGGACTGAAGTATGCCTTTAATCATAGACATGGACAGAGCTGCATTTATCAAGAGTACACATAGCATTCCTTCGGATGGAGATGGTAGACTTGAGAGTCCCATTTTCTGTATCAAGTTCGGGATTCCAAAATCGAAAAAGAGATCTGCAATTCAAGAAATTCCAGATTAAACTATGTTTACCTGAACAAATGATCATATAACGGAGAAATAGCAGATCATCCACATGCACAGAAACTTGAAGATAAACAGATCACTGACCAATAAGTAAACAATCAAACACCAAAGACAAGAGAAGAGAAGGAAGATCACTATAAATGATATTGAAAATTACCCTGGAAACCTGCAACAAAACCAGCATTCAATTGGGAAAATGATGTTAATGAAACAATTCAGGGAGAAAAAAAACCAAAGAAATCTGATTTTTCTTCAGCCTTTTCATTATCAAGATCATCGACATGTTCAAACCCTTGCTTGATGGCAATAAATATGGTCAAGAAAAAGGGAAAGTAAAAAAGATATCAACTTTCCAATTTGGAAACCATTAAATAAACAAAGCCATTTGAGATTTAACATTTCATGTAAATACAAGGAAAGAATATAAAGTATAACCCCAACTTTTCCTTAAAGACCATCCAAATCCATAAGAGCAAGCTTTAAAGAGGTACAAGATTTGAGTTGTTTTAAACAAAGACACCCAGAACAAAGAACTAAGCATGATTCTTTTCATGGGATCAATGAACATGAAGAAAGGAGATTTGGGTTTACCAGAAGTGAAGCTTTTTGAAAACAGGTGACGGACGGCTGCTGCAGCTGGCAGGCTGTGCCGATCTCTACTTATATACAGCAATCACCCCAACTCTAAGAGCAAACTGCGGTTAATCCTTAACTATGGTTACTTTATATCATAAATCTCTTACTCCAGTTTAGTCTTTGATGCCTGTAAGCTTAGAGAATTTTTTTTAGCAGTTTTACAAGGAACTCTCTCTTTCCTAACTAAAAGTGCCAGTTATAGCTAAACAGTTTTCAGCTTCAATTTGCAATTTCAGTCGAATGTTTTAAGAACCCAATTATTTGAGTCATGACTTTCTTCTGGTGTTTTTACCGAAAAATAACTTAAATAATAAAAAATTATCTGTTTTACATTCGTTCTATAAATTTCATCGATCTAACACTCTTTTTAATAAGACAAGTTGTAAGGGGCGCGTCTTCGGTGGTTTTATCCGAGTTAGCGCCACCATAGGGAGACGTGTTCCGAGGATGTGTTTTCGTGGAAGTTGCGTTACAGGAGGCACGCCTGTTGGAAAATGGTGAATTTAATTGATGAATTTAATATAAATATTAAATTCATAGTCCTTTTGATATTGCATATTAAAAGATAATTTTTAATTTAATATTGGTAAGATAATTACTTTTAATAAGTTAATTTAATAAGATACTTGTTATCTTTTTAATTTTAAATATTAAAATATAATTATATATTTTTATATATTTTAAATAAAATAATATTTTTTAAGTTTAAATAGTAAAAGTTGTAGTTGATCATAAGTTGTTGTATCCTAGGTGACAGACGACCAACGAACTAGAGCACCAAAGGAGTGGTCGAAAATCAGTCTTAAGGAAACTGTGTAGCGATAGGCTTCAACTGATTCCGATCGATAGATCAAAATAAAATGAGTATTTTATTTCCATTTATTTTATCTTATCTTTTAAGAAGTTTAATATTTTTGGTTTATTTTCTGATGATTGATTTTGTCTCAAATTGTTATTTTGGATAACAATCTCAAGATAAGAGTAAACTCGTTCTATCTCTTATCTCTTCATTCCCTTTATTTTATTTTATAATAATATTTATACATTATTTTTCTAATTCATTATTATTTTTCTATATTATTCTCGGATTAATGTGCACGATTTTTTCTAACAATCTTAAGACATATTTGATTTTCTTATTTTTCGATATGATATAGAATTTGTGAGTTTAATCTTTGTTGTGTATAAGGGAAGTGCCCAAAATTCGACAAAACAAATATTGGGCGAAAATCAAGAGAAATTTACGCCAAAGATAAGTTTCCTTCGATTTTTGAATTTATGAATTTCAAATTATGTGTAGGGATTCAAAAAATTAGATTCCAATATCTTTTCAAGATCTCTGTTGTTGCACACTTTGTGGGGCTCAACTTGAATCTTGATGCTTTATGTTTTGAATAGCAATGGTGAAGTTAATAATGATGATCAAGAATTCAAGTTTTAGTTGATAATGATCAAGTCAATCTGATAGGTGAAATTTGAATATTTCCCTTTTAATTCGAAATGATTCGGAACTCTTTCTTCTACCTTTCTTTAAATCTGAAATGACTTAGATATCGTGGCAAAACGAGATAGAAAATAAATTTGCTTCATGATTTATCCTGTCATTTTAACGGGTTTGTTAAAATCTCAAAGTGGGCAAATCTATATTATAGAAATTGTCGTGAAAGTAACTTGGATTACTGATTTTGTTTAAGAATTTTGATTATGTTCAATAACTAAATCGAAAATAAAAAAGAATTAATTTCCTGTTTATTGGAATCTTTGATTTCGTATTTGAAATAATTTGGAATTGTAATTTTGTCGTGTAACAGAATTATTTGATTTCTATAGAAATCATTGGAATTTAACAACCATGTTATTGATTTGTTTTAGAATTTTAGTTCATGACTAAATTTTGTTGATAGAATAAATAAAAATTTAAATTTTGGTTTATTTTTGAAATTATTATTAATTGTAATTTTGTGTGTTAAACAAAATCGTGATTGTGAGCCACGATGAAAAACTTGTAAAATTCTATGAATATAATTTCAAGATGTGATAACATATAGATGTTATTTTATTAAACGAAATCATGATTGTGAGCCATGATGAGAAACTTGTAAAATTCTATGAATAGAATTTCAAGATGTGATAACATATAGATGTTATTTTATTTGGTCATGGTAAATTTGACCAAATGTGAGATGATCATTTTATTATTAGAGATGATGAGGTAAATGTTTTTACCAGATTTTGGAAGTATTATGACTTCCTATATTGGAAATACATCTTGAATGTAATATCGGATACACAATATAAGGTGTACAATTGAATCATAGATACGAAACGGAAGATGCTGATACTAATAAATTATTAGAGACCAAAGTTCTTAAACTTCGTAATAATGGCATAGACAATGGAGAATAAATGGTTTATTACCTCCATTGATGATAGCAAAAGTATTGCTATGTGTATTTGCTAAAAGAACAAAATGAAGTTATAGAAAAAAAATATTTTCTATAAACATGAAGTTGAAAACCAACTTAATAAATAGATTAAGATGGTAAGAACTATGCACAACTTGATATTACTCATGAAGTGACATCACTATATTCTCATAAATAAATGGAGTAGCAAAGCGGAAGAATTGAACAATGCTAAGAAGTTCTAATTTGTCACAAAACATGTGGGGATAGAGAAGTTGTTATGTCAACTAATAACCTTTAAAAAAGGTCCCCTGGAAAGAAAAAGGACAAGAAACCATATGTGTTATGAAAAGGTTGGAAGCCTATGTCATACAAATATTTGGAAATGTGGGGGTGTTTTTGAAAGGTAATTGTCATATTATCAAAACAAATGAAAATAAATCCTAACCAATAGATTGTATTTTCTTTGACTGTCATATTGTTTAGAAGGATAGATTGATGCTAGTTGGAATTTGATATTTCAATTATCAACGAAACAAGTGAATATGTTTCACATTGGAAAGAAAAAGTGTCATGAAAATCCTTAATAAACCGGTTATAACCTGTAATGCCCAAAATATTGAATTAGGACTATATTAAAAAGAATTAAAATTTGAGGATCTATTTGAATAGTTGACAAAAGATGAGAAAATGATTTGGAATAAGGTTTAGACTATTTTGTAATAATAGATGAGTAAAGAGGGCATTTTGGTCCTTTAAGGGGAAATGAATTTAAAAGTATTTTCTTATTAGGGATTTTATAAGGGAAAAAGAGGAAAGTAAGTCAACAAGCTATCTCTTTTTCTTATTCTTTTTTCTTGTGGCTTTGTGCTCTCCTCCATATCTCCAAAGGTAAACTTCAATTAATCAATTTTTCCTTTCGATAATGGGTTGTTTTTGCAACCTTAAGTGATATGTAAGCTTAAGGAAGGGTTAAATAGGATTAAAACAAAGATATGGATGAAATATTAGAGATTTAAGAAAATGGGTTTTGGAATGATATTAGTTTTTAGTCATGTTTATTAGTATATTTGACTTGTCAAAGAAGTAAATGAAAGATTAGAAGCATTGGATTGGTTTAAAAACATGTAAGAAAATGTGGTGTGATTCTTAGATTGAAAGATTCTTTTGAGATTGTGGATGTTATAAGTAGCTAAATGAAGGAAAATTAGTTGGGATAAGTAAAGAAGAGTTTGATAGTATTGTGGGAGGTAAACATATGGAAATTTGACCAAATTTGGATAAAAATCGGGCTGAAAAATGGAAAATCTGGTACGGGTATCGGTACTGATAGAACAGTACTGATACTACATGCTTGAAATAGGAAGAATCAGTTGGGAAGTATCGATACTGATGCAAAGAAGGTATCGATACCATTGATAACGGGATGCAAAAATGGTATCGATACCGTAATAGAATATCGGTACCATAGTATAGTAGTATCGATACCATGGTAGGGGTATCGATACTGTTGAGCCAAAAATTTTAAAATAGGCTGATATTATTATAGAAAATTAAATAATATGTACTCTTGAGTAATATTTAAGTATAATTGTTAGGAAATATACTAACAATTGATATTGTATGTGTCTTTATTGGATGCTTGAGTAGATCGAAATCAAGCTCCCGAGTTAAGCAAAACAAAAGGCAAAGGCAAAGTACCTGAGTAATCAACTTTTCATTTTGGATACAATAGCAAGGCAATCCAGGTGAGTGCATTTATTATGTACCTATATGTTATGATATTCATAGATGTATAATTGATTGATATATATATGGTGATTACCAAATGACACTGAGTGTGCAAAAAGTTAAGAAAATCATAATTAATTTATGAATTTCCTTATGGGCACTTTGTGTGCAAAAAGCTAAGAAATTCATACTAAGTGTATGAATTTCCGTATGGGCACTTTGTGTGCAAAAAGTTAAGAAATTCATAATTAGTTTATGAATTTCCGTATGGGCACTTTGTGTGCAAAAAGCTAAGAAATTCATACTAAGTGTATGAATTTTCATATGGACACTTTGTGTGCAAAAAGTTAAGAAATTCATAATTAGTTTATGAATTTCCGTATGGGCACTTTGTGTGCAAAAAGCTAAGAAATTCATACTAAGGGTATGAATTTTTGTATGGGCACCATGTGTACAAACTAAGAAATTCATACTAAGTGTGTGAATTTTCGTATGGGGACTATATATGCAAACATAAGAAATTCATAATAAGTAGGTGAATTTTCGTATTGGCAGTGGGTATGAAACCCACGTAAATTATAGTAATGGTTGAGAAATAACGGTATTAGCCCTACCAATGTAAACTATAGAGTGTTTAATGAATTAAATGAATCATTGGAAATTTAAATTGTCATGATATAATTGTGTTTAGAATTTTGATTATGATTATTTATGCCTCACTAAGAAAATTTCTTAGCGTGTGTTAATTTCACGCATAGGTTTTACTACAAGCGAAGTAAGAAGATCATCGGACATCAAAGAAAGGGTCGCCTCGTCAGTAACAATATGACATTTATGTCTACTTTTTTATATATTTAGTTGGCATGTAATATATTTAGTAAAAACGCTCTGAAAAGCATTTGATGTATCATGATGAAAATGGTGAAATATTTGAACATTACATTTGTTTATCTACTTAAGTTAATGCATGTTTTAGCATTTTACTAAATTAAAAATGTTTTATAAAAAGAAACAATTTTTTATGGGTTTTCAAATGAGGAACTGTTTTAAAGTGATGTGACATATGTATCTCGTGTATGGAAAGGGATACGGGAGATGGGTGTTATATAACCAGATTCATAGTGAAATCCGAGTTTGAAGCTCTAGATAAGTATGGAAAATAAGCTGAATTGCTTTGGAATTTATTGGAGGATATTCTTAAATGGCTTAAACATGTGCCCACAGTATGTTTATACTGTGAATAGCGAGTATAATGGTAAGTCTAGACATATGCGTCGTCGACATAATACCATAGACAACTGATCTCAAATTGAGTTATCTCTGTTGATTTTGTAAGATCAAAGGATAACATTACGGATCCACTAACCTAAGGGATAAATCAAGATCAAGTTGAGAAAACATCTAAAGGAATGTCACTAAAGCCCATGAAATTTAAAGGCTTTATATGAAGGAAAATCCTACCTTGTTGACTGGATATCCCAAGATCTAGGTTCAAAGGGACAACCTAATTGCATAAACCGTGTATGATCACTATGGGGGTATTTTATCCCAAGTTTGTTCCTATGATGTAAACAGTGATCAAAGTGGTATATGCTAAGCTAAGCTTTTAATGACCATTATATGCTGCAGTGAGCCGAGCAACATAAGTCACCTATGTGAGAGTGAAGTGGGGTCGCTTCAAGGAGATTATTGGACATAGTTCTCTCAAACTCTTACAGAATAAGCGTTGTCCATGGATTTAAGGCATACCATGAGAAGTTAATTATTGTTAGAGGGATAGTTGTGTGAAGTATGACATCGTTTACACAAACGAAAACAGTTCAAAGGCATCATATCTACTGTTTAACCAGTAAAGTAAATATACTTTCACAAGGGAAAGTTCAAAGGATGACACCTGCATATCCTATGCAACTATCAATCGTAGAGGCTATCACCACATCGTGCCAAAATGTTTTTGATTAATTCATCAATTTTATTCATGTGGGGGATTGTTGGAAAAAGGGTGAATTTAATTAATGGATTTAATATTTATATTAAATACATAGTCCCTTTGACTATTGCAAATTAAAAGATAATTTTAGTTTGAATATTAGTAAGATAATTACTCTTTTAATAAGTCAATTGAAAAAGGTATTTGTTATCTTTTTAATTTTGAATATAAAAGATAATTATAATTTTGTATATTTCAAATTAAAATAATATATGTTTAAGTTTGAATAGTAAAAGTTTACTTTTTGACCATTGCAAATTAAATATATTATTTAATTTGAATATTTATAGGATAATTACTCTTTGAATATACTTAAAAATGTATTTGTTACCTTTTTAACTTTGAATATTAAATATAATTATATACTTTTGTATATTTCAAATTAAAATAATATATATTTAAGTTTGAATGGTAAAAGAAGTTTTATCTTTTGAATATTTTAAATTAAACAAATATTGTTATCTATTTAATATTGAATATTAAAATATTTGGTTGGATTAAATATCTCTTGAAAACCCCTATAAATAGTGAGTAAACATGTTAGGTTTTTCACATCTCAAAATATCTACAACTCGGTTTTTCAAGAACTTCTCTTATCTTGAAAAGTTCTATTCCTTAGTTTTTTTTGGTGATAATCGAAGGCAATGATAGTTCGTAATCTTTGCAGATGTGCTACTATAGCTGATCATAAGTTGTTGTATCCTGGGATACAGGTGACCAACGAACTTGAGCACCAAAAGAGTGGCCGAAAATTTGTCTTAAGGAAACTGTGTAGTGATGGACTTCAACTGCTTCTGTTCGATAGATCAAAATAAAAGGGGTATTTTATTTCCATTTATTTTATCTTATGTTCTAAGAAGTTTCATTTTTGGTTTATTTTCTCAGTATTGGTTTTTTCTCAAATTGTTATTTCGGATAACAATCTCAAGATAAGAGTAAACTCATTATATCTCTTATCCCCTCGCTCCCTTTAATTTATTTTATAATGATATTTATTCATTATTATTTTATGTTATATATCATTCTCGGATTAATGAGTGCGATTTTTCTAACAGCGCCTTCGTGGGGAAATTATGACACACAGGGAAGGCGGGTTGCAGGGGTCGCGCCTTCCATTATTCCGCTTGAATTATTACCCCTTCAATTATAACCGAAAATCCACTCAGTCAACCATTCTCATCCCCCTATAAATATGCCCGAATTCAACTATCAAATCACACCAAAATTACTTTCACATTATTTCTTCTATTAATTCCTTCTAACAAGCAAAATTGATTTTGTTATAATTTTTAGAAGGTAAAATATTTTTAATTATATTATATTTATTTAATATTTAATTATTTTACCAACTTTTATTATACTAATTATTTTTATTACTTTTTGCAGTTGTAAAATGGAATGTGGGATGTTACGATTGGGTGGGGATCATAGCTCGAGATATTTTTCCGATACATATAATTTAAATTATGTTATTTAAATTATTGTGAATATTTTTTATTTTTTAGTATTAGTTTATATTTTAATTCGTATAATATTTATTTATTTACGAGAATGATTGTATATTAGAAACATTTATTCGTTTTTACATATATAAGACTCAACACTAAAAATTTCATCTACTACATCTCTCAAACTTTTCAAATCATCTAACTCTCAATCTTGGAAACTCTCAATCCCAAACTCTCAAAATAGGGTATATGTCAGCTATTGTTTACTATGACAGAGAAATTCGAAAAGGTAAAACTGGTGTTGTCTTCGTATCAAATTATTATATCACCTTATTCTTCAAGAGAAACATCACTCTTGAGGAATTGATTACTAAACTTTCAATGGAAGTTCATGTTGGGAGTACTAGAAAATTGTCTTTACTTCAGTACATATTTTCAACTGCACTATTTTTGTTAACTTATACAATATTAGTACTCTCCAACGATGACGATGTTGCTATGATGGTTGATGCTTAGAATCAAAATTTAGACGCTGTTACACAAATGTATGTCACATTTATTGAAGTGTGATGTTAGTGGTATGTCATTTGCTCTCACGATGGGCTGGCTCAACAAGTTGATCAAGTTTACAGCCCAACTCAAGTAATGAGTAATGATTTTACCTTGTTAATGGAAAATCTGCATCTTGGTACCATTCCATCAAGTTCATGGGAGAGACATTCATCAGCAACTTGTTACGATCTCTATCGAGGTGGCTTCACGAATAATCCGTATGGCAATATCAATTCCAATTCAAGGGGAAGTCATTCATTTGCCAATTTCTTTGACCTGAATATACAGATGCCCTCGATATTATTCAATACCCATTTAACACGATGCTTTCAAGTTCCAGGGGAAGCATTCAATTGCGAGCTTCTTCGACCTCAATGTGGAAATTCCTGCAACATAACACTCAATTCAAAACTCGTATGACACGATGCCTTCAAGGGGAAGACGGAAGACATTCAACTACCAACTTATTCGACCTAAATACCGACATCACAAAAGAACCCTCATCTCTACCAGAAGAACCTCTTCGTGAGCCAGGTGTGGATGGTGCTGAGACTGGACTATTCGTTGAGCCCGAACCATTGCAATTTAAAATGGACTCCGATGATGATGATGTAGATGAAGTTCCCACAAATACGGTACATTGAACCTCTAACATATATTTGAAGAAGCGATGATATAATGTAGGGCCAGAATTTACGGATATGCCTAATATTGGTGACTATATATTTAACTCATCAATTAATAATGGTGAGTTATATATCAGAATAGAGTTTCCATCCAAAGAAAAAGTGATGATTGCAATTAAGAATTACAACATTCATGATTATGTTTTGTAATATCCCAAACTACGGTTTAGTGATTAATTGTAAAATTTTAGAATTTGGTGTTAAAGTGGAAAAGTTGAATAGTTCAATGACTTATTTAAAAATATTTCCTGCAAGTTGTTAGTAATTATCAAAGGAATTAAAGGGAAAAATGGTCATTTGACAAGAAAGATATGTTTTTCCTATTATATGAATGAATCATGTAGGGGGGAAGAGTTATCTTCTTCTTCTTCTTGCTTTCTTCTTCTCCACCGTGGACTTCAAGAGCAAAGGTAAGATTTCTTAATTTTTTATTATTAGCTGAATTTTAAGTTGGGTTTTGATCATTAGATGATAACTAAGCTTAAGGAAAGCTTAAGTTATCTTAAAATCAAAAGATAAAGGAGTTATGAAAGATTAAAGAAAATGGGGTTTTAAGTAAATTTTGAATAATAAGGTTTAAATGAATTTGGAGGATGAATTTGACTTGTCATCTATGAGAATAAGAAGTTAGAAGTGTTAGAATTAAGTTTGGATAACATGGAAAATTTGGTATGATTCTTAAGTTTAAGAATCATGATGAGATCTGGAAGATAAATATAGTTTATATGGATATAAGTTGGTTTAAGTAGTAATAGTTGAGTTTAATGGTATGAAAGGAGTTTTATATGAGGAAATTTAGTGAAAAGTTGATGAATTTTTGGGTGAAAAAGTCTGTTATGTGCAGAGTGCATCGGTACACTATGAATGGGCACCGATGCACTAAGATAAATTTTGAAGGTGCATCGATACATTAAGGGGTGCATCGATGCATGGGAATTTCGAACCCAATTTGTGTACCGATTTACCAATAGTGCATCGGTACACTTCTAAAGGAAAAGTGAATTTTTGTTCATTAAATTAGCCTAAGTTATTAATACCAAGTTATAAGGGTTAGGCTTCTGATAATTGTCTCGGAAATTATGTTTATGTAGATATTGAGCCTAAACAAGTTCAGGAACAATCAAAGAATTAGGATCGAATCAAAGCAAGGCTAACGTGACTGTAATTTAATTTGTACTTATGTTATCGAATCAACATTGGCTTGCGATGAGCCTGTGACGAAGTTACTATGGTAACAAGTGACTCCTAAAATATTATTTGATATGTGAATAGATTTAAATAATTAGGAGAATAAATGAAAAGTGAGATAAAATAAGTAGTATTTACTTATAAGGTAATAAGAGTTATGTTAACAGATAGTATTGATAGGGCATATAAGACCTATATGTCTATCTTTTAAAATAATAAAAGTGATATATGTAATGTATTAGAAACATATGAGAACAAGAGATGACATGATTTGTATGATGTATGAATTCATGAGTAAAGGCATATATGAATATGATTTGTATGTGTTATATGTCATGTGAACATAAGAGGATAGAACATGAATTATATGATATGAAATATATGAGAAAATGTACATGTAACATGAGAATTAACATGAACTACGTGAAAAAAAACTACATGATTACAGGTATATGTGAATGAAGCTATGAGCTTATATAAAAATGTGAAATGATAAATAATAATACCCATGTTATATGTCATGAGGGCTAGAGGTATAGTTGGTATGCCAAGAGTCGAGGGTTATACAGTGGTCCTTCGGGACATATACAGTGGTCCTTTGGGACATAGTGGTCCTTCGGGACTAATATTCAGTGCCCCTAGTGGGAATTTATTCGGGCTGTGGTGACAACATTCGTGCACAACCTCAGTGTACTCATTTACCTCATGTTCTCAATAATGTACATGGGCAATACAAAGATAAAGTGAAGTGAAACTTGCATAAGATGATAAACTTCATATATGCCTGACATGATCATATATGTTGTAGTGTAATGGATATATGCAGGTTATAATGTTATGATTGAACGGTAAGAATGCATGTTTCATGAATTCATTGTTATATATTTTATATGCCTCACTAAGTCAACGACTTAGCGTGTGATTGTTTCACGCGTAGGTTTTGAGAAGAGGAAGATTGATAAAAGTTATACAAGATAGGTCAGTTCCTCCTTTCCAAAGATCATATCAGAAAAGAAGTTAATAGTATGTATTTTGTAATACTTATAGTGGCTGACTTGTAAACAGAGATTTGAATCTGATATATTTTAAGCGGTTTTGTGAAATCACATAATTGAGTTTTGTAATGTTTCAAATGTTTATATGTAAATGGGAATTTTATACAGATGAAAACTTAGATTTTTATGAATTTATACGTATTTTATGAAAGTACTAACAGTACTGTAGTAGTATTGTATCAGTATTGTAGCAGTGCATCGATGCACTGTAGCAGTGCATCGGTACATAATTTAGATTCGAAATTTTTTACTGGTCATGGTACTGTTCACGGTACTGTTCATACCATATAATATTGTTCATAAATACTTTTACCTCAAAATTTTATAATAAGCATAATTTAATAGTATTTATTATATTTTCTTAATATGAGTTCAAATGTTTTGTTATTTTGTAAGAAAATTGTTTCAAAAAGTCAATGTGACATCTCGTACTTGTATCCGGGATGGGTACAGGTTGGGGTTGTTACATTTAATGGTATCAAAGCTACGGTTTAACCAATTCTAGGCTAAAAACGAAGTCAAAAGTGTTTTAAAAAGTATACATGCCAACACAAAGTGAAATTTTTCTGATCTGATAGTGTAAGGAGTATACTGTCTTGATAATAGAATTAAAGTGTTATGTTATATTAGATGTATGATCATAAGAATTCCCAAAGTGAAGCACAAGGCAATAGACTGAAGGTAATAGCATTCACCTTCCCTGGCCAGGCAGGGAGAAGATAAAAAACCTCAGGAGTGTATGTACAAGATTAGAGAATGTTTCATGATGTTGAATGATATTATGATATATTTTCAATTTTATACTTCTATAATTCGTAGAATGAATGTATCGAAAAGAGTTGAGAATGCCCGAGTTCAAGGGTGAATTTGAGAAATGTTCTATTGTTATAGACATTTGATTAAATGATATGAAGATAATGTTAGAAGGCTTTTATTTCTCAAAGTGTAGAAGTTAAATTGAGTAGTTTCGTTACTACGTGGGCAATCTAGAAGTATGGCAATAAATGTCAACATAAGAATGTTAAAAGACTCAATGGTGTGAGTATTATTTGTAGAAGAATTCAAGAATAAGTACATCGATGACTAGTTTATAAGACAAATGAAGCTAGAATATACGAGCTGAAGCAAGGGAATTACACGTGCATGTATATAAGTTAAGCAGATTTATTGTTAAGTTGATTCTGATAAGAATGATACATGTGATTGTTGTTTAAGGCTTACGCTTTAAATTAAAAGAGTGTTACTGGTTTTGAATTGGTTCTCATTTCAAGAAATGGTTAATCGCTTTAAAGTTCTTGAGAAAGCTCAGAATGAAAGGATTGGAGAAAAAAAATCTTAAATGATTAAGAAAATTAGTGCTTCATAAAGTTAAGCACCATCAAAGAAAGGTAAGATTCTAGTTTTCAACTTTAAACCATATATGAATTAGTTGTATTCTATGCCAGAAAATAAAGCCAATCAGTTCAAACGAATTGGAAATTATAGTATTAAAGAAACTTTACCGTTCTAAAATAGAATAATTTCGTTACATCATGGACAAGATAAAGTAGAAGAGATGGATTTAATTGGAGAATATTAAAAGACCAAGGAATAGTTTAAGCATATGTATATCAGTGATCAGTTATAATACAAAGGTAAATGGAATGGTTGAATTCAAACCAAAGGAATTGTATTATGGACGAGTGAGAATAAAGGTTTGATAAGTGAAGGAAAATAGCGAATGAATTATTTTGACTGGAAATAATATATATATATATGGATAGTTTGATGAAGGTTTTGTTTTGATTGAAAGAAATAAGTTGAATAATAAAGTAGTGTGCTAGTGAATGTATTAAAGTTAAAGGATTTCTATGTTTGACGGAAACTAAGGATTGATTGAAAAGTTAAAAGGATAAAGAAGGAAAAGTATAAATGGTATTAAAGGAATGTAAAAGCATAAGGGAAAAAGGTAATGAAAGAATTAAAGTAATGAAGTGAAGATTATGATAGCACGAAAGATTTATTGAAGAGGTGATATGTGAAAAGGAATATTAGACGTGTAAATAGTATTGTGTATAAGCAGAGTGTGGATATGATAAGGGATTTGTATTATAGATGGAAAGAGTTAGCAATGGCAAAAAAAATTATGTGATGGAAATGTATTGGAATTATAAGATATTGTTTGGTTATGATAACCAAATATGAAGAGTATTTGAATACAATGTATATTTTAATTATGTAATGTGATGTAGTGAAGGATATAAGGATTTGAATGTTCAAGAAAAGGTAAAGAGTAATAGAAAAGTTCAATTTATAAGACAAAGATAGTTACAACGTTTGATTTTGAAACAGAAGAATAATATTGTGTGTGAGTACGAGTCCGAGTTTGAAAAGTTGAGTAAGATATAGTTGAGAAATATTTCGATTGAAAAGAAGGTATATGATTGAGTTGATAAGGGTTGTACCCTAGATTAAAAAGTTAAGGATTTCGTTCAGAAAATTAAATGTGCAACTGGATAATGTTAGAGGATCTCCACTATTCTAAAGTGGAAAAGTTAGATGAAATAATTTAGTTACTATGCGTTGAGTTAAAATATGGTAAACAAATGTTATAATGGGAATAATGGAAGATTCATTGATGTTAATATTGTTTAGAAAAAAGTTTAAGAAATAGGTACGTCGGTGATTATTTTATAAGATGGAAGACGTTGAAATGTTGAGTGTGAATAAAGAAAATTACATGATGTATGAGAATAAATGTGGATTTGATAAGTTAAGTAAATATTGTTGGGATAAATTCGATTGAAAGAGATGTATATGATTAGATGATTAGGGCTTGTGCCCTAGATTGAATAGTTGATATTTATTAACAGTAATAGTAAAGGTGATAGAGTTATAAGATTAGAAGAAAAGATAAAGTGAGTTAATTAAGTATGATATGGTTTTGAATATGGTTATGTATTTGGATCATATAGATATGATGAAGGAAATAGAAGATTATTTACAAGTTTTAAAGGGAACTTTGAGGAAGAAAAATACAGGTACAAGAGATGGTGAAAAATAAGATTCTGTATAAGTAAAGGGGATTATCAAAGTTACGAAGATACGATGAAGATCAGTAATAGGAAAAGAGTATGTGAACATGAATGAAAAGATTGTTTGATTCTGTAAATTATGTGTTTAATCACAATTAAAGAAGATTTAAGGTTGTGTTTTTTGTCAAATAAATGTAGTCAAAGAAATGAAGAATTTTATATATATTAAAGAAGTTTTAGAGGCAATCAAGTAAGGATTAGAAGAAAGATAAAGTGAGTTAATTAAGTAGATATGGTTTTGATATGGTTATGTATTTGGATCATATCGATAGGAAAAGAGATTTCCATGTTTAAAGGGAACTTTGAGGAAGAAAATACAGGTACAAAGATGGTGAAAATAAGATTCTTTATAGTAAAGGGGATTATCAAAGTTACTAAGATACGAAGATCAGTATGGATACGAAGATAGTGAAGATCAGTAATATGAAAAGAGTATGTGAACATGAATGAATATTGTTTGATTATGTTATGTGTTAATCACAATTAAAGAAGATTTAAGGTTGTGTTCTTTGTCAAATAAATGTAGTCAAAGAAATGAAGAATGATTTATATTATTAAAGAAGTTTTAGAGGCAATCAAGTAAGGATGGAATAAAAGTTTGGTTATTGTTGCAAGGCAATTAAAAATTTATGAGGAATTTGATCGATTTATGATGTTAAGTAATGAGAATAGAGATTTCTATTTATATAATTAGTGACATTATATGGATTTTAGAAAGGTCAAAGGAACAATGCATAATTGAAGAAGAGAAAATACAGACATGGATTGGGTTCTTTGAAAATTGAAGGCAAATCATTTATAAATTGTGAAGAATAAAGTTGTGAAAGCAACATAAGAACATTAAAAGATATGTTCTTGTTGATATGTACAATGAAAATTCGAGGATGAATTTTCTTAAAAGTAGGGGAGATTTGTAACATCCCAAACTACGGGTTAGTGATTAAATTGTAAAATTTCAGAATTTGGTGATTAAAGTGGAAAACTTGAATAGTTCAATGACTTATTTAAAAATATTTCCTGAAAGTTGTTAGTAATTATCAAAGGAATTAAAGGGAAAAATGGTCATTTGATAAGAAAGATATGTTTTTCCTATTATATGAATGAATCATGTGGGGGGAAGAGTTATCTTCTTCTTCTTCTTCTTGTTTTCTTCTTCTCCACCGTGGACTTCAAGAGCAAAGGTAAGATTTCTTAATTTTTTATTATTAGCTGAATTTTAAGTTGGGTTTTGATCATTAGAAGATAACTAAGCTTAAGGAAAGCTTAAGTCATCTTAAAATCAAAAGATAAAGGGGTTATGAAAGATTAAAGAAAATGAGTTTTTAAGTGAAATTTTGAATAATAAGGTTTAGATGATTTGGAGGATTTGACTTGTCACTATGAGAAGAAGTTAGAAGTGTTAGAATTAAGTTTGGATAACATGGAAAATTTGGTATGATTCTTAATTTTAAGAATCATGATGAATATGAAGATAAAGATAGTTTATATGGTATAAGTTGGTTTAGTAGTAATAGTTGAGTTTTAATGGTATGAAAGGATTTTTATATGAGGAATTTAGTGAAGAGCTTGATGAATTTTCGGGTGAAAAAGTTTGTTATGTAGAGTGCATCGATATACTAATGGGCACCGATGCACTAAGATAATTTTGAAGGTGCATCGATCATAATGGGGCATCGATGCATGGGAATTTCGAACCCAATTTGTGTATCGATTCACCCATAGCGCATCGGTACACTCCTAAAGGAAAAGTGAATTTTCGGTTCATTAAATTAGCCTAAGTTATTAATACCAAGTTATAAGGTTTAGACTTCTGATAATTATCTCAGAAATTATGTTTATGTAGATATTGAGCCTAAACAAGTTCAGGAACAATAAAAGAATTAGGATCGAATCAAAGAGGCTAAGGTGAGTGTAATTTAATTTGTACTTATGTTATCGAATCAACATTGGCTTACGATGAGCCAGTGACGGAGTTACTATGGTAACAAGTGACTACTAGAATATTATTTGATATGTGAATAGATTTAAATAATTAGGAGAATAAATGAAAAGACGAGATAAAATAAGTAGTATTTACTTATAAGGTAATAAGAGATTAACTTATAGTATTGATAGGGCATATAAGACCTACATGTCTATCTTTTAATGTAATAAAAGTGATATATATGATGTATTGGAACCATATGAGAAGAAGAGATGACATGATTTGTATGATGTATGAATTCATGAGTAAAACATATATGAATATGATTGTATGCCATTATATTTCATGTGAACATAAGAGGATAAACATGAATATATGATCTGAAATATATGAGAAAATGTACATGTAACATGAGAATCGACATGAACTACGTGAAAAAAAAACTACATGATTACAGGTATATGTGAACGAAACTATGAGCTTATATGAAAATGTGAAATGATAAATAATAATACCCATGTTATATGTCATAAGGGCTAGAGGTATAGTTGGCATGCCAAGAGTCGAGGGTTATACAGTGGTCATTCGGGACATAGTGGTCCTTCGGGATATATACAATGGTCCTTTGGGACATATACAATGGTCCTTCGGGACATACTGGTCCTTCGGGACAAATATTCAGTGCCCCTAGTGGGAATATATTTGAGCTGTGGTGACAACATTCGTGCACATCCTCAGTGTACTCATTTACCTCCTATTCTCAATAATGTACATGGGTAATACAAAGATAAAGTGAAGTGAAACTTGCATAATATGATAAATTTAATATATGCATGACATGATCATATATGTTGTAGTGTAATGGATATATGTAGGTATAATGTTATGATTGAACGGTAAGAATGCATGTTTCAAGAATTCATTGTTATATATTTTATATGCCTCACTAAGTCAACGACTTAGCGTGTGATTGTTTCACGTGTAGGTTTTGAGAAAAGAAGATTGATAAAAGTTATACAAGACAGGTCAGTTCCTCCTTTCCAAAGATTAGATCAGAAAAGAAGTTAATAGTATGTATTTTGTAATACTTATAGTGGTTGGCATGTAAACAGAGATTTGAATCTGATATATTTTAAGCATTTTGTAAAATCACATAATTGAGTTTTGTAATGTTTCAAATGTGTATATGTAAATAGAAATTTTATACGGATGAAAACTTAGATTTTTATGAATTTATATGTATTTTATGAAAGTATTGTTCATGGTACTGTTCACATACTGTTCATGGTACTGTTTATATCGTATAATATTGTTCATAAATACGTTTTTACCTCAAAATTTTATAATGAAGCATAATTTAATTGTATTTATTATATTTTCTTAATATGAGTTCAAATGTTTTGTTATTTTGTAAGAAAATTGTTTCAAAAAGTCAATGTGACATCTCAGACTTGTATCCGGGTCGGGTACATGTTGGGGGTGTTACATGTTTACTCTAAAGTCGACCGATCCGCCACCGAAAAGTATATCAGTCACTGTGTCCAACGTGATAACGGATGTAACTTGTAACATCCCAAAAACTGGGCTAGTGGCCAAAGTGCAATATTTTAAAATTTATGGTCAATTTAGATAAATTTGAAAGTTTAGGGATTAATTTAGAATGTTTTTATAAGATTGTTTAGTAAATATTATAAGAGGAAGTGGCATTTTGGTTTTTTGACAATTAAAGAATTAAAAATTTATGAGGAGGACATTAAAAATACATGGAAAAGGGAAGATGAGTAATAAGAAAGTCTAGAATTCTCTATCTTCTTCTTCTTTCTTCCTCCTAACCACCGTGAGTTCTTACATAAGGTGAGTATGTTTCCTATTGATTATTCCTTTCATTTTAAAGTTGGATTTTATTCTTGGAGTGTTAAGAGAGCTTAAGGAAGCTAAAAGAGAAGTAGAAACTAAAGTTGTAAATGGATATTTAAGCTATATTTGACTTGTCATCAGTAAGAATAAAAGATTTTTTAGGTTAGAAAGGATTAAGGACATGTTTGAAAATATGGTGTAATTTTTAGATTCAAGTATTGAAGTGGGATTTTGGATGTTAAAGAATACTTAAATGATATAAGTTAGTTTTAATAAGTATATTTGAGTTCAATGATTTGAATGGAGTTAAAAGAGTGGAAGTTAAGTAAGTTTTGGAAAATTTCGGGTAATATAAGTAAGTTCTGGGTAAGAGGTATCAGTACTGGATGAACAGTACCGAAACTCAGAGTAAAAATAGGTGATATTGGGTTTGGGTATCTATACTGGAAGAACAGTATCGATACTATAAGGTAAATTGTATGAAATTCTTTATTTAGTATCGATATCGAATGAGTAGTATCGATACTAAGGGGTACCGATACCAGTGATCAAGTATCGGTACTATTTTAAAGATGAAATTCTAGAATTGAAATTGGGTATCGACACCGAAGTATAGTATCGATACCATAGTATAGAAGTATCGGTATTGTACCTTGGGTATCGATACTATTCAAAGTGAAATAGTGAATTAAGTGTTTCGTTTAGCTCAAGTTATTGGTGATTGATTTATAGTATTATGAATTCCAATATTTATTTAGATCGTATATTGGTGTAGATGTTGATCGAAAGCAAGATCCGGACGATTCAAAGTTGTAAGATCGATTTAAGGTACTAAGTGTTTATCTTGTACTAAGTGAGGCTAAGGTGAGTGCATATTAATATGTATATGGTATTTATTGAAATGAGACTTGCGATGAGTCTATTTCCAATGTTTTGATTGCATGATTCTATGAATACAAGCTTATTGTTTACATGGTTTCTATGTGTACATGAATACATGTTTATGTGTTATATGCATTGTTATTCATGAACTATGTGTTACATGTTATCTTATGTGATAATGATCTATGAGAATATATGATAACAATGTATAAGTTATATGAATTAGATCTATGTGAATACATGTTTGCATGGTAACCAATGTGAACTGATATAAATAACCTATGTGAGTAAATGAAAAAGTGAGATAAGCTCAATAACATTGACCTATGTGATTACATGAGAAATGATATAAGTTATGTGTCTATGAGCTATGTGAGTACATGTCTATGTGATGATCTATGTGACTATGCGAACATGTGATATAATCTATGTGATACAGAACTATGTGAATAATTGAAAATGTGAAATGTGTAAATAGTAAAGTCCATAAGTATGTGCTATGAGAGCTAAGGGAAAAATTGGCATGCCAAGAGTCGAGGGTTCTACGCGGTCCTTCGGGACAATTCTATGTGGTCCTTCGGGACATTATATGTGGCAATTTATACAAGCTGTGGTAACAACATTTGTGCACAACCTCAATGCACTCACATACCTTAAGTTCTCAGAAGTGTACCATGGGCTATTAAAAGAGATAACATAAATAAATTGTATGTGATGTTATGTGTTTTGCTTTGTGAAATATATTATATGATGTTTACAAATGTTAAGTACAAGATTATATGATTAAAGGGATTAATGATAATAATATTGATAACGATAATGATGTTGATGATGATAATGATGGTATATGTGCATGTATGCATTTTGTTATATGAAATGTTCTATGGTTTTTGTATTATATTATTATATGAAATGCTCAGATTTTGTTAAGTATTTAAGGTTTTTATTATACGCTTTATATACCTCACTAAGTCAATGACTTAGCGTGTGAGTGTTTCACACGTAGGTTCAATGAGATAGGAAGAGCAAAGCTAAGCGAGTATGGATAACATCTCATTTCCGAATATCAAATCAAAAAAGAATTGAATAGTATATATTTTGTTATAATGAATGTAGTTGGCATGTATTAAAGATTTGAGTCGGATATGCTCTGATCGATTTTGTATAACCATATGATTGTATTTAATATAAACTATTCAGTTTTATTTTAATGTGAATTTAAATTTTCAGTTATTTTGTAAAAGTATACGATTTGAAAAGTCAATGTGACACCTCGGACTCGTATCCGGATCAGATACGGGTTGGGGTGTTACATAACTAGATAGTTCGTTATCAAAGAGGAAGAGGAAAAACAACATATGTGAACTAATATCATACAAAGGTCCTCATACATGTTGTGCTAGAGGGATCAACCAGAATTATCCCAACTTGGACTCCAACATTATCTGCCATGCCATTACGCCCATGGTCAAAGCAAGCTTCCATATAGCTATTGCGGTGCTAATTTCAGTTATACAATCTCATTATGGGTACACCGTCTCCTACATAAAAACATGAAAGGCAAAGTAAAATACCATTAAAAAAACTTCACGGCGAGTGGGACTCATCTTACAACGAACTACCAAGTTTGTTTAAAGTGGTGTGCAGACTGAATCCTAGGACAATAGTTGACTTCAAAACTTGCCATGCATACCACAATGATCGAGTGCTTCGTGATCGATGTCAATTGTACCAGTTTTTTTGAACTTACCCACAGTGTATTAATGTTGTGAAATATTGTAGCCTGTGGTCCAAATTGATGAGACATTCTTGTATGGAAAATATAAGTAAGTTTTACTAGTTATTGTCCAAGATGGTAATCGCAACATTCTTCCAGTTGTTTTTGCCATTGTTGAAGGTAAATATACAAATTCTTGGGCTTTTTTCCTTATAAACTTATACTTACATGTGGTAACGAGGGAAAAATCTGCATCATTTCAGACCGCGAGCCGGGATCAAAGCATCAATGGACTCTTTGGGTCTAATGTGGCAACCTCCTATGTCCAATATTGGTATTGTATCTAACATATTGCCGCAAACTATCATGGAAAATTTAAGAAGAATGATGAACACATTTACTTGTGTGCATGGGTATGTCACGATGCCTAATTTTATTTCTCAATGATTTTCATTTTTTATGGGAACTTAATAGTAAATACTACATTTGAAGCATAGGTTACAAACTATTACTTCAAACGTTTAAGTCCATACTTCAAGGTTTACAAGGAAAAAACGAGCAAGGATACAATTACATCAGCCTAACAAAGAAATGTGGACAAATGCATATGATGGTGGATATTGATATGCACATATGACAACTAACTTGGATGAGGCTATAAGTTCAACATTAAAGGGGGTACGCCATTTACCAGTAACACTTTGGTCAAAACAACGTACTTTCATTTGAGAGCATTTTTTGCCAAGCTTGGGAAACAAGCTCTAACTTGGATGTAAAACGACCATGCTTATCACCTAAGATTAGATCTAAAAAATTGTTGTATCAAATGGAATGTCTATAACAAGTTTCTCTCAAACCCATAATTATTTTGTGTCACAGAAATGCCACGACCTCCTTAAGGGATTGAAGCTAATTCGTTCATAATTAATCTACAACACAAGTGGTATGACTGTGGGTTTTTTCAAGCTCTGAAGTATCCATGCTCCCATGTCATAGCAATTTGCTCTTATACCTGTCAAGACTATAACCGTTTTGTGGATCTCGTATACCAACTTTCACAAGTATTTAAGGTATATGAATTTGAGTTCTTCCCGATAGGTAATGAGAAAAACACAGATGAGGTTCAAAATTGGCTTCTGATTATACCAGATATGTCCTTATTAAGGGAGGGAGGTCGGCCAGAATCCACTCGAATTCATTATGATATGGATATTCGAGAGACGTCCAAAGAAAAAAAAAAGATGTAGGAATTGTAGAAACATGGACCACAATAGGAAAAATGTCCATCTCTTTTAGAATCTCGTAACCATTGAGCATCACCATGTAATTATAGTTTATGAAATCTCAGTTTATGTTATTTCATTTTCGTTTACTTTCAATTAATGTCATTTGAGCATCACCAAATAAATAGAAACAATAAACACGTTAAGAAAATTAAATAGAAACATTAAATATAAACATTGCAATTCAAACAAATAAATAATAAAAAGCATTAAGAAACAAAATAAATAAAAAGTCCATAATTCATTACATTTATAGATAAACAAAGAAAATTAAATAAAAATATTACAAACTAAACAAGTATATCGATGTCTGCGTCTTGAATGTGTTCCACAGGGCGGTGGTTATCTATTTCGATTAGTGTTTCTTTGTATAACATGCTCTTCCTTCTCACTCTCATCATTATTATCATCAACAGTAACAATTACATTTTGTTGATGAGAGATGGATGACGATGTAGCACCTCCATAGAATAAGGATCCTGGAGGTGTATGACTAACCATCCCACCGTTCATAGAGAACCGTGAAAACTGCGAAAACATCGTCATCGATTATTGCGATCCATAATGAGTGGAGGTATCTGTGATGAAGTACCACCCGCCAAATAACCGGCATATGAAGCCCACGCTGGATCTATAAGCATGACAGTATAATATCTGCCAGGAGGTATCATAAAACCCTGTTGTGGTGGCATCTGAACCAGTTGGCATCTGAACTGGCTGCGGTGGCATCTGAAATGGCGGTACCATCTGAACTAGCGGTGTACCCATGTATAGTGGCGAGTGGGAATATAAACCGGTGTAGACAATGGTTGATGTGATAGTTTCATTGCTACAGCTGAGGACAAGTCGGAAGTGCCCGCTCTCCATCCATGAGTCAGGGGACAACGATGCTAAGATGGTAGACACTTTTCTCGATGCCGATGAATGTTCTCGCCTTGTGCTTCCTCGAAAAGTATGAATGGCTTCCCATTCACATTGAACCACTGAAAATAGTTACCCACAACCGAAAAATGATCCACATAAATCTTCTCCCTATGAGGAATGAGCTGATATCGATTCTCCTAGATCATTATCCACTCGATGTGTTTCGCCACCTAGTTGACTTCTTTTTTGCCCCGTTAACGACATTATGCATATGGTCTAGATTCTTAGGTGCTTCAGGAATATGTTGTACTTAACAAAATTGATGAAGCACGCGATCGATCAAATTCCACTCGACAATAAATAAGATATCAAAGGCACAATCGCCATCCATATAGGTAATGGACTACTCAAGTGAGGTGGGATGCAAAGCCTCATTTCTTCAATAGAATAAGAAGTCTATTGGAACTAAAACAAATATATATATATATATATATATAATCAAAATAATATTTTAATTATATAATGATAATTAAAGGTAAATATTAAAATTTAAATATGTACTTTTGCACCAGCCTTTTGGTCAAAGAGTAATCGTATTTCTTCCAATTCGTCTGGTAATTTTTTCTTGTAGATGACCACCTATTCAATGTAAAAAATATTTCATTATATACTCAAAAAATTATTTATTTACTAACTCAGTATTGAAATTACCTCAATAGTAACGAGAAGACAAACGAGCCTTTCATGACTGTACATAAAAAGGGCATACGATACCACACCCATGATTGGAGAAGAATGAGACATTCGCCAATAACAATTTTCTTATAATTCGTTGCCCGACACATTTCTCTATATAAAAATAGAAAAACTAAGGAGCCTCAACTCAAAGTGACGGCAACTCGAAAATCAATGAGGTAACGCAACCACATACAATGTACATGGTTGTGAGATTTTTCGGGCATCAAAATCCCTCTAATGATTTGTAATATGTATGCCAGGGTAAATTTTTCTGCATGATCCACGAAAATATTTTCACTCAACTGTGGAAATTTCTCTCGTAGCCACCGTAAAGTATTCGACCACCGTTGAAATTAGGCGGGATATCTCCAAGATACATCACCATCTGCCACACCAGAAATAATACCTCCATCTACCGGAAGCCCCAACTACATGAAATCATCTTCTAGCGTAATAATGCACTCCCCACACGGAAGATAGAATGTGTGTCTCTGGTCTCCATTCTCAACTTGTGAAGAAATAAGGTTGGGTTCGAGTTTACAGTGTCCTTCATTTTTCGCTAAGTAACCAAATTCAACCTCGTCTAAATATAGCCAGATAGGATGTTGTATCTCTAACTTAGCATTACGAATAAATATTTCTAATATACGACCATTCCCCTAATTAAATTAATAGTATACAAATTAAAATATACTAATACTAAAAAATAAATTAATAAAAATTCATAATAATTAAAATAACACAATTTAATATTGTTACCGTATCGACAAAATGAGTCGATATATAATTTCATCTAATCGCAACATTCCGTCTTCCATTTTACAACTACAAAAAATAATAAAAGATGATTAATACAATCAAATAATAAAATATTAAATAAATATCATATAATAAAAAATATTTTTACCTTCTAAAACTATAATCACACGAACTTAAAGCTTGATAGAAGGATATAGAAGGAAGAATGAGAGTGATTTTGGTATGGGTTGAATATTGAGGAGGGGGTATTTATAGGGGAAGGGGATTTATGGCAAGTAAGTGGATCGGTGGTAGCCGATATGTATGGCTGGTTGGTGGGATTTAAAAAAGGCGCGCCTCCTGCAACGCTCCTTTCTACGTGTTATAATTTCCCCACGAAGACGCATCCTCGAGAACACGTCTTCCCACCGTGGCGCCATCTCATATAAACCTCATGAAGGCGTGGCCCCTGAAATGCACCTTCCATCCACGTACGCATAGCTCGTCCCCTGAAACGCGCCTTATTATCTCTCGGCCAAAAATGTGCTAGATCGGTAAAATTTGATGAATGAATGCCTGACAAATAATTTTTACTATTTGAGTGATTTTTCGGTAAAATTTGAAGAATGAATCCGAATATTACCTAGTTGTACAACTTTTAAACTTTACTAAATTGAAGCAAAATACTTAGTTTTAAATTTTCATTTAAAAATGGATGAAAATAATTATTATATCTACAATATATATCATACTCATTCGGATAGAGAAATTATTTTAAAGAAATAGGTATTTATAAAATTATTATTATTATTACAAAAAATGATATCCATTTAGGTGAAGCCGTCACTTCCTTACCTTTCTATTCATCGTATCTTTCACCTACAGCACTGACAAGTGGCATATACCGCGTGACGACTTGTCTCCTTCTTAAGAAAATGGACAATGCCTATTTATGAACATTGCCACGTGTCCTAGTTTTTGCAGTTTAAAAACACTAGAGAAAATAACATTTGGGTGGAATGTGTACCCCACGATATTTATCAACACCGTAAAATAAAAATATTTTACTACACGTGTCAAAATCGCAGTAGATTTAATGGTCATCGCTATTAAATCTGTGAGAGGTTGTATTTCTCACTTCATAAAATACAGTATAATATATTTTCACATTGTACCATTTTTATGGATCTTTTATTTAACATTTTAATTCTTTTAAGTCTAACACGTGGAACATAACGTGAGCTTAGAATTAAAATTAAGAACTTTTTTATTTGATTTTTTTTAATAAACGGACCTTATTAAAAATTCCTCTAATCTACGTAGGGAATAGAATATCCATCATGCAATTAAAAACTCCTCTAACCTACGTAGGGAATAGAATACCCATCATGCATTAACCAATATCAAAATAATAATGTAATAAGACTTCAAAATGCCATTTATTTTTAAAAAATAATATATTTTTTGCTTGTATAAACTCCTCGAACTAAATTATTGAAAGCGACGTGTAACAAACGATATTTGTTTATCAGCTTTGTAATTGATTCACGACAGCTTCAACTTCACGAGTTTGATTTATTATTTTGTCTCCTCACTTCAACTTCAAGCCCAACCCAACTTCACTTGTTTTAAGTAGTAACGTGAATGATGATGAACTTAATTACAGTAAATTGATGAATCTAGTGAAAATATGTTTTAACCAACTCATGAAGGTCTTATTACACTTGCATATGATTAAAACTTTGCCGTACACCAGAAGAGAAAAATATTACAATTGCATGGTTCTTGTGACTCAACTGCACTATCTATGGCTATACACGTCATTAGGATAAACAAATTAAAAAGTTCAAAATCACAGCTGTATGCTCATTTGCATGTCACTTGACAGCGTCATTTGGGACTTCTTAGCATGGCATGGCGTCGCGTGCCAAGGCTTCGGTCCAGCAAGCACGAGCAGATGAAGGTGTATATTTATCTAACATAAACGCTAAAAAAAAAAGAATTTGAGCAGGTAAACTTGCTCGAACTTAATAGAGAAGCAAAGGCGATCAAGGCGAATGCCGCCTCGCAATCCATGGATCTTTTATGGTGATGGACAACCAGGATGGGCCAGTTTATTCATGGTCTTTTTTGTATCCAACTAACCTTCGGCATTTCTTGCCTTGTTAAGCATGGTGAAAAGGTTGCACTCTCAGCAGCTTCGAGTTGGGTTCAGCGGATCATAATCATAGGCATCACCAGCTTTGACAAAGCGTCCTTTCACGCGCTTTCGCACATCAGCCCTTGCTTTGCGAGTGGCATATCTTACTCGATTTTCAAACCTACCACGCAACACAGATGAATTAGAACATGTAAATGATGATAGCAAACAAGACTGGAAGTAAAATAAAATGTTGGGAGACCTACAATATAATTGACCTTCCCAATCAATTGTTGATAAATACATGCAGATGCAGATATTGGAAACGAAAATTCACATTGCTTACTTGAGAGCACCACAGTGAAAAGGACTCTTCCAATGGCAGGATTAGAAACCAAAATGCACAGATAAGTTATTTTCATATACTTACTTCCGTGTCTTCTTCTTTTCCTTGTAACGCATGACAGCATCACTTCGCGTAGCCGATGGGAAGGGGGCCTCAGTAGATGGAGGACGCCAAGAGGGCTCTCCCATGAGAAGCATTGATGAAGCCCCACAATCCTGATAATCTCCTCCGCTACTCTCTCCTGTGAGGCCAGAAAAGGAGAAGCTTGAATGGTCCTTCCTTGCCGTAAAATACAAAATCGAATCCGTTTTACTGCTCAACATGGAATCAGTAGATGCTGCTTTGCTGCATGCTGACTGGATGGCATTCACCAATATATGAGCTGAGCCCTGGACAAGAAGAATATTTAATTCAACCATAAGAAACATTTTCTGAATAGAAACTTGAAATTCACAGGGTTCACATCATGGGATTATTCCTTACTGCAAGATTCCTAACGCAGATAAAACAAAAATGTAATGTTCAAGCAGATTAAAGCTCCAATTCTGTAAGCAAACATTTGAACACATGCATAATTTATAAGAAAAAGCCAATTTATCAATAATCAAATTCTAGACGACACAGAAAGGTCAAGTACTTAGTATACTTACAAACTTAAGGAATCCTACAATAATGCCTCTATAATCAACACTATTAAAAAGATGGATATTTTCCTGAAAATTGGAGGCCCGTAAACTTCGTTTGGTCATAATCTGAAACTCAATGTTACTGTAGCTATTCAAAATGAAGATCAACAAATGAAAGTGATACCCCTACCAAAATAAACTCCAAATAACAGAATGGGAAAAACTAATGGCTAAAATATTTATGGATATCAGGAAATAAAATCATAACATCTAGAAAAATTGTAATATTACTATCAGGTAAAAAGATGATACAGATACCATAAAGCAAGACGAAAAGAGATTACAGAACCTCAGCAGCCACTCCACCCTGACAGTTGGAATTGGTAGCAGACATGTCATTCGCCCCAAATAAGCTATCAATTCCACCATTCTCAGAAAGTTCTTCTGAATGATTGAGAGTTGCCCCAAAGAGTTCTTCATATTTTTCAAGGTTCAAATCAATTTCATCCATATTGAAGTCATCATACAGATCGTCTTCACAAACTCCAGGATATTTTGTTTGAGGGCAAGAGAACTGCAAATTATCAAGGTAAGAATTAGCCCAAAGTTCTCAAAACGGAACATAGTGTCTCTACAAACAGTAAAGGAAACATGCAGAAATTTTAAATGATGTTGAAGTTTTCACAAACAAGCCAAAAATGATCTTGGACCATCCAATGCAAAAGTTCTAGAGAATTACTAATAATGGATGGTTATTCTAATCACTCTTTTTATGACTAAAATAAAATGTCGATAACTTTCAAGAACGACCTCAGCCAGCTCTGAGTTTATTGTTTCCCAATTCCCATCACCTTCACACTTCCCTCTTCACTCTCAATTAAAACACGTGTAAAAACTTCAACGATGTAGATGACGACATGAGTTCAGGTAGTAATTCATGCGAGTAAAATAGGAGAGATCTACATCATGAGTTTATGAACCCATGGCAAAAACAGGCATAAGATGAAAAATATAATTGAGGACTAGGTTACTGGATTAGAAATTATACAGAAAAGGCCAAAGTGAATAGTCATCTACAATATTACCTTAACATTCAAGTTTCTTTTGGGCCAAGAAACAGAAATATCTGAAGAGACAAATAAAAATACAAACTGAACCGAGGTCTACTGAAAGAGTAAAACCATTTACGTATAGTTCCTACCCAGAAGAAAGTCGACACCTTAACCTCAAGCTGGTTTTCCAACCATAGAACAAAGCAATTAGCACCCAACAGTCGCTGTTAATGTGTTTTTCGTCATATAATGCAGATTGTAGAATGCATTAGCAAATTGAAACCCATTTTCACCAGATGCTCATTGTAGTTGTTTACTACTATGGTATTACCCCACGGGACTAAGATAGCAAGAGTATGCAAGTACATCAAAAACAGTTTATCTAAATTCTTTAAAGACAAATATTACAAATTCATCATTTACCTTGGTTAACAATGTATCTGTTGTTCCAGCTGGCTGATCAAGAAATTGTGGTGCATATCCGAATTCCAGAATTGATGACCCACCCCAAGTACTTTCTCTATCCACATTGTGATCATGATTAGTTTCAGCAGCACCAGTATCATTCTGGCTGATGATATTTTCAAAAAGACACCATGGAGTCCTCTCTATGCTCTCAGTGATGCTCATTTGCCCTAATTCCTGCTCGACTGCTGAAGGGGATTGTGAGGTAAGCGACAGTAAGGAAGCAAGTTCGGCAGATGATGGACAACCAGAATAAGAATGAACTGTTTGCCTCTTATGTGTCGAATTTGAGGTAGAGGTACCATGACCAATCAAATCACAATTCTGACAAAGGGATACCCTTTCTTCTTCACATCTAACAAAAACAGGTTGCGAATTGCATCTTTCACACAACAATGATCTCGAATGGCGTTTCGAAAGTGCATTAGCAGAATGAACATTTCGATCACAAGACAAACATAAACAGGCGGCATCGGACCGACAATATACTGTTGGTGGTTGTTCCCCACAGAAATCACAAATGTAACCCATTTCAATCAAATTACAACTAACAGCTGCTAAAACCTTGTAAACAAACAATATATCAACCAGGGCAATTCGCTTCTGAGATGATCATAGACTCCGCTATTTCTTCTCGCACTTCAATAGCTGTCAAAGGTTAACATAAAAAAAAGGTTAGCTGTTACAAGAGAATTCATCACAAGTCTGAAGCAAGCTAATCAGTGAGAAAACTGGAATTATCAGTTAGGTTGCTTAATTCCTACAGCTCAGCGTCAAAATTCCAGAAGACAATTTAGTCATAAAAGACTAAAGACTTCACGTGATCAGCACTATTCAAGAGTAAAAGTCTCGATAATGTTATGATCATAACCAAAAAAGTGAACAGTTTTAAGCACGACGAAATCAATGTCAACAAGAGAATTAGTAAATGTCCAAAACACACTCATAACAGTAAAAGTATAACAGAAACATACCACATCAAGTTTTAGAGCCATCCATGACAGCTAAAAGCATAAAATAGTGAAATAAGATAAGAGAAAATAAAGAGAGAAAAATGAAATATGACAAAAAAAATCTTTTAATAAAAAGGAACTAACAGGGGAATAAGCATTCCTAGAAAAAGAATTATAAGGAAAACTGATTCAATCTCAATACATTTAAAACAAAACAATCTAATATCCAAAAAAAAGGTAAACGAATTAACAGAAATCAAAGGAAAACATTGAACTTTAATTCAAAGATGTTAATTCCATAATCAAAATAAACAGCTAAAGCGAAAAGAAAAAAAAGAGGATCAAATACCAACCCAAGAGACCCAGAAATAGTTACCCGAAAAAGAAACAGGACAAATCCAAAACTAAAATTAAGTGAAGAAAAGAAAAACAACCAGAAAGTAAAATAAAATTAAGAACCAAAATGAAAGAAAATAAGAAATTTACCATCAGAATAGAAGATAAAACATTAAGAGGAAAAGAACGGTTACTAGCTGAAAAATTCAAAATTAAAAGATTATAAAAAGGTTACGATAAACCCTAGAACCATGAGCTTTCCATAATTTCTCATCTGTCTATCCTCACTATGAATTTCTTTTAATTTTGTTCTTAATTTTTTCTGTGCCCAGTTTATGCAAGTAAGAGATACTGAGATAGAAATGGTGGGTATATATTAGGACAAATCTGATGACATAAGCAGAGAAAAAGTGTAAAGAGAGAGAAAATTAAGCATTAAATTGGGAACATGATTTAAAGAAAACACATATAAAAAAGCAAAATAGCAGAGAAAAAGCAAAATTAGGTATATATTTTGCTGTATCCATAACTTTAAAAAAAATTAATTTTAAAATTTTAATTAATTAATAATCAATAAATTATTTTATAAACTACGTTCGATTAAAGCAAAAGTATTAATATCGAATTTGAAAAATATTATATAGTGTCACTTATATTTAATGTTACAATATTTTTTTAATCGTATGTGCTATTTTGTTAATAAAATATGATGGTAGATTAAATAAGGGTTTGTTTTCTGCTTATGGATGAGGCGGCTACTTCAAATCCAACTAGACAAGACAACAACCTGAAAAGTGAAGCCAAGGATATATTTCAATAATAAGCAAAGCAGCAACGACAACGACAATATATTTAGTATATAATAAAAAAAATATTTAATAATAGTTTTATGTCACTTGAACTTGAAGATGAAGGATGAGGTTTAGGAAAGATTTTCTTTTTAATATATCATTAATTTAAGACATTGTCTCTTCATCACTTTCACTATTTGTTGGTAAGGAAGAATATTTTACTATTATGATTACTTAAAATTTAAAAAATGCTGCAAAATGTAGCACTTTGCTCCAAGGTTGGTGCCTATGGGAATATCATAAGATAATGTAATAAGTTGAGAAAATAAAATATTATTTCCTTGTTTGTCTTAATACGGTTAATATACAGTATTACCGGATACATTAAAAGATATTTAACAAATTTGATTTAGCGTTATCGGAAATGTTGAGTAATAATAATAGTAGGTCTAAATCATGAAGAAATATTAAAAAATTTGGCAACCGGCAAACTTAGCTTGTCGGTTTATGTCGATACTTTATAAAAATGTATCGATCCATATCAATATAACAGGTAAAAAATGACAAAACCGGTAAAGCGCTACTGGATATATTAAAAGTGTCGATACTTTAATATAAGTATCGACACTTTGTGAATTTAAAAGAGAAATAATTTTAGCGCCTATAAAGTGTCGATACTTTATAATAATGTATCGATCCACAACGATATAACAGGTAAAAATATGACAAAACCAGTCTCTAAAGGAAAAAACCGGTATAGAGTGACTGGATATATTGAAAGTGTCGATACTTTTATATAAGTGTCGACACTTTTTGAATTTAAAAGAGAAACATTTTTAGTATCTATAAAGTATCGATACTTTATAAAAATATATCGATCCATAACGATATAACATGTAAAAATATGACAAAACCAGTCTCGAAGTGACAAAACCGGTAAAACGCTACCGGATATATTGAAAGTGTCAATACTTTAATAAGTACGTGTAATAAATTATTGATACTTTCAAAGAAATAGGTAATTATACTATCGAAAGTATCGATACCTGACATAAAAGTATCGACACTTTGGTAGTTGTATCGATTAAATGTAAATAACATATCCGATGAAAATATAAAGGGCATAGTTAAATATCCTCTGAAAAATAGATAGAACGGACTAGTTTTTGAAATCGAAGCGTAATTGTTACTGCATTTCAGAAGGCGTTTCTAAAGCGAAGATTGTTTGTTTGTTGCTGCAGTTGAATAGAAAATACGTTATCGAAACCTTAGTTTTTATTATTACAGAAATCAAAAATAGGGTTTTTATTTGTTGTTTGGGGTTTTAGAGTAAAGAAGCATTTGAGACCGATTACAGGTAAAAAGTATATTCTAGGTATAATATAAATATTGATACTTTTATTAAATATTATAGGTATAAAATTATATTATAGGTTGTATGAATGTGCAGATACTTGGAGTATTGAGTGTTCTGATTCGTTTGAAGGAAATAGGGATTAGGATTTTTGGGTTTGGTTTGGGGATTTCGAATCGAAGCCAAGAAGGATCTGGGACTGATTATATAATATTATAGGTAGAAAATAAATATGGATACCTGTTTATAATATTATATGTAGAAAATGATATTGTAGGTTGTATAAATATACCGACACTTGTTGTAGTGGCCATTCAAATTCTTTTGAAGGAAACCGTTTTACTACAAGAGTAGTTATCGATATTTGTATATTAAATAAAGTTAATGTAACCAGTATTTGATTTGATTTGCGTAAACTGATATATGAAGGAAAAATAAAGTCAAAGGATCTTGGAATTGTTGGTGGTGAAGATGACGTTGAAATTGAGGCCGAGATTCGAAAGCAACCAAAGGGTGGATATATGTACTTCTAGTAAATATCAATGTCTTTTTGTTATTATTGTTAAAATGGTAATTGGATTAAAGTATTTAAGAACTTTAAATTGAGTACATATTTTAAATGTTGACAGTATGACCGAATGCCAAAGGATGAAGGAAGGTGGCGAACATAACGGCTCGGTATGTAAATTGAAATTGACATTGAGTATTATTTAGCGTTAATGTTTTGATTAAGAAACGTTTATGCTTAATATTAGGTGAGAAATGATGTGTTGGAGAAATGGAATTCGATGAGTGATGCTGAGAATGAACCTTACATCGCACATTCAAAGATGGATAGTAAAGAATACCAAGAATGGAGGAAATCACATAAAAAGAAGGTATTCATTAAACTTGTAAATACGTTGATACAAAATATATAAGAACTATAACATTATATATTGTTAAAAAATGTAGGAAGTGTCGACAAGGTGCAGCATTAAAAGGGTGAATTCATTAATTAAACCTTAAGGAGAAGGGTTAGTTGAATGTGCTGAGAAAAATGGGGTTTGGATCGTTGGTAGGAGTAAAGGATTGACCTATTCAGAGGGAATTGTGTCGATCCTTGATGGAGAAGTTTGATGTCGAACAATGTATTGCTAAATATGGTGATTATTCATTTCCTCTGGGGATCTCATGTGTTGCAGCCATCTTAGGGGTAGGAAATGAAGGCAAAAGTGATGTAGAAGTCCCTAAGAGTAAGAAATGGAAAGAACTTGCCTCCAAATATAGTTTGAAGCAGAAGGTGACATATGCTGAACTTTAAGAGAAAATCAAAAGTGGATCTTACGGGGGGGATGAGCTGAAGGCCCGAGTTCTATTGTACCTTGTCAGGATCTCTCTTTGTCCAACGGGTGATACGTCAACAAACAAGGACTATATAAAGCTCATTTTCGATGAAGGCTTGAAGGGTGAATTCAATTGGGTTGAATATGTCCATTCAAGATTGATTGAATCAATAATCACCTTTAAAAAGGGCAGCCAGAGATACCTCAAAGGGTGCATAGCAATCTTATAGGTATATGAGTTGAAGAATATTTTTGTTTTTTTAATATAAAATGATAGTATAGTTATTATATAAAATTATAAATTTTATTATAAATGTAGGTTGCACTGTTCGATTTTTAGTTTGCCTGTGAGGCAGTGCCGGCTTATGAAAGAACCGGAGTGGCACGCATCCGTGCATGGGGGAAGGAAGAGGTAGTTAGAGTGATGGCGAAGTTGAAGTTGGATAGACCGAGGAATCAAGAAAGGGTAATAAATGTAATTAAATAATATTAAGAATATAATCAATGTCTTAATATTGTAATTTAATTTTGAAGGTTATTGGCAATGAGGTAGAGGAGGAAGAGGAGAAGAAAGAAGAGATGATTGTATTGGGGGATGACGGTGAGGAGGATGACAGTGAGGAAAAACAGAGTAAATTCGACATTTTGATGTTTGAATTGGCCGATATCAAAAAAAATCCAATTTGATATCATGCAAAGACAATCAAGAGTCGAAGATACACTTGAGAGAGTCGAAGAGACACTTGAGAGGCATAAGGGGGAAGTGGAAGGAAAAATAGATTAAGTGGTGAAAGAAGTTGAGGTGTTGAGGGGTGAACTTAAAATGGTGACGGGTGAAAAAATTGATGGAGTGATGAAGGAGGTTGTGGAATTGAGGAGTGAACTTATGGGGGTGAAGGGGGTGGTTGATGAATACTTGAATGAAGGTGGAAAATTGAAGGGTGAAATAAAAGAGATGAAGAGCTATGTATAGAAAAAATTCGATGAACTGAAAAAATATGAAGAAGAAAAGACGGAGGAAGAAGAAAAGATGGAGGAAATGAGGAGGAAGAATGTCGATGTGATCTATACACCGAAGAGTGTTATAGATGCAGATTTAGATTCGGAATGTCTTGCACTCCAGAAGAAGAAGCAGAAGGTAAGTTGAATAAAAGAAAACTTAATTTGGTATTTATCATGTTGTTGTGATAAAAATTTGTATGCAAAATTGTAGGTTGAAAAAATGGATATTCCAAGCAGAATTAATGACCTGAAAGCTGCAATTTGTGATTATTTATGGAATAGTGGGTTAGAATCGGGTAAGTGAAATATATTGCTTGTGAGTGATATTTAAATATTTCATGACAAGATATTAATCCTAATGATTCATACAGATATTTTGTAATCTCAATGGGAAATCAATTCGCTAGTGTATCCGACGTTGCAACGTTGAAGCCTACGGAATGGGTTGGCGGTGTGGTAAGTAGAAAGTACAAAATGTTAAAACCTATTGAATATGTTCTGATTGTGTAATTAATTTTATTAGGTTATTGATTTGCTCGCATGGACAGTATGTTACGATTCGAAAAAGTCACTCCGGATGATTGGCTACCTTTCATACCACTTAGCGGTGAGTTAAATTAATAAATGTTGAAAATTAGTTTTATAGACGATAAATTAATAATGATTGTCGCATAATTGCAGTAACAGGCGTTGGATGCCAACAACAAAGTAAGTGTTGAGGGTATTGCTACCTTTTGGGGTCCCATATTAGGTAACTACGTGAAATTCACCGACTATGAGAAGGTAAGACACCATACTAATTGCAAATGATGTTTTCGGATATAGAATGTTGAATTTTGTCAAATTGGGTGTGAAATTTGTTACGGATCATGATCACAATAAACTACCATAATTCACATTGGTATCTGTTGGTGTTGGATATGGTAGATCGTGTTGCAACAATATATGATAATTTGTTTACATCTGAAGCAGCTAAACAGAGAATGAATGATGCTAAGAGATTGGTATGTATGAAAGGAAATTATGTAAATTATAATGCATAATTTATTTGGATCATAACTTCATATTTTTTAATGCAGATGAAAATATTAGATAGTTATAATAAGAAACGCAATTGGGTAGAAGCATGTGGATCTCTAGGAAAGTTCCCCTTGAAAAATTTCAAATTTGTGGAGCATAAGATGAATGAGCAAGTGAATTGGTATGAGATATTATCATAAATAGAAAGCTTAATTTATGCAGTTTTCATAATTAACATGTGTGGTATTCAAATTTTGTAACAGATATGATTGCGACATGTATGTGATGATGTAGATGGAATCGATCGGTTCTACAGGGGCAAATGGTGATTTTGTAAGTGGAATTAAAAATTCGTTTGCGGTTAAATTGTTAAAAGTCGTAGATTGAATGTTATGGTTTACAATACTTAACGTACTGATAATTTGAATATAAGTTGTTGGACAGTGGGATCGATCGCGAATATTAAACGATCTCGTAAGCCACAATCAAAATCAACTAAGAGAGGAGATAACAAAAGCTGCCATGAGACACAAGAATAACAAAAGGAAGCGATGATGTAAATGTAGGGTTAATTTTGTATAAGATTTATAATTTTGTATACGATTTATAATTTTGTATGTGAATGTAATTATGTATGAGATGAGAAAACTTAGCAGTAGGTTGTAGTACATGTTTCTTATACACAGTAAGAGTCATGTTGATACTTAGGATATATGGAGATCGTTGTCTGTATTATTCCAAATGTCATCATAATTGTCATCATGTGCGGCACTGAATGGCCATTCCATATTGAGGGTATGTACAATAACTACAAAATTAAATAATTTTCAAGTAAAAGGTAAATTTACAATGTTGGTGGTAAAAATATACTTTTTTAATGACAAAATTAATAAACACAAAGATTTGTTTCCAACATTTTGTCCAGTATGGTTCCCAAACGTAAAGTTCCCAAACGTAAAATTTCTAAAAAATAGGTAAGCAGATGTGTCGATACATTTATAAAAGTATCGATCCCAAAAACATCGAAACTCATAATTATAATGTAATAGGTAATTTTGTAATATAACCAATATAAATATACCGGTTTTATGTGAGAATAGGTCTACATAATGTATCGACACTTTTGAAATTGGTGTCGATACTTTTTGTCCAGACTGAATGCCCAAAATGGTGAACGTATAAAGTGTCGATACATTTATAAATAGTATCGATCCCAGAAACATCGAAACTCATAATTATAATGAAATAGGTAAATTTACAATGTAACCGGTATAACTATACTGGTTTTATGAAAGAATAGGTCTACATAATGTATCGACACTTCTGGAATTTGTGTCGATATTGTTTGTCCAGAAAGAATGCCCAAAAGGATGCACCCGTAAAGTGTCGATACAGTTTTAAAAAGTGTTGATCCCAAAGACATCGAAACCCATAATTATAATGTAATAGGTAATTTTGTAATGTAACTGGTATAAATATACCGGTTTTATGTGAGAATAGGTCTACATAATGTATCGATACTTTTTAATTTTATGTCGATACATTTGTCCATAATGAATGCCCAAAAAATGGTGCACGCATAAAGTGTCGATACATTTATAAAAAGTATCGATCTAGAAACATCGAAACCCATAATTATAATGTAATAGGTAATTTTTCAATGTAACCGGTATAAATATACCGGTTTTATAAGAGAATATGTCTAGAAAATGTATCGACACTTGTGTATTTTGTGTCGATACTTTTTGTCCAGAATGAATGCCCAAAAAGGGTGCACCCATAAAGTGTCGATACATTTTTAAAAAGTGTCGATCCTAAAAACACCGAAACGGATAATTATAATGTAATAGGTAAATTTCAATGTAACCGGTATAAATATATCGGTTTTATGAGAGAATATATCTAAAAAATGTATCGACACTTGTGAAATTTGTGTCGATACTTTTTGTTCAAAAGGAATGCCCAAAAGGGTGCACCCATAAAGTGTCGATACATTTTTAAAAAGTGTCGATCTCAAAAACATTAAAATGAATAATTATAATAATAGGTAAATTTCAATGTAACCAATATAAATATACCGGTTTTATGAGAGAAGAGGTCTACAAAATGTATCGACACTTGCTGAATTTGTGTCGATACTTTTTGTCCAGAATGAATGCCCAAAAGGGTGCACCCATAAAGTGTCGATACATTTTTAAAAAGTGTCGATCCTAAAAACATCGAAACCGATAATTATAATGTAATAGGTAAATTTCCAATGTAACTGGTATAAATATACCGGTTTTATGAGAAAATAGGTCAACATAAAGTATCGACAATTGTTAAATTTGTGTCGATATCATTTTAAGTATCGCATGTTTTTCCCCTTCATTATTTATAGATTATAATCGATACAAACTCCAAATCGATAAACCCTAACCCTAAAGGCAAAGAGAACTCTTCCTCTCCGACGAATACTAGCATTCTCATAACAGTGACGATCAGATATTCAGGTAAATTTATCGATATTTTATGGGTTTGAATGATTTCCAGATTGGAGTTTTTTTTTCCTGAATGTGTTTGTGTTCCAATGTAACAACATTCACACCCAAAATGGCTCCAAAACGTCAGCGTCAGAAGCGCAGTCTTTCTCAAAGCTCTTCTCAACCCAGGTCTTCTCAACCACAACCTTCTTCTCAAACAATCGCTTCTTCTGAGAAAATCAGGTCGTTCGAAACTCTGAACTTTAGATCCGATACGGAGAAAGAAAGATCACAGAGGAGTTTTAAAGTAAGGAAGATTCGTCCCGAATGTATCATTGACCTGGGTTTCTTGTTCGATGATAAATATGCATTTAGTTTTAAATTCATATTTACATCTTGGGCTTGGCTTAAATTCCTTGGTGTAGAGCCAAAATATTACCCAAACCTAGTTATAGTCTTCTACAACAATGCTTCCTTACAGCACGAGCCTAATAAGACTAATATAATATGAATTAATACCCATGTCATGGGGAATGATATATATATATATATATATATATATATATATATATATATATATATCTCCAGATACTATTGTGGAGGGTCTAGGTGTTGAGAATAAAGGGGATTCAGATGAAAATGATGTAAATACTACAATACAACGGGTTACTAGAAATAACCCAATTCACCTAGATGTAGAGTCGAGAGTGTTTCACAAAATGCTCACTTGGTATATCCGGCCTACTGGGGGAAAACATTCAACGCTTCGAGACAACGATTATTGGTGGATAGCAAAGTATAAATCCAAAACGACTCCAAACATTGCTAAACTGATATTTAATACAATTGTATATGTGGTCATAAATGGAGCAACAATTTCAACTTCACTACCATATGGATATGTCATCACCCATCTGTTGAATAAGAAAGAAGTTGATTTTTCGCATGACGCCCCTGTTCGATTAACCCACAAGATTGACATGTTATTTATTAAAAAAGCGGGATATGATTTTGTTGAAAAAGTTGATTGGAAGCTTGTCAAAGATGTCGGATTAGATCAAGAGAAGGAGAAAATGGACCCCGTTGGCTATGAAGACGACCAACCAATTGGAGACGCAATGATGGAAGAAGCTCCAGTTTGAGAATATGTCACAATTAAGACGGTGATGGAATATATGGTCAGTTTTCGGAGCATATTGATTCCCTTGTGAGTGGAATGCGGGCCGATATTTCATCATTGCGTGATGAAGTCTCCATGTTGCGTGATGAATTACGTCAACGACATCAAACGAGTTAGGTAATTAATTATTTATGTTTCTAAACATTTACATGTTCTAAAATGTATTTTATTTTCTTTTAACGGATGTGGACAACCAAGAGGTCAATGAAGATGAAGACGACGATGAAGATGATGACGATGAAGATGATGATGATGATAATGATCCAAACAAGTATATCATGTCTGCAACGCCGTCTGTAAGAAAACTTTAATTTTTGATGTCAATGGTGTCCTTGCCTACTTCCCAAGACAACCAAAAGGTTTTAATTATGTTCTTTTGTATCCATTATTTTAAATATAAGCATAGAACTTTAATCTCATTTTCTTCATGTTGTAGATGTTGTCCTCAGAACAGGATTATATGAATTTATGCATTTTAGTGTAGACAATTTTGTTGTTGCCATTTGGTCTTCCAAGATGAGGTTAAAACTGTTGAGCAATTGAATTACTGTAGCCAAAATTGTTAATATATAATTAAATGATAACATTCAAACTTGATTATAATCTCAGGCATAACATCGACCCTGTACTTGAGAAACTACCTTTTCTATCTGACCATTTTCTATTCACTTGGGTAAGATGAATGTCATTACAGTTTACTGACTTTTATTTGTCTATGATTCCTACATATTTATGTTCGACTGTTTGTGAACAGGATCAAGCAAATTGAAAAACATACGATAATGTTACCTACTGTAAAGATCTCAATGATGTTTGGAACGTGTTTCCTTATTTTAACGACCTAAATACACTGTTGGTTGATGATTCAGCGGAAAAAATGATTTATAATCTGGTAAGTTATATTTATGCAATATGATTTTCCAGTTAAACAGGTGTTCATACATTGATTGATTAACAATTTATGTGTTTATATAGAAATACAATTACATATGTCCATATTCCTTTGACGCTGCTTCCCATTCGTGCAACAATGCTCCAGGTATGACACAAATTTATTCATGCTTATGCGAATTTAGTTTATTGTTAGTAAAAGTACACCTAATTAGTTTGATAATTGAAATTATTTATATATGTCCTTAGAAAAAGGCGGTAACATACGAGAGTATTTGAAAAATTTATTGAGGCGCCTAATGTTCCGGACTTCGTTAGAAATAACCCTTTTTCATCAGATTAATTTCGTTGTGGGTGCATTATTTGAACATTGTTATGTATAAATTTCTTATGTATGTATGTTTTGGTTTGATTATATTGTGTGTATATTTTCATTCGGATAGGATGGGTTGTGCATAACAAAACAATCTATATATCTCTTCCATGTGAGTACTTTATTCCCACCATGTGACAAGTGTGACAACCCCATCAACTCACAACTCAGCTTTAAACTCAATCAATATTGTCTTTTACCCTCTTGATGGTTCATAACACATGTTACTTGAACAGTATGAATCAATTATGCAATTTTCATGTTCAATTTAACATTGCATTTCAAATTCATTTCATATGTAATTGGAGTTTGAATTTAAATTTCAATTTGAGTTTGAATTTCAATATAAATTTTGGCTCCACTATAAATATTAGCCCGAGCCTTTGTTCCATCCAAATAACAACTTACTCAATGAAAGCATCCAGAGTGTTTCAAATTTCATTTATAAGGTAACAACTTACATTTTTCAAAACTTATTAATTTAGCTAATATGCATGTTATCATTGATTATTCCTACTTAGAAATATCGGTAACTTACAAACATATATCGACACATAAAGTTTCCAAACTTAAAGTTTCCCATAAAGTGTCGATACATTTTTTAAAAATATCGATCCAAAAAACATTAAAACCAAAAATTATAATATAATAGGTAAATTTACAATGTGACTGGTATAAATATACCGATTTTATGAGCAAATAGGTCAGCATAAAGTATTGACACCTTTTAAATTTGTGTCGATATTTTTTGTCCGAGCCTTTGCTCAACGAGCTTCACGTATAAAAGTGTAGATACATTTAAAATTGCATCGATCCAAAAAATATTGAAACCGAAAATTATAATGTAATAGGTAAATTTACAATGTAACTGGTATAAATATACCGGTTTTATGAGAAAATAGGTATACATAATGTATCGACACTGTTTAAATTTGTGTCGATACATTTTGTCCATAATGAATGCCAAACAGGATGCACGCATAAAGTGTCGATACATTTTTAAAAAATATCGATCTTAAAATATCGAAACCGATAATTATAATGTAATAAGTAAATTTACAATGTAACTGGTATAAGTATACCAGTTTTATGAGAAAATAGTGAACATAATGTATCAACACTTTTTAGATTTGTGTCGATACATTTTGTCCAAAATGAATGCAAAACGGGGTGCATGGATAAAGTGTCGATACATTTATAAAAAGTATCGATCCAAAAAATATCGAAACCGAAAATTATAATGTAATAGGTAAATTTAGAATGTAATCGGTATAAATATATCGGTTTTATGAGAAAATAGGTTAACATAATGTATCGACACTTTTAAATTTGTGTTGATACATTTTTAAATTACGCGTTTTTTTCCTGTCATTAATTATATGTAATGCTATACAAACCCCAAATCGATAAACCCTAAAGCTTCTCTTCTCTTCCACTCCGACGAATACCAGCGTTTATAACGGTTACGATCAGTTATTCATGTGAATTTATTGAATGCTAGGGTATTGATTTCCAGATTGGACACTTTTTTCCCTTCACGTGTTTAATAGGTATGTTGTCAAAACCTTAATTTTTTAGAATGTTTGTCTTTGGAAAGAGGGGTTAGGTTTTAAAGTTTGTTGTTTTTGAATGGTTATAGGTTGAAAATTCAATCTTTGTTCGCGAAAATGATGACCTTCAAATAGAGCCCTAGCGTATCAATATTGAAGAAAATCAAAAGTAGGCAGTAAGAATTGTTCTTAATTTTATATAAGGATAGTTGTTATGATATACGTTCACGTTTCGGGACCAATTAGTTAGATGCATGCAGTAACCTATATCCTCGACGCAGAGCACAAGAAATCTGGCACTTAAAGATTTACCAAGAGTGGTAGCTTTTGCTCTGCATGAAGACCGAACCTAGAATCAACTTTGCAATCATGCCTATCATGCTGAATAGAACCTGTTGAATAATAGGATTTGCACATAACTGCAAGCATTTTAAACCCTAAACCCAACTACTCACATGGAAAATTATGCAACAAACATGTCAATCATTTTATGGGAAATCCTGACATCTCTGTTGCATAATTTTCCATGTGAGGAGTTGGGTTTAGTGTTTAAGATGCTTACAGTAGTGTGCAAATCCTATTATTCAGCAGGTTCTCTTTAGCATGATAGGCATAATTGCAAAGTTGATTCTAGGTTCGGTCTTCATGCAGAGAAAAAGCTACCGCTCTTGGTAAATCTTTAAGTGCCAGATTTCTTGTGCTCTGCCTCGAGGATATAAGTTACTGCCTGCATCTAACTAATTGGTCTCAAAACGTGAACGTATATCATAACAACTATCCTTATATAAAATTAAGAACAATTCTTCAACAATTGAATACAACTATTATATGTAATGTTCAATCATGCACTCCTTACGTTAGAGGGCTTTAAACCTAAACCCTCAAAAAAAGCTTGCCTTACCAATTTCTAGCTTACCATTTGGACCCTGCAAGGGTTTTTTTTTGGCTATGCAGTCAACATGATTAACCTGGATAATACTAGTTATAGAAATGATTCCGACCATGATTGCGGGAGACTCTAGTCTACAAATTGTTTGGCATTTATGTGATGATGCGGATGAAATATTAAACGGTCTCATAAGCCACAATCAAAATAGACTAAGAGAGGCAATTTTGTTAATGTAGGGTTAATTTTGTATAAGATTTATAATGTTGTATACGATTTATAATTTTGTATGTGAATGTAATTATGTATGAGATGAGAAAAGTTAGCAATAGGTTGTTGTACATGTTTCTTATACACAATATGAGTCATGTTGATACTTACGATATATGAAGATTATTGTCATCACGTGCAGGACTGAATGGCCATTCCATTTCGTCTTCAAAAAAATCAGTTGATGTAAGCTGTGTACTTGTATTCAAACTGAGGTTGACTTGAGGACATGTTAGTTTGTTATGTCCCTCACCGTTGCAGTACCCACATTGTCTAATTTTCTTCTCGACCTTGTTTTTTGGTACTTCTTTTCGCTTGCTTTGTTTTCGTTGAGGGTCACGAACGTTGTTTACTACACTGCTCTGGTTGACTGAATCATTTAAACCAAATGAGTTTTCAAATTCTTCTGTTAGTCTTTTCATCTCATATTTTTCGGTTTTGAAAGACGTGTCTTTCTTTGATGCAATATAGCAAAACCTACTTGACGTTGAACGTAGAGTAGCGAACCTTGCCATTTGCATCACTTCTGGAGGCACATTCAAGTCAACAAAATTGGGTGCAGAAGCCTTCGCATCCTTAGTCCACCTACTTTGAATCAAAGTCCCGGGAAAATATGTGTAATCCAAGTGCTTCAAAATGTGAAGTTGATGGCGACACGGAAGTCCAATGGTCTCGAATTTTCTGCATGATCAATTTAAGGTTTCCGTACGAGAATCAAAACTAATTTCAAATGGCCTATTTTTTCTTTGTACTTTGTCAAAATATAATGTTGACATTCATCTGATAAGGACTGAATCTCTTCCTGAATCCGGTACAATGTCTCCCGTTGAAGTTCATCTTGGAACGCATGAAAATATTCACGGGTAAAAATCTCAGCATCATGGCTTTCAAGGTCGACCAGTTTTTTGATCTGGAAGGGCTTCGTCTGGGAACTCAAGTAATCCGCTTTCAACTCGTTCATACGCATTCTACTAATCCCATCTTCAATTGCACGAACAACATCTAAATATGTCTTCTTGTGTTTCAGTGCAATCGCAAGTGAAGAATTCATATACTCACACCTTTGTGTTGAGCAAATATTGGAAAAGAAATGATCGGTTAGATATGCTTGTGCCCATAAGTGCCAAGTATTTCCCTTCTCAATCACCCATGGATGCTTTTAGACGTTGAATTATGAAACAACCGAACACCATTGAATATCAAATTCCTCGGTTGTCCACCAGGAAGCCATGTATTTTGAGAATGCTGCTGTAAATTTTGGGTCACCAATGTTAGCTTGTACATTGCGAGAAAGATGCCAAGAACATAATATGTGCTTAGCATAAGGGATAACAGATTTGATAGCCCTCTGCATTGCCCTATCCCCATCGGTGACAACTGAAATAGGTGATTTATTCATTATGGCTTCTAAAAATTCTGTAGCACGCACTCGAAAGATTGGTACATCTCACCAGCGATTATTGCAGTGGAAAACACAATTATGTTATGGTGATGATTGACACCGACAATAGGCATAATTGGTCGACCATACAAATTATCTTTGTACATTGTGTCGAACACAATTACATCACCGAAGCATGTGTAATCTGATCTAGATGTAGAATCCAACCAAATAAGATTATGCAATGCCCATAATTCGTCTACCGAGTATGTCATAAAAAACTCGGGATCATCATGTTTCTTATAATCAAAGTAAGCAATAAGCGCATTCACATCTTCATTGACGATTTCCTTTGCTTTACCTCTTTGAAGTGCATTGTACACGTCTTTATGTATAAATCCAATATTATGATAGCCCCCTGCTTGCTGCATTAAATAGTTCATTACTTGTGACGTTCCAACACCGACCTCTTTCAATGTTGTTGCCTCATCGATATCAGTCTTACATACAGCTCTATTAGAACGCATAAATGGTGTCATAGCAGGTGTGCACAATGCATGATTATGTTTCTGATAAGACTTACTTATAACCCACTGATCGTTTGTATTTGTTTGTAACTATGACTCTAGCCTTGCATCCTGTTTTTGTGACTGGCCTATGAGCACGTTGACGAACAACAGTATTAACTTTTGATACTCGAAACCCTTCTTTGGAACAACAAAATTCTTGTGTCTTCACATTCCCTTCCACGTCAAGCCGTGTTGTTCCCTTCCACGTCAAGCCGTGTTGTTCCCTTCCACGTCAAGCCGTGTTGTTCCCTTACGTGCACTAAACCCATGTTTCCGTGCGAATCCCTTGTAAAAGTACCAAGCTTGATCACGTAAAGAGAAGAGTTGACCAACCAATCTCTCAGATTCATCAACATTATGTACTTCATAGTATTCATCGGTTGGCTTAACATTGTCTGAATCAGTATGATCCATGAAAAAAAATTTGTTGTGCAAGTTCAGTGGTCCCGGAGTTGATGGAGATGTAAGTAAAGGTTCATTGAACAAGTTTCAGTCGTGCTTTCAATAGGATGTGGTATTGGCAGTGGTAGTTGAAGGGTGAGTATAACATTAAATTCGCAGGACATATTTAGGTATGTACAATAACTAGCTAAATAGGTGTCGATACATTTTCTAAAAGTATCGACCCCAAAAACATCGAAACCAATAATTATAATGTAATAGGTAAATTAGCAATGTAACGAATATAAATATACTGGTTAATTAGAAAACATGTCAACATAATGTATCGACACTTTTTGAATTTGTGTCGATAATTATTGTCCAAAATATAAAGTGTTGATACATTTATTAAAAGTATTGATCCCAATAACATCGAAACTGATAATTATAATGTAATAGGTAAATTTACAATGTAACTGGTATAAATATACCGGTTTTATAAGAAAATATGTCATCATAAAGTATCGACACCATTTAAATTTGTGTCGATACTTTTTGTCCATAATGAATGCCAAACGGGGTGCACGCATAAAGTGTCGATACATTTATTAAAAGTATCGATCCCACAAACATCGAAATCGATAATTACAATGTGATAGGTAAATTTACAATGTACCCGATAGAAATATATCAGTTTTATGAGAAAATATGTCTAAATAATAGATCGACACTTTTTAAGTTTGTGTCGATACTTTTTTCCAGAATGAATGCCCAACGAGGTGCATGCATAAAGTGTCGATACATTTAAAATTGTATCGATCCAAAAAACATCGAAACCGATAATTATAATGTAATTGGTAAATTTGTAATGTTACCGGTATAAATATACTGGTTTACTTAGAAAATAGGTCAATATAAACGCTATCTATTATATTATATAAGCGCTACCTAATATGTTATTGTACTTGATAATATTTCCGGTTAAATGTATATTTTATTATATAAGCGCTACATATTACATTATATAAGTGATACCTAATATGTTATTGTATTTGATAATATTTCCGGTTAAATGCATATTTTATTATATAAACACCACTTATTACATTATATAAGAGCTACCTAATATGTTATTGTACTTAATAATATTTCCGGTTAAATAATATAACATAATCGGTCTAAATTTTAATAGATCACTTGTTTAACCAGTCACTTGATTCACCGGTCACGTCATTTTTTAACTTTTTTTTTTTTTTGGGTCGCACCGCATAAGCTCCTTGTGGGTATATATATTAGGACAAATCTGATGACATAAGTAAAGAAAAAGTGTAAAGAGAGAGAGAATTAAGCATTAAATTGGGAACACGATTTAAAGAAAACACATAAAAAAGCAAAATAGAAGAGAAAAAGCAAAATTAGGTATATATTTAGCTGTATCCATAACTTAAAAAAATCAATTTTAAAATTTTCATTTTGTATTTTTAAGACATTTTTAATTAATTAATAATGAATCAATAAATTATTTTATAAACTACGTTCGATTAAAGCAAAAGTATTAATATCGACTTTGAAAAATATTATTTAGTGTCACTTATATTTAATGTTACAATATTTTTTAATCGTATGTGCTATTTTGTTAATAAAATATGGATGGTAGATTAAATAAGGGTTTGTTTTCTGCTTATGGATGAGGCGGCTACTTCAAATCCAACTAGACAAGACAACAACCTGAAAAGTGAAGCCAAGGATATATTTCAATAATAAGCAAAGCAGCAACGACAACGACAATATATTTAGTATATAATAAAAAAAATATTTAATAATAGTTTTATGTCACTTGAACTTGAAGATGAAGGATGAGGTTTAGGAAAGATTTTCTTTTTAATATATCATTAATTTAAGACATTGTATCATCACTTTCACTATTTGTTGGTAAGGAAGAATATTTTACTATTATGATTACTTAAAATTTAAAAAATGCTACAAAATGTAGCACTTTGCTCCAAGGTTGGTGCCTATGGGAATATCATAAGATAATGTAATAAGTTGAGAAAATAAAATATTATTTCCTTGTTTGTCTTAATACAAAGATATTTCCACTGTAAATAAATGAAATTTTTTAAAGAAGAAACAAGTGGCAAAAAGGGTAAAAGCCAAATAGCGTGGGGGAGTATGTTTCATTCATCATTAAAAGCCACGCGAGAATATATAGCAAGGTCGTCCAAACGGTTCAAAACGCTGCGTTTCAATGTGGAACGATGAGAATGAACATGAATTGATATGATTGAGATGTGTTAATTGATCGAGAGGTCAAGAATATTTATATTATATTATTATGTGTGAATTCGAATACCAGCAGTTTGTTTAAAATGTAATACAACTCTACTTTGTTAAAAAATAAGGTAATATGATTCGGTCATTAGGCTGTATTTAATAGAGGAAGGTTACGGGTATCTGTAGAGTGTATTTCACTTCCAAGGCATTGGATTCTTGGTTACTTTAAACATCCACAATCTAAAAAAGAAATGAAATCTGACCTGACATTTACTAACGGCAAGTCGTCACTTCTTCTAGAACAATTTATGAAGAAAATGCTCAAACAAGCAACAATGTGAAGCCGAAATTAGTGCATAACTTTTATGTCTTTCATCAAAGAAAAATACACTGAAAAAAGACAATTTGAGCATAATTATAACATCATACAAATACACAGCTAACCATCGTACAAACAATGAGGGCTTCAACCATACAAGTAGGGGTGTACAAAAAATTCGAATATCCGATTTTACGAAAAAAATATCCGAAACCGGATTTGGGAAAAACCGGTTTTTTTTAACCGGATCGAATTTTTTTAAACCGGTTATTTTAACCGGTTTGGAGAAAAAAACCTAGACCGGTTTTTTTTACCGGATAAAAAACCGGTTTGAAAAAACCGGTTTTTATCCGAAAAAAAAACTGGTATGGGTTTAAAAAACTAGCCGTTAATATAGCCGTTGGGAGGGTTTTGTGACTGTTTTTGACCGTTTTTTTCTTTAAAAAATTACCATTTTACCACCCTAAACATGTATAAATAGGTTGGGGATGTATTTGGTTGATTACAAATTTCTCAAATCTTATTACACAACACTTAAACATCTCTCAAATCTTACTTTTGTAATTTTTTGTTCATCATGAGTAACACGGCTGAATCTTCCGTCGGGGGAAACCTTGAAGTCGTGAGAGTGATCGAACACACTCGAAACAAAGACATTTGGGATCACTACGATTTATGTGAGATATCAAATGGCTCGAGGAGGGCGCGTTGTAAACTTTGTCTAAAGTTTCTTGCATCGGAAGGAAACACAACGTTGAAGAACCATTTGACAAAATCATGCAAGGCACTTCGCTCAAGATCAGATCCTAGTCAATCGAATCTTACACCGCAAGGTGGTGTTTTTGTTTACGACAACGAAAAATTACGAGAAGCGTTTACAAAGTTCGTGATTACAAAAGCATTGCCGTTCGACCACTTTGATGATGAAGATTTCACGATAACAATTCAACAACTAATGCAACCACGTTATACTCAAGTAAATCGTACTACCCTTAGAAGAGATGCTATAAAAATGTGGCGTACGGCGAGGGAAAAAATGATTTTAGGATTCCAAGAACACCGTTATGGTGTGTCGCTTACATGTGACGTTTGGAGTTCCCCTCATAATACCGGAAATTCTTTTTTAGCCGTTACGTCACATTGGTTAGATCAAGATAATTGGCAAATGATGAAAAGAACAATCGCGTTTGAATTATTCGGTGAGCCGCATACCGGTACTAATTTATTTACACTTTTAAAAAGGGTAATTTGTCTTTATAAATTAGAAAATAAAGTTTTTTCTATATCATTTGATAATGCATCGAATAATACAAACGCGGTTCCAAGATTGAAAATATTACTTTCACCGATTTTAGACGGTGCGTTTTTTTCATACCCGTTGCGTTGCACACATAATTAATTTATCCGTGCAAGCCGGTTTGGAGGTTATTGAGCCGATTAGATTAGAATTTAAAACAATGATAAAATCGGTTCTTTGTAACAACAGCAAAAGACTAAATGAAACGATTTTTGTAAGTCCGTTAATAAAAAAGCTTTGGGTCCTAATTTGGATTGTCCAACTCGTTGGAACTCAACTTGGATGATGATGCATACTGCCTTAAGGCAAAGAGAAATATTGCAAACATTTCACGATCGGCTTTTCGAGAGGGGTCATGTCCCAAACATTTATCTGGATTCGAGTTGGGAAACTATAGCCAAAATAACCGATTTGCCTCAGTTGGTAGAGCACAAGGTTCTTAACCTTGAGGTCGTGGGATCGAGTCCCATGGAGGACATTTCATAATTTGGAGGTCTCCTACGGAAGCTGTTCTCAACCTAGTGTTGGGGGCAGCCTACTATCTTACCTCCCCCTTACCCCATACATATGGGAACAAGGGACAGCAAGTTAAATGTTGGTGGGGTTAAAACACTAATTGAACAAATTGCGTTTGCTTTTAATCTAACCGATGATGAACCCAACTTTGTCCAAAACCAAATAAATTATTTTAACAAATGTTTTTGAGACATGTTTGCAATTTATTTAACTAAATACGGATCAAGTAGTGTAATACACGATCAAATGAGAATGAATGCGGAATCATCTAGTAGACGTCCAAGTAACATAAATTTGAATCTTTTTAACACTCTTGTAAATTCCCAATCCAAACGATCACGTACTACCACCCCAAGTAGCGAGTTGGGAAATTACATGTCATGCGATTTTCTATCAAAAATGACATTTGAAGAGTTTGAAAGTTTAGATATTTTAGCTTGGTGGAAAGAAAATGAAGCACAATTTCCGATTCTAGCCGCCATGGCCCGTGATTTACTAACCGTCCAAGCTTCTACGGTAGCTTCGGAATCCGCTTTTTCTGTTAGTGGCAGGGTTATATCGCAACGGAGATCAAGACTAAGTCCCGAGTCGGTGGAAGTATGCATTTGTTTAAATGATTATTTGGATGGAGCGGCTCGTAAGCAACATATCACCACCCTAGAAGATGCAATTGATACCGATTTGGAAGCAAACTTACACATTGAAGAAGTCGAACTTGGAATATCCCCTCCAAACGAAGAAGGCGAAGATGATGAAGAAGAGATGGCAATATAGTTTATTTTATAACTTTATTTCAATTATCGTAAACTTTGTTTCAATTATCGAACTTGAAGTTTTTAAGTATTTGAATTTATCGAACTTGGAAGTTTTTAAGTATTTGAATTTATCAAACTTGGAAGTATTTAAGTATTTCAATTATGTTGAGTTAATTAAGTATTTCAATTAAGTATTTGAATTTATCGAACTTGAGGTTTGATGCTTTCTCTTTGATTCTCTCTTGATTCTAGTTGCTTGATGTTTCTTGTCTTTGATCATGGCTTCTAAGCTTGCTTAAATACACCTTGAATCACTTCTGAACGTTAGTGATAATTAATGAAGATAATATAGCCGTTTAAGTGTGAAAACATTTAATAAAAATGCTTGGAGCGTGGGGGAATCGGTACCCTCTCATAGGGAATCGGTTTCCTCTCATAGGGAATCGGTTCCCTAAGTGTAAAATTCAAATATTTCGACCGTTGAATAGGGGGAATCGGTACCCCCTATGGGGGAATCGGTTCCCTCCGAGCATTCTAGAAATCTCGGAGTCAAACCATTCAGTGAGGAATCGGTACCCCCTTGGGGAGGAATCGATTCCCTATGAGCAATCTGTAATATTAAAATCGGTTTTTTTATAACCGGTTTTTTAAAAAAACCGGTTTTTTTAAAACCGAAACCGGTTACACCAGTTAGGATATCCGGCCCCCCAAACCGGTTAAAAACCGAACCGGTTATTTTATAAACCGATTTTTTTCTATGAGAAAAAACCGGATCGGATAAAAACCGATCCGGATCGGATTGAAATCCGACAAATGTTCATCTCTACATACAAGTATGGTACATTATATTTTGATAATTTGACACCATATAATTTACTGTGTTTATGCATTAAATATAAATCTTTATATTATACACTAACATCCATTAAATTTTGGGCAATCAAGTTTGATTTTTGTCAACTTCAAATATTTTTAAAATTTGAATTTAAAAAAGTACAAATGTTATGGAAGAAACATCCGAATAACCTGAAAGAAATAATAGATGGGGTCAGTCAACCATTCAAGAAACATGTGGGATCACCTTCCAACATGATGAACACCTTTCATGCACTAAATTCCCAGATCATATGATACATCCAACAAATACGGAACATATAAGATCATCTTTCAACTATTTTAAGCCACTGCTCACTGCATTTCGTATCATATCTAAAAAATTCAGCACCATGGGCACTAGTTTTGACTACAATATGCACCCACTCGCATGCTAAACCTCAGTTTCTGCTTCCTGCAGGAACCTAAAACATTTAACCATAGAATGTGCGCCATGGCTCTCCACCACCACCACTTGCTGCTTTAGCTGTTGGAATCCAATTAGTTTTAGTTTCTTCTCTCTGGAAGTACAACCCCATCGCACTTGCCGCAACCTCTCCTATCTCACAGAGGGTCTGAAATGCCATTTCCCAGAATTAGATTACATATAATTCAATATTAGTCTCAAGAATCTTGCTTTTGATCATCATTTCTAGCTTATTCTATTCAATCAAGCCACGATCTGCTAACTACATTGGCTTTAAACTGGCAAGAGAATGAATACCTGCAGATCCTCATTTATAGCTTGATTAAACGGGCTTTGGCTTCTTTGGCCAACTATAATAGAAGTTGGCAAGTCTGCAGCACGAACCAGGTGAAGAAAGCAGGCCAGAGGCTCGTAATGAATTTGCAAAGATGGAGGTGGCTTCTGGGTTTTGGAAGCAATGGCTCGACTTACATCAGTCTTAGGGCCTACTTGGATACCATAAAGAGGAAACTTTCCACTATTTGTTGTCATCAATCTACCTTCCAACTTAAGCTTTGATGCCGGTACAAGAAAAGGGGCTATGATAGTGGGTACAGTAGATGATATGTGCTCTGCATCCACAATTTTTGTCAGAACTGAATATATAACCCGAGACAGTGCTGGTGGCTCCAAACGATCTATCATTACCATAGTTGCCTGCAAGCAAGATAAACAAAGGATAAAATTACATAAATATGCACTTCACGCCATGTAGCCAGCAAGCAAGATAAACAACATAAATATGCACCTCACACCATGTATCGTAGGAAAGAAAATGGATATGAAGAAAAAAAAATTGATTCAGTACGTTTGGTACAGTTTCAATTAAAATTGCTAATTTATGTTGAATGAGTACAGAATAAAAATGCTCTCATTTCCCTCGCTCTTCTTATTTCTATTCCTCCTAAACTAATGACGGGGTGGAAAGAACGTTGTTTGTCCTTCCACTCCTTATCGTTCCTTACTCTTTCCCTCCTACCAAAGACAGTATTAAAGTCATTGTTCTAGTTATTGCTCATAAACCCAGACGTTAGAAATTCAGTGGATTGATACACCCATCCTTGAAGACAAATGGCGCCAAGATCGTTGTTTCTCAAGGATGATTGCTTAACCACTAAGATTGCCAAATACACAAAACCAACACAAAGAAGGCTTAAAAAGAAAGTGATGCAAACTACCATTCGATTCACTCGTTAAATCAATTTCTATCATAAGTTTAGATTATTTCTACTGTTCTGCAATTCCTTAAACGACATTCTTCGTCCCTTAGTCAATAAGAGCTCCAAAATTCCATTCCATTTCCTTCTTTTAAAAAACAAAATAAGATCAAAACTTATGAATATACATTGACAGGCAACTAAGAACACATCAATCCAGTGGGAAAACATTTTCTAAATTAGCCACAAGGGAAAATCCAAAGGTCAAACTTAATTCAACACGAAAATATCATGTTTGAATATGCAGATGGCGAGCGTTCACTAGTGAAAGAGGGTTCCATTAAGCTCACTTACCAATGGGCTTTTAACCTTTTAGATAACTAAATAACAATACCACAGCAGGCAGTCCTCTTATTTTATCAGGAACCAAACACTCAAAAAAATGGAGTAGCTCTATAGGTTCCTCATTTACAAACAAATCCACAAAACTATATCCACCAACGAAAATAACTGTAATTTAAATAAATGGGTTTCGATATTAATGGCTAAAGGAAGGAAACAGTACCTTCAAATCGTCTTTCTCTCTCAATTGAGTAACAGAGCCATTCAATTTTACATCCCCCAATTCCAAGTTCAATACCTCTGAGCTGAAACAATATAAACAATGAAAATGCAACAATCTGAATCAGAGCTTTTAATAAAAATCAACCAAAGAGGGACTGAGAAAGAGAGAGGGGACTCACACTTTATTATAAGGCTGTGGAGTAGGGTTCAGAACTCGGGCGATGGCATTTCCGAACCCATCTTCGTCCTGATAAATGAAGAACACATTCGAATCTACCTTTAATCTCCATAAATTTCCACTATGGCTTTCTTCGCTGTTTTTGAGAGAGAGTGATTCCAGATTTTCCTTTAGATCCATGGAAACGACGCTAGTTCGTTCCTTCCAGCAGTTTTTCTTGGAGAACAATAAAATAAAAAGGGGAATTCGTTTTGATACCCTGCACCCTTTCTTTCTGAGTTAACTGCATAATATGTCCTTAAAGTATGACTCATATTTTGAACTGGTCCCTAAAATTTTAAATATTTCAATTTCATCCCTAAACTATTATTATAATTCTAAATTAGTCATCAAACATTTGAACATTTCAATTACATCCCAAAACTATGGCATTGATTCTAAATTAGTCCCAAACTTTTTGAACATTCCAATTTTATCCCAAACAATACGTATATACTAATCACATTCATTGTTAATAAAATTTTTAGGTTAAGTTATATTATTATATGTTTAAAAAATCAAAATTTAGGTTAAATTATTGTTGAAACTAATTCCATATTTGGATGAATTTGGGGATGAAATTGGAATATTTAAAAGTTTGGGGACTAAATTTGAAAGAGGGTCATATTTTAGGGATAAAATTAGAATGTTCAAAAGTTTAAGGGTTAATTTATAATGAGTCATAGTTTGGGGATGAAATTGGAATATTCAAAAGTTTATGAATCAATTTAAAAAGAGAGTCATAGTTTAGGGACATATGCTGCAATTAACTCTTTCTTTCTATTCAATTTTCAAACAGTTGTGGTAGGATCCTTTTTATCATTCACGTTTTGTTGTATAATCAGTCAATTATGATCATAATTCTCATTTTCTATTTTTGATTTGTTAGTTATTAATCTTGTAAATGTATGCTTTTTTTTAATTAAACATTTTGCTTCTTGGACGTTTCACAACGATGAAGCATATAAGAGAAATGTTATTGATATGAACAAAAATAATATATACAACAATATTATTGTAAGATGAAGTATATAATTTACAGTATTTTGAACATTATACAAGCATGAAAATTACCTGTAAAATGTATTTCTTTTTGTAAAACGGAAACTGCAATTAAAAAAAAACTTTCAATATTTTTCACTCAATCTTCCAGGCATAAAGAAATAGGCTGAACTCCGATGCGGTGTCGACACCTAGTGTAGAATAATACTTGCTTGCAGTGTCGCTGTCTCCTCCACCGTGGCCACTTCCTTCTTTGTCACTCTCTGCTTCAGCCGTCACCGGCTTGAATATAAACACACCGTGGCCTGTTCCGAGGCTGTTGAACAACCAGTCATGGACATCCCACATGACTTGAACCGGTTGTTTATCCACCAAGACGGTCTGGTTCCCTCTGAATTTCCATTGCAAATTCTTGACGTGAATCAAAACTACCCCATCCATGCTAATCCACATTTCTGGGTCTTTCATTCCGGTTATTGAACTCTCAACAACAATGTCATGTTCTCTGCTATTGTCCTCGAATCTAGCTCGGGTCGCGAAGCTTTTCTTGGCGAGCACGTTTTCCTTCTTGTAAATCAAGAGAGGTTCAACCAAAGCCGGTCTCGCTTTCGTTCTCTTGTATGCTTTTTTCTTGTAATCCCCCAATAACAAAACCACCTCCTCGTCGGCAACAAGCGAGACGTAATAATCCGAGACGGGTTCGGGGCCGCCGGTGAATTTAGCGGAATAAAGATCCCAGTAAACGTCCACTTGGCTCCCTTCAACCTCAAAGGATTTATACCCTTTTTTGCTCCAGAAATGCCAAGGCTTAAGATCGATCTTGCACGAGTACTGGAAATTCCCTTGCGTGTTATTCACCATGATGCTGAGAGAATGGTTCATAGCGTTCTTGCACCATAGAACCTTGATGTTCCGATAATAGTCTACTACATTCGTTTGGTACACCAACGTGACGGTGGTCTGAGCGTTTTTATTGCTCGTAGGGCTTGGTTCTTCGGTTATTCTTTCTGCATAATACGCCGAGCCTGAAACTGACTGAGCTCTCACGGAGAAATGAAATGCCATTTGTAAATGCAATTTTTATTTTCATGCAAAAGCCTCTAATGATTCAATTCTACTGCATCTGGTCTGATCTTATCGTGAAAATATTTCCCAGGATTGTACATATATAAGTTGTTTATAATCCTATCTAATAACGTTACCTTGTGTTGGAAAGTTTCATGGGATTAAAGGGAGCTGAGATCTTAGCTTCTGGCCAATGGGATAGAAAAATAAAAAGTGGTGCCAAAACAAAATTGCAGAAGGGAAATCCGTGAGCAGTCTGGTTTGTTTTGAGCAGAAATTGTCATTATTTTTCTGGGAAAGAGACAGAATGAAAGAACAGACAGGGAACCTTGTCCTTCCATGGAGTGAAAATCTCCATTCAAAGGTTGTAAGCCAAAAATGGTGTCCGAAACAAGGGGACGAGGACAATGGCCTCAAAACCAATTTGCTATATTTACTCCAAGTTTGCCCCGCCCTTTTTTTCAAAGGGAATTACACCATTGTATCTTAACCGAAAGGGAATTTTCCTAACTGTCTCGGTCCAAATATCAGAAAGGTCATGATCAACAACATAGTCAATTAATGTAACAATGACCAGCAACAATTATCCAGAGTTCAGCAAAGAACTCCGAGGGAACCTCCATGGTTCTTCGTCGGTATGTAAGCGATATCGACCTGCCTGACTCCTCGGATGCCAACTAGGAAGGGCCAACACTAATCGACAGCATCCATAGTTGGCATGCAGGGAGCCAGGCAGAATCAATGACATACCCTAAACTCTAAATTTTAAAATTAAACTTAGGGTTTTGTTAGCTTCATTTTATTCCAAACTGTGACAGAATTATCAGTACACGATCAAAGACAGTTGGAATATTTTTTGTGTGAGTGAGAAGAAAATTCCGTACAAGAAATAACTTACAGTTCAATCATTGGTTGATGACTCCACAACTGGTGCAGAGACATGTTTCGGGGAAATTTAAGCTCATCGACCTCCCTCTGGTTTTTACAGCTCTCTATATCTATCAACCCATAACTGCATGTATATATATGCGTGTGTGTGTGTGATTTAAAGAAGAGTGTCAGAGTGTGGCTATGGAAAGAGACAAGGAAAAGTACATGGAGGTAATAAAGAGAGGAGAAAAGACTACGAAGAGGTCGGCATAACATTGGACTTTTGTTTAACTATAATTAAAAACCATGTACTTAAATGCCAAGGTCATAGCATGAGACAATTTGACAGCCTCGCTAACATGGGTGGTTTGACGGATTATTTGACAGTCCCTTTGGAATGAATATATATATATATTTTTGATACCAAGGTTAGAGTGGAGCTGTGGTAATAACGAGGAGTACGTTTTATATATATATATATATATTTATATTGATTATGTATTAAGCTTTCATTCGTTGTATAAATGATTCTGAACAAATAATAAGATTGTTTTTTAAAATGACATTCTTAATATTTGATAATAAAGATATAAGTAGGTCATATATTGCTTTTTAAAATGACATTCTTAAAATATTTGATAATAAAGTAAAATTATAAACATTCTTAAAATATTGGATAATAAAGTAAAATTATAAAATATCAAAATATTTATAAAAAAAAGAGATAATAGCAAGAGTTTTCTTGATTGATGTAGAAGATAAAAAAATGAGGAGAGAGAATTAATATTAAATTTTTAAATTTTTTTTTAGGAGTGCATATATTTTTTTAATTAGTAAATTTTTTAAAAGTATAGTGGTCTCAAATTTTAAAACACGTGTCACAAAGTACACGTGTCACAAAGTACACGTGTTCAACCAACATATGTTGATTCAAGTGGTAAGCAACTTGATTTCGCTTAAGTAATGTCTCAGGTTCGAGTCATTGTGTATGCAAAAAATCTTTGTTGGGAGACTCACCCACCAAAATCAAATGTGCGACGTAGATCGATCCAAATTAATTAAGGAAAATCCTTAGAACTGGGAGAGAGAAAAAACCCGTGTTCATAATCATATTTGCATGTTAAATTCTACATTGACGCCACTAATCTTTGTTGCGGGACTAAGACGTTTCTAGGCTCATGTCTAGTAATGATTCAAAGGATTTGATTTTGGGTAATGTTAAATTCCTCATAACGGTTTTAACTTCAATTATTGGGCTATTGGCTTGACTCTAACCCGCGATTTGCTAATGATCTCGGGTACTCGAACGATGAATATACTATCTTTTTATTAAATTAAAGTAATTATAAAATAATATATATTCAAAATATTTTTAATTATTTGACAATGATCGTTCAATTAATTTTATTGTAGTCATTGAAGCTCGAATTTGAAACTTCTAACAATAACAACCATTTTTTTAATCAATAAGGTAATTTAGTTAGTGTACAATTAGTACACTCTTAATTAATTTGTTTTCTAGGTTTTTTATGCAAAGTGTTTTCCCACGTTACTACGTTAGTGTAATTAAAGCAACATGCAAAGGGAAACGAGTACAACAAAAATTGGATTTCATGCAAATTAAATTGTGGACTATAATTGATATGTAAATACATTGACAATATTGAAGTTTCATAATGAAATTCTATTTTTATTATGTAAAGATAAAATAATTTATAATAATTGAAAAAAAGTTATATAACTTCAGTTAATATTAATATGATTATCGGAAAATATGACAAATATAAATGGATTCACAATATATTAGTTTTTCTCGTTTTTCTTTGACAAACAAAGAGAATTGAGGAAGAAAGGTAACTCATTCCATTAAATGCACTACAATTTATAAAACATCAGCACCACACACTAACTTCCAACTGTAAAGATGCTTAATAACAAATTAAAAACAATCTCCTAACCACATGTACATGTCACATCGCACAGATATCATACATTTAACGTGTATGAAAATATCCCATGCATTCAACCTGCATACATCACCATAGGATAACATTCACCCTACTTTATCATGTTTCAAAAGCCAAATCATCAACAACATTAAGCTTGTGTCGAAATTTCAAAAAATTAAGGCTTAGTGAGAGGCTTTGTAAAGCCATCCGCAAGTTGATGCGGACCAGGGACATAACAAACACACAAAGCTCTACTAGTAATCTTTTCACGAACAAAGTGAACATTGAGTTCAACATGCTTAGACCGAACATGTAGAACTAGATTAACACTCATGACAACTGCACTTGTATTATCGCTCCAAATAACTGGAACATCCGGACAAACAACTTGCTTATCTCCAAATAGACCATATAACCATGTCACCTCAGAAATGACATCATCAACCCCTCAATACTCGGCTTCAGTAGTCGACTGAGACATCGATTTTTGTTTGCGTGAAGTCCAAGAAATAAGATTACCACCATGATAAACGTAATATCTAGAAATCAACCTACAATCATCCGAATTACTGGGCTAATCAGAATAAAAAAATTGCACGCAAACAAAGATCTGACATAAAAGCTCGAAAGACTAACCGTAGTCCAATGTACCACTCAAATATTGAAGTATTCGCTTCACCGCCAACCGATGTTCTTATCAAGGAAGATGCATATATTGAGCAACACATCCAACAATAAAGGAGACATCTGGTCTAGTGTGACTCAAATAAAGGAAAGCACCCACCACACTGCGATACAACTGAGGATCATCAAGGGGGAGTTCCAACATTACGTAAAAGTTTAGGAGTCGAAACCATAGTTGTTGGAACAGAGCGAGCACCCACCATATTGGCCTTTTCAAGTAACTCACGAATATATTTCCCTTGACTCAAGAACAAAACACCATCATGTCGTTCAACCTCTAGTCTAAGGAAGAAGTTTAACTCTCCATGGTCCTTCAATAAAAACTCATTACCAAGAGAGGTTACAACCTCCTCAATCAACTCGTCAGACCCTCTTATGACAATAATGTCATCAATATACACCAAAACAATTATAAGTGGCCACCACCTTGCTGAATAAACAGGGAAGCATCAGCTTGAGTCCCTTTAAAACCAATACTCAACAGAAAATCTTGAAGTTTAGAATACCAACTGTAAAGATGCTTAATAACAAATTAAAAACAATCTCCTAACCACATGCACATGTCACATCGCACAAATATCATACATTTAACGTGTATGAAAATATCCCATGCATTCAACCTGCATACATCACCATAGGATAACATTCACCCTACTTTATCATGTTTCAAAAGCCAAACCATCAACAACATTAAGTGTAACATCCTCAATACCGGGTTAGTGACCAAATTATAAAGTTTCAGAAATTGATGATTAAAGTAGAATAATGAATTAGTTCAATGATTTATCTGAAAATAAATCCTAAAAGTTGTTAATAATTATTAAAGGATTTTAAGGGCAAAGTGGTCATTTGACTTGGAAAGGATAAGATAATGATATATATGGGATAAGATTGAGAGAATTCTCCAGAAACTCTATTTTCTTCTTCTTCTTCCTCTCATCCCGTATCCCCAAGCTCAAAGGTGAGTCTTCTACTTAGTTAATTATTTGTTAAGTTTAAGATTGGGTTTTGATCATTAGATGATAACTAAGCTTATGGAAAGCTTAGGTTGTCCTAAAATCAAAAGATAAAGGAGATAGAGAAGATTAAAGATTAGTGGTTCTTGAATGAAATCTTGAAATAGAGGTTATAATAAGAATTGAAAGTTGGATTTGACTTGTCATCAATCTAAGTAAGAGATATGAAGTAATATAATTGGATTTGAAACATGTTGTAAAATTGATGTAATTATTGAATTACATATAGAATATAGGATTTTGAGGTTTAAGATGAAATAAATGAGTATAGATTGGTTTAAGTATGTGTACTAGAGTTAAGAATGAAAAAGGGGATGAAACATGAAGGATTTAAGCCAAAATGAATGATTTTCGGGTTCAAAAAGAGGATTATGGGCAGAGTGCATCGATGCATATTCATTGTGTATCGATGCATCAAGGTTAAAACCCAGAAATTTGTTTGAAGGTGTATCGATGCACAGGTAGTGCATCGATGCATCCCAATAATAATACAACATCGAATGTATTTTATGCACCGATGCATACCCTTATTGAAAGAAGAAATTGACATTTATCTTAATCTAAAGAGTGAACCATTAGAGTATATTAGTTATAATACTAATATAGATCTATGTATGATTATGTAGATATAGAACGTGATCCCGTTCTAAATCAATTGAAGGATTAGAATAGAATCAAAGCAAAGCTAAGGTGAGTGCACATTATTTAGTATATGATGTTAAATGGAAAATAAGACTTATGATAAATATATTTCCAATAGTAAAACGCATGAATTCATAGAGGTATGTGTTTGTTATGATTTATATGTGTGCATGAGTATATGTGTTATTGATATGATTCTATGATCATAGGATGTAAACTATGTGATAAGTGAAAAGTGACATATATGTGATAAATGAATGATATGAATAATGAGATAAACAAAGTATGGTTGATATAGGGTAATATAAGAATAGCTCATAGGTTATATGATAAAGATGGAACCATATAGGAACATTAGTTGAGTACTTGATAATAAGTCATAAGGTTATATGCATAGGTAATATAAGTTATAAGATGAGAATATATATGAATATCAAATAAGTTATGAGATAAGTTATATGAAATTGATATATAGGCTAAATGAAAGTATACACATAAATAAATATATAAGTTTATATGTTATTTTATATGCTATGGGATATAACCATGAACATATGTGATGTGATATAGGTTATGAGAAATGACCCATGTGACTAAGTGTGAATTGATATAAGTATGTGATATGAAGTTATGGGTATATGTGTTATATGTTACATGATATGACATGCAAGTTACATGAACAAATGAGAAATGATATAAGTCATATGAAACGATCTACGTGAATACATGCACTTGTGATACATGTGATATGATATGAGATATATGGTTACACATACATGTGGTATGTGACAGAAGAGAAATAACAAGTGATATGAAATGTTATAAATGATAATTCCCATGTTATGTGATATGAGAGCTAGGGGTATAGTTGGCATGCTAAGAGTCGAGGGTATACCTATGTTCTACGGAATATATGGACAGAATTACCTATGTCTTTTGAGACATATGGACAGTATACCTATGTTCTACGGAACATATGGACAGAATTACCTATGTCTTTTGAGACATATGGACAGTATACCTATGTTCTAAGGAACATATGGATAGTTTACCTAGGTTCATCGGAACCTATAGACAGTTACCGAGGATCTTTATGACCTCTGGATAGGTCCTTCGGGACATTTATATGAGCTATGGTGACAGCATATGTGTGCACAACCTCAATGTACTCACATACCTTAAGTTCTCACCAGTGTACATGGGCTACTAAAGAGATTAAACAAACATACTGAATGTGATATGTATACTATGGGTTTATAAATGGTTATCAAAAGTAAGTGGTTTGAAATGTGTTACATGAACCATATGATGTTATATTTTATATGCCTCACTAAGTCATCGACTTAGCGTGTGATTGTTTCACACATAGGTTTGGAAATCGAAAAGAGAAGTAAAGTGGAACAAGACATGTCAGTTCTCCTTATAGAATGTCAGATCAGAAGAGAGGTGAATAATATATATTTTTGATATAAAGTTCTAGTTGGCATGTAATCAAAAGAATATATTGTATAAGCTCTGAATAGTTCTGTAAATGTTTTGAATAAGTTAAATGTTACAAAAGTTTTTTAAATTACTCACTATTTTATACAAGTAAATGTTTTGAAAAGTCAATGTGACACCTCGGACTCGATCCAGGTCGGGTACGGGTTGGGGGTGTTACATTTAATGGTATCAGAGCTACGGTTTAGCCGATTCTAGGCTTAAATCGAAGTCAGAAGTGTTTTAAAAAGTGTACATGCCAACTCAAAGTGAAAAATTCTGATCTGATAGTGTAAGGAGTATGTGTCTTGCTAATAAAAAAATAGATTATTATGTGATAATAGAAGTATGATAATAAGAGCTTCGAAAGAAGTGAAAGGTAATAAACCTGAAGGTAATAGCATTCACCTGCCCTGGCCGGGCAGGGAGAAGAGCGAACACCTCAGGAAATGCCTGTATAAAATTTGGGAAATTATTCTTCATGTTGAAGAATGTTCTGATGTGTTTTCAATTTATACTTCTTTAACTCATAAAATGAATGTATCAAATTAGTTGATAAAGTTGCGAGCACCCAAGTTCAAGGGTGGATTTGAGGAAGGTTATATTGTTATAGACCTTTGGTTGAATGATATGATAGAAGGTTTTCATTTCTTCAAAGTGGAGATGTTGAATTGAGTAGTTTTGTTACTACTTTGGTAAGTTAGAGTATGGTGGACAATTGTCACCATAAGAATGTTAAAAGATTAAATAATGTGATTAGAATTGTATAAGAGTTCAAGAATAAGTGCATTGATGACCAGTTTATAAGACATATGAAACTGGAATACACGAGCTTGAAACAAGGGAATTACACCTTGTATAAGTATGATTATAAGTGTATTAAGCTAAGCAGAATTGCTGCTGAGTTAATTCCGACTGAAAATGATACATGTGATATTTTGTTAGGACTTGCGCCTTAAATTAAAAGAGTGTTACTGGTTTTGAATTTGTTATCGTTTCAAGAAATGGTTAATTGTGTTAAAGCTTTAAAGAGAAAAAGCTCAGAACGAAAAGTTTGGAGAAATAAAAACTCAGAATGATTAAGGGAACTAGTATTTCATAAATTACCACTACCAAAGAGAGATAGAGATTATGATTTTCAACTACAAACTTGATTGGAATTGGTGGTATTTCAAGATAAAAGATCAATTGGAGGAAAGTCAGACTCATTTAAGTAGTAGAGTCTGGTTCTGGATAATTGAATGAAAAGTTAAAGATATATATGAAAGTGGAGGAATGAATTCAAAGTTTTGCTAGAAATTATATAAAGTGAAGAATAAGAAGTATTTTAAATGGATCAAGGGATGTAGATACTGTTTTGCATTCTAGAAGGAAAAAGTTAGCGTTGGCTAACAAGAATATGTGATGGGAATATACTGGAAGTATAAGATTATAATATATTTTCAGGATATGATAACCAAATATGAAATGAATCTGGATACAGTTGTATATTTGAGTAAAACTGAGGATTGATAAGAAGAGTTTAAGAATGGGTATATCGATGATCAATTTATAAGACAAAGGAAGTCAGAACGTTTAGTTTGAATAACGAAAAGTACATGATGTATGAGAATGGAGGTGAAATTGACAAGTTAAATAAACGAATTTTAAGATAATTTCGATTTGAAAGGATGTATGTGTTTGGTTGATTAGGGTTTGTACCCTAGATTGAACATATGTTATTGACTAGCTGTCAGAGTAAAGGTGATAGAGTTATAAGATTGGAGGAAAAGATAAAGTTGAGTTAATCAATTATGATGTGAAACTGAATATAGTGGTGTATTCTAATTAGATAGCTATGATATAGAAAAGGAGATAAGTATTTGCATGGAATCTTAAGGAAGGAAAATACAAGTACAAGGAAATGATATAGAATGAAATTCTGTATAAGAAATGGGTTATCAAAGTTATGAGAATACAATTAAGATTAATATAAAGAGATGAGTATAGATGATAAGACAAGAGTATGAGAATATGAAAAGAAAGATATGATTTGTGTATAAGGAATAAATAAAGGAGAAATAGAATAAAGAAATGAAATGGATTAAGGTTATGAGTTACTGTGTTTATGATAAGTAACAGAAAATAAATGTATAAAGGAAAAAGACAATTGAAGAAATACAGGACGAAAAAAGTAAGTAAATGAGGTAACATGAGAACAATAGAAGATATGTTCTTATTGATTTGTTCAGTGAAAATTCGAGGACGAATTTTCTTTAAAGGAGGGGAGATTTGTAACATCCTCAATACCGGGTTAGTGACCCAATTATAAAGTTTCAGAAATTGGTGATTAAAGTAGAAGAATGAATTAGTTCAATGATTTATCTGAAAATAAATCCTAAAAGTTGTTAGTAATTATTAAAGGATTTTAAGGGCAAAGTGGTCATTTGACTTGGAAAGGATAAGATAATGATATATATGGGATAAGATTGAGAGAATTCTCTATAAACTCTCTTTTCTTCTTCTTCTTCCTGTCATCCCGTATCTCCAAGCTCAAAGGTGAGTCTTCTACTTAGTTAATCATTTGTTAAGTTTAAGATTGGGTTTTGATCATTAGATGATAACTAAGCTTATGGAAAGCTTAGGTTGTCCTAAAATCAAAAGATAAAGGAGATAGAGAAGATTAAAGATTAGTGGTTCTTGAATGAAATCTTGAAATAGAGGTTATAATAAGAATTGAAAGTTGGATTTGACTTGTCATCAATCTAAGTAAGAGATATAAAGTAATATAATTGGATTTGAAACATGTTGCAAAATTGATGTAATTATTGAATTACATATGGAATATAGGATTTTGAGGTTTAAGATGAAATAAATGAGTATAGATTGGTTTAAGTATGTGTACTAGAGTTAAGAATGAAAAAGGGGATGAAACATGAAGGATTTAAGCCAAAATGAATGATTTTCGGGTTCAAAAAGAGGATTCTGGGCAGAGTGCATCGATGCATATTCATTGTGTATCGATGCATCAAGGTTAAAACCCAGAAATTTGTTTGAAGGTGTATCGATGCACAGGTAGTGCATCGATGCACTCTTTTAAAATAGAAACATCGAATGCAATTAGTGCATCGATGCATAAGGCATGCATCGATGCATCCCAATAATAATACAACATCGAATTTATTTTATGCACCGATGCATCAGTAGTGCATCGATGCATACCCTTATTGAAAGAAGAAATTGACATTTATCTTAATCTAAAGAGTGAACCATTAGAGTATATTAGTTATAATACTAATATAGATCTATGTATGATTATGTAGATATAGAACGTGATCCCGTTCTGAATCAATTGAAGGATTAGAATCGAATCAAAGCAAAGCTAAGGTGAGTGCACATTATTTAGTATATGATGTTAAATGGAAAATAAGACTTATGATAAGTCTATTTCCAATAGTAAAACGCATGAATTCATAGAGGTATGTGTTTGTTATGATTTATATGTGTGCATGAGTATATGTGTTATTGATATGATTCTATGATCATAGGATGTAAACTATGTGATAAGTGAAAAGTGACATATATGATAAATGAATGATATGAATAATGAGATAAACAAAGTATGGTTGATATAGGGTAATATAAGAATAGCTCATAGGTTATATGATAAAGATGGAACCATATAGGAACATTAGTTGAGTACTTGATAATAAGTCATAAGGTTATATGCATAGGTAATATAAGTTATAAGATGAGAATATATATGAATATCAAATAAGTTATGAGATAAGTTATATGAAATTGATATATAGGCTAAATGAAAGTATACACATGAATAAATATATAAGTTTATATGTTATTTTATATGCTATGGGATATAACCATGAACATATGTGATGTGATATAGGTTATGAGAAATGACCCATGTGACTAAGTGTGAATTGATATAAGTATGTGATATGAAGTTATGGGTATATGTGTTATATGTTACATGATATGACATGCAAGTTACATGAACAAATGAGAAATGATATAAGTCATATGAAACGATCTACGTGAATACATGCACTTGTGATACATGTGATATGATATGAGATATATGGTTACACATACATGTGGTATGTGACAGAAGAGAAATAACAAGTGATATGAAATGTTATAAATGATAATGCCCATGTTATGTGATATGAGAGCTAGGGGTATAGTTGGCATGCCAAGAGTCGAGGGTATACCTATGTTCTACGGAACATATGGACAGAATTACCTATGTCTTTTGAGACATATGGACAGTATACCTATGTTCTACGGAACATATGGACAGAATTACCTATGTCTTTTGAGACATATGGATAGTATACCTATGTTCTAAGGAACATATGGATAGTTTACCTAGGTTCATCGGAACCTATAGACAGTTACCGAGGATCTTTATGACCTCTGGATAGGTCCTTCAGGACATTTATATGAGCTGTGGTGACAACATATGTGTGCACAACCTCAATGTACTCACATACCTTAAGTTCTCACCAGTGTACATGGGCTAATAAAGAGATTAAACAAACATACTGAATGTGATATGTATACTATGGGTTTATAAATGGTTATCAAAAGTAAGTGGTTTGAAATGTGTTACATGAACCATATGATGTTATATGTTTTATATGCCTCACTAAGTCATCGACTTAGCGTGTGATTGTTTCACACGTAGGTTTGGAAAGCGAAAAGAGAAGTAAAGAGGAACAAGACAGGTCAGTTCTCCTTATCGAATGTCAGATCATAAGAGAGGTGAATAATATATATTTTTGTATATAAAGTTCTAGTTGGCATGTAATCAAAAGAATATATTGTATAAGCTCTAAATAGTTCTGTAAATGTTTTGAATAAGTTAAATGTTACAAAAGTTTTTTAAATTACTCAATATTTTATACAAGTAAATGTTTTGAAAAGTCAATGTGACACCTCGAACTCGAATCCAGGTCGGGTACGGGTTGGGGGTGTTACATTAAGCTTGTGTCGAAATTTCAAAAAATTAAGGCTTAGTGAGAGGCTTTGTAAAGCCATCCGCAAGTTGATGCGGACCAGGGACATAACAAACACACAAAGCTCTACTAGCAATCTTTTCACGAACAAAGTGAACATTGAGTTCAACATGCTTAGACCGAACATGTAGAACTAGATTAACACTCATGGCAACTGCACTTGTATTATCACTCCAAATAACTGGAACATCCGGACAAACAACTTGCTTATCTCCAAATAGACCATATAACCATGTCACCTCAGAAATGACATCATCAACCCCTCAATACTCGGCTTCAGTAGTCGATCGAGACATCGATTTTTGTTTGCGTGAAGTCCAAGAAATAAGATTACCACCATGATAAACGTAATATCTAGAAATCAACCTACAATCATCCGAATTACTGGGCTAATCAGAATAAAAAATTGCACGCAAACAAAGATCTAACATAAAAGCTCTAAAGACTAACCGTAGTCCAATGTACCACTCAAATATTGAAGTATTCGCTTCACCACCAACCGATGTTTTTATCAAGGAAGATGCATATATTGAGCAACACATCCAACAATAAAGGAGACATCTGGTCTAGTGTGACTCAAATAAAGGAAAGCACCCACCACACTGCGATACAACTGAGGATCATCAAGGGGGAGTTCCAACATTACGTAAAAGTTTAGGAGTCAAAACCATAGTTGTTGGAACAGAGCGAGCACCCACCATATTGGCCTTTTCAAGTAACTCACGAATATATTTCCCTTGACTCAAGAACAAAACACCATCATGTCGTTCAACCTCTAGTCCAAGGAAGAAGTTTAACTCTCCATGGTCCTTCAATAAAAACTCATTACCAAGAGAGGTTACAGCCTCCTCAATCAACTCGTCAGACCCTCTTATGAAAATAATGTCATCAGCATACACCAAAATAATTATAAGTGGCCACCACCTTGCTGAATAAATAGGGAATCATCAGCTTGAGTCCCTTTAAAACCAATACTCAACAGAAAATCTTGAAGTTTAGAATACCAATTACGAAGAGCCTGCTCCAAACTATACAACGCCTTCTCCAACTTACACACAAGCTTGTCCTCATTCAAAGACTTTTGCTCAAAGCCCGAAGGTTGTACTTTAAAACGTCCCCAACAAATCTCCATTAAAAAAAGCATTATTGATATCAATTTTTCAAAACTTCCTACCATGTTGAACTGCCAAAGAAAGAACAACATTAATAGTAGATGACTTCACCACCAGACTGAATATATCTCAAAAATTATGTCCCGAAACTTGAGAAAAACCCTTTGCCACCAACTGCGCTTTATATCAAACAACTGAGCCATCCGGATTCTTTTAAATTCAAAATAACCACTTACAACCAATAGGAACCCGATCAATCGGTAATAAAACCAACTTACACATACCATTACTAACAAGAGCATTATATTTATCATGAACAACCTGCCACCAGTGTAGTGTAGCTAACGCTTGATGAATCGTAACTAGTTTAACCTCAGTTGTTAACTGTGTGTTATGATGGAAGGGAGATTAGGGTTTGTTAAGAAGGAATTGGGGATTACTCGAGGAAGGCAAATGGGGAAATATAGAAGACAAATAATTTATGTTTTAAATGTGGGGAAAAATTTGCTCTTTGACATTAGTGCAAGGTTAGACAGTTGAACAGTATGGAAGAAGAAGAAGACTCTGCTGATCAGGAATTGACAGAAGAAGAAATTGGAGAAGGGAATGATGTAGCCAAAGAAGCCTTGGAAATTTCTATCAATGCTATTACAGGGAATGTAGGGCACACTACCTTAAGAATTCAAGGGTTTATCAGAGGGAAACCACTTAATGTGCTGATTGATAGTGGCAGCATCCATAGTTTTGTGACACCTAAGTGGGCCAAAGAAGGAGTAGAACTAGTTCAAACTCAACCATTAGTTATTACAGTAGCTAATGGAGAAAAATTGTTCAGTACTGCCAGAAGCAATAAGGTGACTTGGTAGATGCAAGGCTATGAATTTTAGCATGATTTCAGAGTTTTGTCCTTAGGGGGCAGTGATATGGTACTGGGGGTGGACTGGATGGAAGAGTTTAGCCCTATAATGATGGATTTTAAGGCCAAAACAGTTAGTTTTGAAAAGGATGGACAGACTGTTCTAATTAAGGGACTCAGAAATTACAATTACTCAGACCAATTTCAGGAGAAAAATTTCAGAAGTTAGTTGCAAAAGATACTGAAGTGAATGGAGAAATTTATTTGTTAAATGCTGAAGTGGAGGAAAGCATAATTCCTCTATCTTTACAAGATTTATTAGAAGAGTTTAAGGAAGTGTTTAAGGAACCTGAGGGAATGCCTCCTAGCAGAAAACATGATCATGCTATTGTTCTTAAACAGGGAACACAACCAGTCAATCTAAGACCCTATAAATTTGCTCATCATCACAAGACTGAAGTGGAAAAATAGATTGCTCATATGTTATCCTCATCTATCATACAAGTAAGTAAGAGTCCTTTTGATTCTCATTGTTTACTTATTAGAAAAAATGATGGAACTTGGAGGTTTTGTGTGGACTATAGGCAACTTAACTCTTATACAGTTAAGAATAAATTCCCTATTCCTATAGTAGAAGACTTATTAGATGAATTACATGGAGCTACATTCTTTTCCAAGATTGATTTGAGATCTGGTTATTGGAAAATTAGAATTAAAGATGGGGATGTTCATAAAACTGCTTTTAGAACTCATCAAGGGCATTATGAATTTAAAGTTATGCCTTTTGGCCTTACTAATGCCCCAACTACTTTTCAAGCTTTGATGAATGACTTGTTTGCAGCATATTTGAGGAGGTTTGTTCTTGTGTTTTTTGATGATATTTTGATTTACAGTCTTAGTATGACATAACATAAAAAACATTTAAGAGTGGTGCTGAAAATTCTGTTGAAAAACAAGTTGTATGCCAAGAAGAGTAAATGCTTGTTTGGCCAACAACAAGTAGAGTATTTGGGACATTTAATTTCAGCTAAAGGGGTAGCAACTGGTCCTGGAAAAATAAAAGCTATGCAACAGTGGCCTTTACCTAAAAATCTGAAAGCTTTGAGAGGATTTTTGGGTTTGACAGGGTATTATAGAAAGTTTATCAAGGGGTATGGAGAATTTAGTAAACCTTTGACCAATATGTTAAAGAAGGATGGATTTCATTTGTCTACAGAAGCTAAATTAGCATTTGAAAAATTAAAAAGGGTTATGTGTGAAGCTCTAGTTTTGGCTTTACCCAATTTTGACCAGAATTGTTTTTTGGAAACTAATTCTAGTTCCAAAGAAATTGGGGTTGTTTTGTCTCAAGGAGAAAGGCCTATAGCTTATTTAAGTAAGGCTTTGGGACCAAAACATGCAGACCTTTCTATCTATGAAAAGGAATACTTGGTTATCCTAATGGCAGTATCACACTGGAGACATTATTTGGAGAGTGGTTCATTTGTCATTAAAACAGATCATGAGCCTCTAAAACACTTATTAGAGCAAAAGTTGACTACCACTATTCAGAAGAAAGGTCTTACTAAGTTATTAGGGTTGGATTATACAATTCAGTTCAGAAAAGGAAAAACAAACAAGGTGGCAGATGCACTTTCTAGACAACAAATAGATTCTGGTGAGTTTCTGTAAATGGGGGTTACTATTATTGTTCCTACTTGGATGCAAGATATTGAACAGGGTTATTAAGGAGACCTATTAGCTCAAGAGAAACTTCCTATTTTAGTTATTCAACCTGACAAGAGTGAGGATTGGAAGAGAAGGAAAGGAGTGCTATACTTTAAAGATAGAGTTTATGTGGGCAGCAAGGGAGATCTAAGGCAGAAAATTATTGTGGCTTCCCATGATTCACCACAAGGGGGTCATTCAGGCATTCAAGCTACTTATCAGAGGATTAAAGCTTATTTTTTTTGGCCAAAGATGAAGCTTATGATTCAGGAACATATACAACAATGTGAGGTATGTCAGAGAACTAAAATTGAGCACATTTCCAAGCCAGGGAAACTACAAACTATTCCAATTCCACACAATGCTTGGGAGGTTATAACAATGGACTTTATTGAAGGGTTGCCACCTTCAACAAAACACAACTGTATTTTGGTGGTGATTGATAAATTTACTAAGTATGCTAATTTTATGCCACTGTCACATCCCTACACAGTGGTGCAAGTGGCTAAGATATATTTGGATCAGGTTTATAAGCTTCATGGTCCTCCTAAGGTAGCTATTTCTGATAGAGACAAGTCTTTCACTAGTCTATTCTAGCAGGAGTTACTTAAGCAATTGGGGACAACTACACTTTTCAGTACTGCCTATCATCCAGAGACAGATGGGCAAACTGAGAGACTCAACCAATGCTTAGAACAATATCTCAGAAGTATGTGTTTTTTAAAACCTACATCTTGGTCTAAGTGGATAGCCCAGGCAGAGTGGTGGTATAACACTAATTATCACTCTGCTATTAAAATGACCCCATTTGAAGCCTTATATGGTTATAAGGGTCTTGTGTTAAACTGGTCAGGGGATTCGAGAGTGGATGCAGTTCAAACTATGATGCAAGACAGAGAGCAATTCAATGCTTTACTACGTGAACAACTCATGCAAGCTAGTAATAGAATGAAGTAGATTATTGATAAACATCTTACAGAAAGGGATTTTCAGGTGGGAGAGGAAGTTTACCTAAAATTACAGCCTTACAGACAGACATCACTCGCTCTAAGGAGAAACCTGAAGCTTGCTGCTCGATATTTCAGTCCCTACAAAATACAGAAAAAATTGGTCAGGTTGCATATCGACTGGAATTGCCACCAGAGTCAAAATTGCATCCAGTGTTTCATGTTAGCTTGTTGAAAAAGAAAATAGGGAAACAAGGACTTATCTCGCTGAATCCTCCAGAAACGTCTTCTGATGGGCAATTAAAGATTTACCCAGCCATTATCTTGAATTCACGAGAGATTACCAGACAAAACCAGCGGGTCATGCAGTTCCTTATACAATGGACAAATATGGGACCAGACGATGCCACTTGAGAAGACTACACGGTGTTGAAGAATCAGTTTCCTGATTTCGATCCTTGGGGATAAGGATCATCTGGTAGAGGGGGTATTATTATGATGGAAGGGAGATTAGGGTTTGATCAGAAGGAATTATGGATTACTCGAGGAAGGCAAATGGGGACAAATCGGCTGAAATTGGAAAATGAAATGGAATTAGGGATTGAGATGTTACTTGAGGGATTTAGGGTTGAGGTAACAAAAGGAATAGGGTTGGGTGGACTGAAGGAGCAGGCTGATATTATTAATCCTTAGCCAAATGGGCCCAGTCAATTAGTGACCTAGAATAGAAAGAAGTTGAGGGAAATAAGCCAGCACGTGAGCCCACTTGGAGATATCCTGTGAATCAGCAAATGAGTAGTTAGTTTGTTAGATTTGCTGGCAGAATTACAACTGTAGGTACTTGTGAATATATAAGTTGTACCTAAAATCCAAGGAAAATCAGGAATGAAATTACATGTTTTCTGTATCTCTATTTCTTTCTTTCTTTCTGAAATCTCTCATTTTTTTACAACAACCCTAAGACACAACACTGTGCCACGTGAAAAACCTTGGGCTTAAAAATCCTAAGTTTGCTACTCGTAACCATGGGATATTTATTGGAAACAGATGAAGACCCACTCTCACATTTAGGAGGGTTATCACACGACAAATCAAGTATGACTGAAGTAGAAACCAGGTCAACATATTCAATCGATTCTGAACTAGAGGCAGGCACATCCATCACATTATGACCAAGAGGAGCATTAATGAAAGTAGAAGAATTATCCACAAGGGGAGCATCCTGATATCAGTTGAAGAACAAGGACCATCAAGCAAAACCAAATCATTATCCAAGACATGAGTTGGACCTGTTTCAAGCAAAGAACGCATGGGTAGGGTCCCACCATTACCTAGGGAAGGAAGCCCCAAATTGGTAGGTAATTTCGCCAGATCATAACACTTTATAAGGCTACCACTTCTATCATAAATAGCCTCCATAGAATTGTTATTATCACAAGAAACAGTGGCACCAGGCTGAGTAATTTACGCAGATCCAGGAATAACGAAAAGATCACTACTCGATGCCACCATCCGCTCAGCTGAAGCATCAACTTGAGATATTGCATATGGGAAAACTATTTCATCAAAGACCACATGCCAAGAAATAAAAACCTTTCCATCTGATGTCAAACACAAATAACCCTTGTGTTGTCCACTATAACCAAGAAACGTACATGGTTTAGAATGAAACTCAAATTTCTTTGAAATAAACAGACGTAAGCATGGAAAACACCGGTAACCAAACACTCGTAAATGATCATATTGAGGTGACTAACTGAATAGCTTCTCAAACGGAGATATACCAGCCAAAACCTTGGTATGTAATCGGCTGATAAAATAAGTTGTCGAAGCAACCGCATACGACCAATACTTCAAGAGTAAAGATGCTTGAGCTAACAAAGTAAGTTCCATATCAATTAAGTGTTGATGTTTGCATTCAACAATGTGATTCTGCTGAGAAGTATGCAGACAAGCAATACGATGGAATCATTTCATCATTTTGAAGAACGCTAGACAAACTCTGAAACTCACCACCCCAGTCACTTTAAAGAGCTTTAATGGAAGCATCAAACTGAGGGTGAACCAATCATTGAAACATCTTAAACACCCCCAATGCTTGAGATTTATCATACAACAAATAAACCCACACATGACGTGTGTAAGCATCCATAAACGAAACATAGAAGCCAAACCCATTCGAAGAAATGTGAAGAGGCCCCAAAGATCCGTAAAAATCAACTGAAATAGAGCATTATAAGACATATGAGAATCATCAATGTAATCTATGACTTTTACCAACTTGGCACGCAACACAAAAGGTTTTATTCGAGGCATGATTGAGGACAACATTACAAGCACGATTTACTTTCAAAACAACATCATGAGCCGGATGACCTAACCGTCTATGCCACAAATCATAATCCTCATTAGGCACACACGCAATATTGGATCAACTAACTATTTTGTGAACTAAGTAACGTCGAATTAAACTCTTATAAACATTCATGCTCTCGTCCCTCTCAATCCTTCATAACAAACCATACAGTAATCCGCATGAAACTCCAAAAATACCCCATTATCTCTAGCAAGCTTGGACAGTGGAAATAATTTTTTAGTAATTTGAGGCACAAACAATAAATCATTTAACCATAACGCACACAAAGAAGTAGATAACAAAGAACGATCAACACCATCAATGAACAAACCATTACCATTTATAACAATTAACTTACCCGCTCCACGAAAAGTTAAACCATCTTCCACAATAGTCATATCATTCATAACATGATGTGTTACCCCATAATCTATAAACTACTGTCCACCAGCACTATTAACGTTGCTGCCACGACCATGCGACCCATTCAAAGTGCAACCGACTTGTTCAACTCCTTTGACACATGAACACCCAACATTTAGAGCATTAGGACTGTATCCACAAACATTTGCAACAGAATGTGAAGTAAAAGCACACATGGTAGGAGCAAACGCAGCTGCCCCGACATCGGGGAAGATTTGGTTAAATTGGTACCGATAATGTTCCACAAGGTGACCAAGCTTTCCGCAAAGTTGACACTGAAACTTATTTTTTTCCAAGATTGAACCAATGGCGAGGAGTACCTAGCAACAACAGGCGACGAACAAGTAGTGCAAGAAGAACCAGAAGATACACTGACAGAGAGCTTATCCATATTAGCACAAATCGAAGCACTATCAAGGTGTTCAAATTCTTTTGTTGCATTTTAGCATCAATGAGCATTGAAGTAACTCCCTCAAGCGAAAAAGGCTCCCTACTCGTTGTTATAACAACTAAAAACATCTGGTATTCAATCAGTAATCCGTTCAAAATAGTAACGACCTGCTCATATTAAGGAATAGGTGCCCAACACACTGCCAAGGCATCACATATCTCTTTAACCTCCGATATATATGCCTGCATATTTTGTTCACCATTTCGTACAAGTTTAAGACAATAATAAAGATTCCTTATAGTTGAAGGAGACTTACAAGCAAAGAACGCAACGATTTTTATCCAAATTTTCGACACCATTTATGCTTCAACAAAGTGAGGGAGAAAAGAAACACTAACTGTCGATAATAACCAAAAGGAAAAGGCACTATCTTGTGCAACGAAAACCTTATAATCATCACTAGGTACAATAGATCCATCAAGAAGAGTAACCATTGCTGTCGGAGGACGAACCACACCAGTGAGGAACTTTTCTAGTCAATGGTTGTGAATAGTAAGCAACACTTATTGCTTCCACAGAAGATAATTAAATTCGTCCAAGGTGACACTCATATTTTTGTTGGTAAACATATTATTACTGAAAACCCCATCATCGGCAAGACTCACCCACGCTTCAGCAAGAACCAGAGATACCAGAATCGCATGACTCCAATACCATATTAGTTTTTCTCGTTTTTCTTTGATAAACAGAGAGAATTGAGGAAGAAAGGTAATTCATTCCATTAAATGAACTACAATTTATAAAACACTAACACTAGCTGCCAGCTATAAAGATGCTTAGTAACAAATTAAAAATGGTAACCCTCTAGACCCAGCCTAGGAGTTACAACCTAATCAAGGTGACCATATTGATCACATATATAATCCATGAACGAAAATTTCTAATAAGTCGTTCTGAAAATATTTACCGAATATAAAATTAGAAATAAACTCATGTCACATTTTAAAAAGACTAAAAAGTAAATATTAAACTGCATACAGTGTATAATCGAGACCATACTTTTGATAGTCAAACCGGTCTTATATCAGAATAATCTGAAAAAGAAAGACATAAACAAAGTAAGCTACAAGGCTCAATGTGTCCTCTAAAATTTAATCTGGTAATACCGCAATGCAGAAAAATTTCATGTATAAAATAATAAACAAAATAATAATCAACCAATATTAAAATTTAGATATTTTACCAGCAGAATGTCCCAACAGAAATTCACAACCTTACCTTTCATTCCAAATCAAAAGAATATGCACATTACCTTACAAAGAGACATTAAAAACTGAATACCAAAATTAGAATGAGAATTTAGCCCTCATATGAGGACCCCAAACAGAGTCAGGACAAAGATATAATCTCGTGCAGATGTCAGAACGAGGAATTTATCTCATGCATATGTCAAAACGGGAAGTTTATCCCATATAGATGTCAGAACGGGGACTAAGCTCATGCAGAATCAGGACGGGGAATAAATCCCATTGTAGAATTAGGACGAAGAATAAATCCCATACATAATCAGGATAGGGATTATTCCCTCCATAGAGGATAACATGTAGATATCATAAATGCATCAACATGCAAATTAATGGTGATGTCACAATATTCAGAAGTCAGATATGTCGAGTATATTTAAATATATATAATCAGTTCACAAACATATTTACATATAACAACATATAACATAACATGTTAAATATATCGAACAAGTAAAGGGGACACACCTATAAGAGAAAAATGCATATCAGCCAGGCCATACATTTCCCGCGTTAGTAGTATTAGGTCCTGCGAAATGGGAACCTAAAACAATACTAGTCTATGAACATAAAATCCATAATTCTAAACGGTAAAAGACTATGAAGTCACAAAATAATACTTACGCGTATCTCGAGATAAATAGGAAGAATCGAACTGAGCTGAGCGAGAACAGTCAGGGTCAACTAGTGAATGATACTGAGAAGCATGATCACCTTCGGAAATCAATATCAGAAAGTGAGTCCAAAATCCCACAATTTACTTAATTAAATCATGACTTTAAGCAATAAACAATGTAAAACAAGGATTTTGGGTCAGAATTTGGCCAAACAGATTGCGAAAACGGACCGAGGACATTGAAAAACATCAAGATAGGTGGTTTTGAAAAAAGTCTATAGTCAAATTCAACGATCAAAGTCAACAGTCAACGAATCGGTCAAACGGGTCGGGTCAGTAGGTTGGTGACCAGACTAGCAGGTTCAGTCCAAGGGGTGACTGGTTCAGCAGGTCCAAACAGTCGGACGAATCCCATGTGCGCACGGCAACGCGTGTGAGCATGTGAGGGACTTTACGGTGGCCCAAAAATACCAAAATTTGTAGAAAAGATAATTTCAACTACGAGGAATCACTTACCGAGGTCAGTTTACGAAAAAGATCGACAAAGATGGTTTTTTTAGCGAAACCCGAATATTCAAAACTTCACCGATTGTAAATAGTGATGGTGAATGGAAATCCAAGGATACTGGACGAACGGGGTCAACGAAACAAACGTAATGGTACCGAATGTGTCAAACACCTCCTCTCGGTTAGCAACGAATCAAATGAAAACAAAAAATGTTTTGTTGAGAGAGAGTAAATAGAGAGAGAACCGACTAAGGTGTATTTTTTTTAAATATCAAATGGTAACCGTGATGCAAGTTTTGGGTATTCAAACCCCAAAATTAATAGGTTAATTACAACTCAAAGCCCCATATTTTTAAAGAGTTCTCAAATAGACTAGTAAACTTACTAGCATTTCAATTTAACCCAATTTTTGGGTGTTACAAAAATAATCTCTTAACCACAGCACACGTCACATCACACAGATATCACGCATTTAACGTGCATGCAAATATCCCATGCATTCAACATGCATACATTGCCATAGGATAACACGATTTAGATTTTGCAAGATTGAATGATACTTTTACTTTAAATGTGCTAATATTTTTGATGGGGTATTAAAAGGGGGCTTTACTACCATGAAGCCTAATTAAACTAGGAGTGTGTGTAAATTTAGGGTTTTAGTTAAAATTATTGTTTTAATCATTTGCTATAAACGACGTTTTTAATACCTAGAGTTCTATAGAAATCTTAGGAAGGCCTTTTTTAAATTGACAATATGTTCAAAATGACTAAGATAAGTTTTTCTGTTTTTATTTTGAAATGTTGTGGATTTTAATATGTTTTTTACAAAAATATTTTGAGTTTAAAGTTTTCTTTTGAACAATTCTTATTTAAGAATTTTATTGATACCAAAAATAATATAAGAAAAATAGTTTTATTGTGATACGAACATACTCAAATATATGTATCAAATATGAGAGTTGTATACATTTATATAATATTTTCCTAATTTATCATTTTTGTCAGTTCATAAGTATTAATTTTGTTATTTTTTGTCATGTAATCCGGTGATTATATTCTCTTTCAATTTCGATACTTATTCAACAAAAGTATATTTCGAAAACAATATCATTGACTCCAAAATTCCTGTTCCATTCTTTTTATTATATAAAGAAACAGAGAGGTGAATCAGAGCAAGCAGCAGCCAGGGCAAATGAGACTTTCAAATGCTACCCTTTGCTTGGTTACCTTCATTGTTTTCTCCCTTTCACAGACGCCTGCAATTGCCGCCAAAAGGGTAAGCGTTTCGATTCAAACATTTCCCTTTTTTTTCTTTCTTCCGTTGATGTAAAATGAGATGCAGATGAAAAAAATGTTCGTGTATATGTGGTATACTTGGGAGGACATTCTCACGGAATTGAATCGTCGTCGGTTGATCTGGATGCAGTGGCGGAATCTCATTACGATTTTCTTGGATCCTTCCTCGGAAGGTAAATGAGATCTTCTTTCTTCAGCTGAGCTTGTAGAGTAACATATATGGCGTTTTTATTTTATTTTAACATCTTGAATAAATTGTTTCTAAACAGTCATGAGCATGCTAGAGAGTCTATGTTTTACTCTTATACAAGGCACATCAATGGTTTCGCTGCGAATTTAGACGATAAAGTAGCAGCTGAGATTGCAAGTAAAACTTCATCCTCTTTCCCTTTCAATTTTTCTTCAGAAACTACTGCTTTCTTTTAACTGTGTCAATTTGTGTTGAATTCTTATTCAATAACAGGGCATCCTAAAGTAATTTCAGTGTTCTTGAATAAGGGAAGAAAACTACACACAACGCGATCATGGGAATTCCTTGGCTTGGAGCAGAGCGGTTTCGTTGCATCGAATTCAATCTGGAACAAAGCCAGATATGGTGAAGATACCATCATCGGAAACCTTGACACTGGTGAGACACTTTCAGATTCCCTTGGATCAGGCCGCAGATTCATTGGATCTGCATATTTCTTCAAACCAGCTTTGTTTTATAAGTTAACTTCGTCCCCATATGACGAAACTCATAAATAAATACAGATTGGATCTGGCATAGTAATAATTTTGAAATTGAATGCTTGAAATTAGGTGGCGTTTGGTTCGTAGGAATCTATTGGAATTAGCGGGAATTAGAATCCAATTCCACAACTTTCCCATGTTTGGTTCAAGTTTTCAAAGGGAATTGAAATCTCTCATGATTTCAACTTTTCATCAAATGAAGGAAAGTGAATTCCATCCATTCTATGAGGGAAAGTGAATTCCATCCATTCTATGAGGGAAAGTGAATTGTATCCATTCTATTCTATGATGGAATTCAATTCACTTGTTGGAGGGAATTGAAATTTGATCATACTACCATAATCAAACTTTTGGTAACTTTATTTATATATTGAATAAAATTTTTTTTTTATTATTTCGGGTCGGGTCGGGTTTCTAATTCATATATTCGGGTCGGATCGGATGAAACTTTATTTTGATCGGGTCGGGTCGGTTTTTTTAAGTGTGATATTCGAGTCGAGTCGAGTTCGGGTTTAGGGTGAAAAATACCCGACCCGACACGACCCGAATATATATATAATTTTACCTTATATATTTAGGAATAATTATAATAATACCCCTCTATATATAATTTGTTTTCAATTAAGTCACTTTTTTATTATTTCGAGTCGGGTCGGGTTTCTAATTCATATATTCGGGTCAGGTCGGGTGAAACTTTATTTTGGTCGGGTCGGGTCGGTTTTTTTTAAGTGTGATATTCGGGTCGGGTTCGGGTTTAGGGTGAAAAATACCTGACCCGACCCAAAAATATATAATTTTACCTTATATATTTAGGAATAATTACAATAATACCCTCTATATATAATTTTTTTTTCAATTAAGTCATTGTTTTTATTGAATAAAAATAAAATTTTTATTATTTCGGGTCGGGTTTCTAATTCATATATTCGGGTCGGGTTAGGTGAAACTTTATTTTGGTCGGTTCAGGTCTCGGATGGAGGTTTTCTTGTTCTCAGGTCGGGTCGGGTGGACCAAAAACCCGACACAACCCGGCCCATGGCCATCCCTAATTGGGATGATTTTAACTTATGATGTTTATTAACATGATTTTTATAATTTATTGAAATGAATAATTAATCAATAAAATTAAAATTTAATATTTTTTTTAAAATTTTATAATATATTGCTACATGTAATTTATAAAACAAACTAAAATTAAACAAAAAAATAAGAAGGACAATCATGTCATTTTACATTACTGAAATCAAATTCATCTGACATGTCTGCGAACCAAATAGAATATGGAATTAGATTCCAATTCAATTTCCTACCAACCAAACAGAATATAGAATTGGATTCTAATTCCTGATAGATTTCAATTCATTCACAGATTTCAATTCCCTCATAAACATTCCAACAAACTAAACGTCACCTTAGGATTTTGTTTCCAATAACGTTGGAATTAAGATAATGATGTAAAATAATAATTTAATCTGAAGGGCTGAGCGTTAGAAGAATTGGAGTCGTGACCGCTCCTTAAAAAAGTAATAAAAATTATATATTTAATTTCTATAAATTTAAAATTTTTAATTGAAGGCTGATTGATTATGATATCACTACAGCAAAATTGGCTTGTTGCGGCGTTTTTTTTACCTATAGCGGCAATTTTACGCGTCGGTAAAAACACATGCGGCGTTTTTACAAACGCCGCTAAAAGCGCCGCTGAAAATAGCGTCGCTAAAGTTTGCGGCGTTTTTCAAGAAAAAACGCCGCAATAGGTGTTGATATTTAGCGGCGTTTGATAGACAAATGCCACAATATATGTTGATATTTAGCGGCGTTTGGAAGACACACGCTGCAATAGATGTTGATATTTAGCGGCATTTGGAAGACAAACGCCACAGTAGGTTTCGATTTATAGCAGCGTTTTTCTCAGAAACGCCGCAGTAGGTGTTGATTTTTAGTGGCGTTTTTATCACAAACGCCGCAATAAGTGTTAAGGTTTAGCGGCGTTTTTAGCTTAAACGCCGCAATATGTGTTTGATTTGGCGGCGTCTTTAATACAAACGCCGCTAAAGATCGGTATATAGCGGCGTTTTAGAATACAAACGCCGCTAAATTACACATAATTTAACAGTTCTAAAAATTATGCTGAATGCCCCAAATCTGTTTTTTCAACCTGTTCCATTATCCAACAAACAAAACAACAATAACATCAAAATCTATATCCATAACAAGCAACATCAAATCCAATATAATAAATAAAAGTTTTCATTAACATAATATAAGTTCAGTGAAACACGGTCCAGTAACATTAACATAATGCTCATAACATAAATGAGTCTACGATAGTGGATTCTGAGGTTGCGTTTTCTGTATCATCAGCATCATATCATTGAGTCGTTTTTCAAATTATTGCCAATGACTAACAACATATCCCTCTTATTGTCGCCAAGTAAGGATCATAATCCATGAATCGTAATCCAACCCTATCATAAGCTCAAATAGACTCTATGTCATGCCAATTTATCCAAACTAACTTAACATCCAAGGACATATTCTTTTTAAACTTGTCACATACGAATTTTATCTTGGCGTACCAAGTAACATAGTTGAGCCTTAGCTCTTTATCATTCACATGGTTTCTTATCTTGGCTTACCTAGTAACATAGTTGAGCATTAACTCCTTATCATTCACATAGTTTTTATTCATGGATTTTCAGCACAATTTACCTTATTTTCAAAGAACATGTCATAAAATGTATTTTCACCACTGAAATTAACACATATTATGTTATTTTCATTCTTACGACTAACATAACATTAAAGCTTCACATAATGCATGCTTGCGTAGTACACATTATGAACACATAGAATTTATTATAACATATTTTATTTCATACTACATACGAAATTTATTTATTTCAAGATTTCATATCACACACATCATAGTCACATACTCATGAAACATAATATAATGTTCTATGGCGATAAAGAAGACCATCAGTTTCCTTTTCCCCCCAGTGTTCACTTGATTTAAAGGATAAAGAGGAACGAAGGCAAGTAAGTACCTTAGCTGCTCTTCCAAGGTTTAAGGACTCCAACAACTATAACAGCAACTATGATTAGGAGAATCAAAATGGCGATGCACATCCTCTTTCGTGTACTCTTCTGTCGATTCTTTGCTTTTTGAAGGACAACCGTCCCTGACTGGACATTACTGACTGTAGTTGAAACCTGAACAAGATTTCATTAACGCACAATGCCAAACAAAAACACACCACTCGACCTAATATGCATACTAATAAATACTTGGTAAACCACCCATTCTAAGAGATTTGAGAATATGAACAAACCTGACTATCGATGTTGTCTAAAATTTCTCCTTCTGCTTCAACAAGAACTGCAAAATCAAGGTAAATCTGACAATAGCAACCCCATTAGAAAAGTTAACTCGGTTTAGTCCATAATACATGCTAATGCGCATCTCACGTTGAATCAACTACTAAGAGAAAGAAAGCCTAACCTGGGTATCGCGAAAAGCTTCTCATTTTCGTCGCGTAATTTTTGTTCCGAGTCTGAAATCAGAGAGAAATCGAAGGAAACAAGGGAAGAAGGGTTAAGAAATGCTGGGTTGGATTTGGGATTTTACTTATCGACCGAAGAATGGTGTACTACTTGCGACGACGTTGGAGGCGAAGGAAGCTGGGCGCAGTGAAGGAGATGGCTTCTGTAATTGGCGTGAGGGAACGGATAATAGTGATGGAAAAGAGGGCTAGGGCTAGAGGAGAATTAAAACGGACTTTGCGGCGTTTAAATATACAAATGCCACTGAAGGGTAACCAATTACGGCGTTTTTAATTAAAAACGCAACTAAAGTACGCATCATTTGCGGCGTTTGTTAGAAAAACGCTGCTAAATTACTAATACTTTGCGGCGTTTCTACGAAAACGCCACTAAAGTACGAGGCTATAGCGGCGTTTTCATACGAATGCCACTAAAGTAGGAAAGGACGTAGCGGCGTTTTCATACAAACGTCACTAAAATATAAATATTTTGCGGCATTTTTTTATAAAAACGCCACTATATAATACACCTATTGCAGCGTTTGTAAAAAGTCGCCGCTATTGTAATAATCATTAGCGGCGTTTATATCTAAAAACGCCGCAAAATGTTTAATATATAGCGGCGGTTTTGGATACAAACGCCGCTAAATACCTTTATTTATATTAGATTAACATATTTTAAATATTTCATTTCTTCTATACATAACCTAAAGTTACAACCATACATTTTAATTAAAACAGAAGTACTTATGCATAAAACTACTTAACAACAAAATACATTATAATTTAGAAACATTGAAGTACTTATGCATAAAACTACTTAACAACAAAATACATTATAATTTAGAAACATTAAAGTACTTATGCATAAAACTACTTAAAAACAAAATACATTATAATTTAGAAACATTAAAGTACTTATGCATAAACAGTCTTCACCATATTGTTCAGTACAATTTAGTCTTCATTGCTCTTTCGTGGGAAAAGGACGTAGGAAAACTGTTTTCCTTGTTTGACGACGCATCGTTAAGTTTTTCCTCCGTGTAAATTCTATATGGAGAAACTCTTCATCCATTTCACCAAATAAATCTCCTACCTCCGGTTCACCAAGAAGACTCCTTGCGCGCTTCAGTGCTTCACTTGAAACAGATAACGACCCTCCACCTACAGTATAAAACTTGATTGGAGGTGCTTGGGAATTGAATCAAACATTAAAATATATTTAAATAGATGATATAAATGTTTACTTGGAGTAACAGTAGAGGCAACATCGTCTTCATTGAGGATCGATACTGCTTTTGCAATTGAAGATTCTTTCAACGCCACAGAGTTACCAAATTCGGTTCTAAACATAGGGTATTTTTCCATTTCTCTATCATCATTCTCAATACCCTTCGAAGATCCTACATGCGTACGATCTATGAAATTTGAGTGACCGTACAAAAAAGGAAATATAGCGGCATAAAGATTCATAGAATTTTACCTTCAAGTAGGAGATCGGCCATGGAAGGGTATGGAGCAATATGAGTTCTTGTCGAGTCATCATCGAGTTTCGACGGCGAAACCGGACCGATAGCCTCCCAGCGATAATTTGATCCATCGTCAGAGCAAAGACGCCACGTAGACATTCCGACGATAATTTCTCTTACTCAAGGCAATACCTGCTCTTTTTTTCTCAAATATGTTAGCTTTCTGGGTTTTCCCCATTTTCAGAATACCAACCAAAACAAAATTGAAAAAGATCAGGAGCTAAGATAAGAGGGATCAAACCGTGGAATTGTGTTATAGTTCGTCGGTGAGAGGGCCGATTTGGTCGCCGGGATAGACAAAAGACGACGTCGCTTGGAATCGTGTGAGGGTTGTTGTTGTACCAGAGAAGAAACTGTGAGGGAAGAAGAGTTGAAATGATTTTAGGGTTTGGGTGGGAGAAAATGGAGGATAATATATTTAACATTTTGCGGCGTTTTTACAAAACGCCACTATATCACATATTTTTGCGACGTTTATACAATAAGCGTCGCTATATTACACTATATTGCGGCGTTTTTAGCTAAAATGCCGCTAAATATCTACTATATTGCGGCGTTTTACTATAAACGCCGTTATTGTTTAACCTTTATGTGGCGTTTGTCTAAAAACGACATAAAAACTATTATTAATTACGGCGTTTGTTGAAAAAACGCTACTATATACCATCCTATGGCGCCGTTTTTCACAAAAACGCCGTTATATTTATACTATTTTGCAGCGTTTTCACAAAAAAACGCCGCTAAAGTCTCAATTTGTGGCGTTTGAAATGAAAACGCTGCTATATGTAATACTTTTGTGGCGTTTTATCATAAAACGCCGCTACAGAACACTAGTGTATACATTTTGATTTTCCTAATCCATAGCCCAGAGATGCATTCTTGACATGTTCATGCATGACATCCAAACCCTTTATTATTATTATTATTTTACTTATTTTTGCCAACCACGTAGTCTACTGTGCTTAAGGAAAACTGTGAAGTACAGAATTGCTTGGAACCCTTAAAATAGGTGGATAAGATTGAATATTAGTGCTCCAAAACAAGAAACCGTAGCACATATTTGCTTGTGTTTTAGTAAGGGTTTTGACTTAGTCTTACATAGCCTTGAACGCATGCTGAATGGGACAATTATTTTTCATGGGAAGGTGTTTGGTCCGAATCAAAAAGCTTCAGTGATGATGGGTATGGACCGATTCCTTCAAAGTGGAAGGGAGTTCGTCAAAATTACAAAGATGTTGGATTTCACTGCAACAGGTCTGTTCTCTTTTTTTTCCCTTTCTCCCCTACCCCACCTTTCAACCCACGCCCATGAGGGATTTGATGAGATAAGACAAATAGTAAATTATTTGAATTTAATTCGATCAAAATTTGATCAATACTTAATTTAAATAAATTTAACTCAAATTTTTAACTAGGAGGAAAGGGTTATTTAGGATTTAGGTTCGAGTTTGAGTTCGTTGTTGAATTTGACAATTTTAAATTTACAAATCAAACTTAACTTTAAATTTTGTAAGTAGAGTCAAACTAAACAATATTTGAACTCAATTTGGATGCTAAAACAGCCCGTACCCATTGACTTTACTTTTAGTAACCATCGGTGTTTGATCTCTAGATCGGGTACTACAAAAATAAGAACGACTGTTTTAATTCAATTTGCTTCATTCATAAATGTTAGGATTCAAACTCTTAATATTCTTAAGGGATCTAGAATTAATTTGCTCCATTCACAAATGTTAGGATTCAAACTCTTAATATTCTTAAGGGATCTAGAATTAATTTGATCCATTCACAAATGTCATGATTCGAACTCTTAATCTTGCTTAAGGGATTTAGAATTCAATGACTCTTCATTTTCTTTTCAAGTTCTTGCATACGACACTCCTCTAAATGCATAAAAAAACGTATAAAGTACTGAACATATTTGTGCCACACAAATGTCTATATCCGGCACTCACACTTCCCTGTAGCATAGATTCCAAAGAGGTTGCAGTTTAGGAACAGTAAAAAACTGTATATGTTGAAATCTGAATCCAAACTTATTGAATGTCACCTCCTAAAGGTAATTTAGATGTACATGCATGCGTGCACTGCTACACTTGCAACTTGCAAGTGCATAAATTTCGTTCATTCAAAAACAGCTTTCTCTAGTTCTAATATTCGCTTGCTGTCATTGTTCAGATCTGTTTTTCCCCTTTTATCTTTTGGGTTTAAATGTTACTTTAATCAAGCTACTCTCTTATTATGGTGTCTTTTCGATCCTGGAAAAGAGCTATTGCGCCTTTTCCTGGAGGTATTTTAGGTATTTAAGTTTGTTTGTCAATGGAAGTATGTTTTCTCCTTGTATTTCTAAACCATGTTAGCACCTAAATTGCTGGATTTATGCTTGAAGGAAGCTAATCGGAGCAAGGTACTTCAACAAAGGCTATGCTGCCATTGTTGGCAAACTCAACTCATCATTCGATACACCACGTGATAAAGAAGGTCATGGAATGCATACCTTATCGACTGCTGGGGGTAACATGATAGCCAAGGCAAGTGTTTTCAGCTTTGGTAAAGGGACCGCAAAAGTTGGATCGCCTAGGGCCAGAGTAGCAGCATACAAGGTGTGCTGGACACCAGTTTTGGGAAATCAGTGTTATGATGCAGATATATTGGGTGGTTTTGATGTGGCCATTCATGATGGTGTCAATGTGCTGTCTGTGTCGCTGGGAGGAGAACCCACGGCCTTTTTCAATGATAGCGTTGTGATCGGTTCTTTTCATGCTATCAAGCATGGAATTGTTGTGGTCAGCTCGGCTGGGAATTTAGGACCTGCTGATAGCACTGTCTCCAACGTTGCACCATGGCAGATCACGGTTGTAGCCAGCACCATGGATAGAGAGTTTTCTAGTATTGTTGTCCTCCGCAACAATATGCGCTTCAAGGTAACATTCATCCTCCCTTCAAATGAGTAGCAACATAATTATCCAATGGAATACAGAATTAAACACAAAAATAGAGAGAAAGTAAAAACTTAAGATTGTCGGTTCATAAAATGCTTCAAACTTATCAATACTTATTTACTTTCTGAGGGACAAAGTTTACCAGCTAAAGTTTTGCCTGGCAAGAAGTTCTTCCCACTTATCAGTGTAGCAGATGCTAAGTTGACGAATGCCTCGATTGAAAACGAGCAAGGATAGAACACTTCTAAATAGTGGTACCTTGGTTTCAGTTATACCAACTGTTTTAACACCCTTCAGCCTGTAATAGTTGAATCCTTACCTGTCCATGTGTTCCGTACATATACATGCTATTTGCATACATTATGCAGAACATTATGTCAGGCTGGTGCCATTGATCCTAAAAAGGCGACAGTAAAGATCTTGGTTTGTCTCCGAGGGAAGAATGTAAGAGTGGACAAGGGTCAGCAAGCAGCTCTGGCTGGCGCTGTTGGCATGATTCTTGCTAACAATATTCTCACAGGGAATGAAATTATCGTCGACGCTCATCTCCTCCCAGCTTCACATATCCAGTACACTGATGGTCTTGCTGTTTTGGCTTACATTTATTCAACAAAGTAAGTGTGAGAATCAATAAATATGTTACTTTTAGCTTATGTAACAATAGTATTATGAATTCATGGACTGCAAATGAACAGGCAACCCATGGCTTGTATTACACCCGCAATGACCCGAATTGGCAAAAAGCCAGCCCCGTTCATGGCTGCATTTTCATCGAAGGGACCCAATACCATCACTCCTGAGATCCTCAAGGTACTTGCTACTAGGAACGACAATTTATTTTTCTTTTCCCTTCCAATTATTCTGCTAAATTGTACCTGATACTCTGTACTTCATATTCTGTATGCAGCCTGATATCACTGCACCGGGTGTTAGTGTAATAGCGACCTATACCGAAGCAGCAAGGCCAACAAATGAAGCTTTTGACAAACGCGGAGTTAAGAATTCAACTCCGTATCAGGCACTTCGATGTCATAGACTCATATCCTCATGTTTCAGGCATTGTTGGACTTCTTAAATCCCTTTATCCCAACTGGAGTCCCGCTGCAATCAAATCAGCTATTATAACCAGTGGTAATAAACCTGTTCCTAAAACAATAAACATTCGGTTTCGATTTATTGAAATTTCATTCAGATTATGATTGCATAATAATCCCTAACCTATTTGCCCCCGATATTGCAGCAACCACGTTGGATAACTCGCATAAGCCGATTCTAAATGCATCATATATCAAAGCCGGACCCATTCAGCTATGGAGCAGGACATGTATAACCAAACCATGCCATGGATCCGGGACTTGTTTACGGCTTAGCCGCTACGGATTACCTAAAATTTCTATGCACATTGGGGTACAACGAAACACTGATAACACTGTTCTCACCGAAACCCTAAAAGTGCTGCGGATCAATCAATCTTTCCAACTTCAACTACCCTTCAATCACTATCCCTAAACTTGTCCGATCCATTTCAGTGTCTGGGACTGTTAAATACGTAGGATCACCAGGCACTTACAGAGCTCAAGTGCGGAAACCAATCGGGATATCCGTTTACGTGAAGCTGAAAATGTTGAAGTTCAAAAAGGTTGGCGAAGAGAAGACATTCAAAGTTACCCTGACAGTTAACAAAGCTCGTGCAGTTAAGGAATATGTATTTGGGCAGCTGATATGGTCGGATCTTGTACACTATGTTAGGAGTCCTATAGTAGTGAAGGCAGCCTAAACTATAAAGGACGTTAAAGACAATAGATTGAGCTAGCTTTAAGTTTTAATACCTGGATTTTGTCCTTTGTACCTTTTATTTGCTTTCAGCTTGGCCTTCAATGTGTTTTATATTATTCTTCGAGGCCTTTGCTGTAATATTTGACCAAAACAATAATTATTGACAAAAGAAGAAATCCAGTAGGTCTGAATGTATGTTTTAATCCTTATCGTTTAATTATCTAAATAGTAATAATTAAATTATCTATCGTTAAATATGAACGAAAATAATAATGTGATAGTTAATGAAAATTAATATAATTGTACATTTAGTTTTTTATAATTTACATATTTTATCAATGCAATCTTAATTATATTGAATGATTTTAACTATGATACTTAATTGGTATCATTTAGATGATTAAATGATACGATTGATTAAATTAATGTATCAATTATTAGAATAGAATCATCCTCTAAGAACAACAATGATTCCTTGTATTTTATTTGTGTGATTATCATTAGTTTTTTAAAATATGATATATGGGTCGTTTCTCTTAAGTTATCTAATTGTTTCTTAGAAGTTCAATTTTCTATGTCGACTCTTTCTCTGGTTCTCATTTATGGGCTTTCACTAATATATATTTTTGAAAAGTTTGGTTCTATTAAGCAACGTAATATGAATTTTCTGGTATTTTTTGCTAGAGAGCTTGTCTTTGCCAATCACAGAGCTAAAGGGTGCATTGTCACCATTTGTATAATCTGATTAGGCGTTTTTTTAAAGGGGATCTTTGTATCCAATTAAGAATTTACGATACTCTACGTACCCGACGAGACTATGGTCTCGTTAAAAAGCCTCATTAGTCTTAAAAGGCCCTTAATTCCTTTATTAATCATGACAGTGTGTTAGTATTTCGAATGTTGAGACAATGAAGAGTTGCATCCCTATGAACCTTTCCTACTTCAAGTATATTTGCATATGATACTCGATATAACCATTTTTGCAATATTGTTTTCCCAATGACATTGTGTTACTGCTGTTCCCTGTGTAAGTAAAGTATATGTTATGGCTGCATGCAACTAGCATAAGTAAGTTCTTTTCGTTGGGGAAGACTGCTATCGGATAGAGAAAAATCGCAACTGATAATTTGAGAAAATAAAAATGAAGATAAAATAGACACAAAATTTACGTGGAAAACCCCTAAATAATATAGGGTAAAAACCACGGGCAACGGTAGAAGAATTTCACTATGAGAAAATAGGAATTACAACTTATCTCTATCTACCAAGGAGAAAACAATGATAATTTTCTCTTGATAAAAAGGAGAAAACAACTCTCAAGAAACTCTCTAAATTCTCTAGTATTTGGAGAAAGCTAGAATGATTTGGGATGATTTTGAAGCTAAATGAGCCATGGTATTTATAGTTGAAGCTTAAGGACTAATTTATAAATACCCTAAATTACAATGACCAAATGTCATTATCCCATTGTCCAAAATTCAACTAAAAATCCATGCTAACTTTAGGTGCCCTTAAAAGTGTTTGACAATTTTAATTTTTTTTTATATATAACTTTCCACCGAAAGTTATCTAGATTTTTCAACAATCTTGCACTTGAAGATTTGATTGGAACAATCATATCTTCACACCATTCTTTCTACCTTGTACCTTCATGTTGCTTATATTTCTGTCAGGCCACAAGATGATCGACACCAGGTAAATTTATCAACATTGATTGCCTTCGTCATGAAACCTGCTATGTTGTTTTTGGTATGGATCTTCTGCATATCTACCGTCATTCTTCCACCTTTTCACAAAGGAAATGGTACTGAACTCGTATGTGCTTTGTCATTGAATGACTGGATTCCTTGCTAGATGCAAGGCGCTTTGACTGTCACAAAACAAAGAGACATACTTTTGATTGTGCCCAAGCTCCTCCAATAGCATCTTCAACCAAATTGCTTCTTTACTGGCTTGTATAGCTACTACATATTCTGCCTCTGTTGTGGATGTAGCCACAACTGACTGCAATTTTGAAACCCAACTTACAGCTCCACCAGCAACTTTAAACACATATCCTGTAGTAGATTTTCTTTTATCCAAATCCCCTGCATAGTCAGAATCTACATACCCATTAATTAGTAAGTTTGATCCTCCATAACATAATGCAACATTTGAGGTCCCTTTGATGTATCTCAGGATCCTCTTTACTGTATTCCAATGCTCTTTGCATAGATTCTCCATGTACCGACTAACCACTCCCACTGCTTGCACAATGTCTGGTCTTGTGCATATCATAGTGAACATTAAACTTCCTACTGCCGATGCATACGACACTCGAGACATCTTCATCCTCTCTTCTTCACTGCTATGACTCATACTAGAGGATAATTTGAAGTTAATAGGAAGAGGGGTAGAAATTGGCTGACAATCTTGCATGTTGAATCGTGACAATATCTTCTTCAAGTAATTCTTTTGTGAAAGTCAAATCTTCCTATTACTTCTGTCTCGGTGAATTTGCATCCCTAGAATCTTGTTTGCTGATCCCAAGTCTTTCATTTCAAATTCCCTAGCCAGTTGTGCCTTTAATTCTTCAATATGATCTTTGTTGGGTCCTGCAACCAACATGTCATCCACATACAACAACAATATAACAAAATCGTTATCACAAGACCTCTTGAAATAAGCACAAGGGTCTGCATTAAGTCTGCTGTATCCAAGGCACATAACGAAGGAATCAAATCTCTTATACTAACACCTCGGCGCATGCTTTAGACCGTACAGAGATTTGTTCAACCTGCAAACCAAGTTCTTCTTTTCTTTTTCTTCAAAACCTTCAGGCTGGAGCATGTAAATTTCTTCTTCAAGATTTCCAAGAAGAAAAGCTATTTTAACATCTAGCTGCTCTAGATGTAAGTTCAATGTAGCACACATTGCCAAGACTACTTGAACTGTTGTTAGTCGAACCACAGGAGAAAAAATTTCATTGAAATCAATACCTCCTTTTTGAGCATATCCTTTGACAACCAGTCTTGCACGATACCTCTCCACTTAATCGTCACCATTTCACTTGATTTTGAAGACCCATTTGTTACCAATTGGCTTCCTTCCTTGTGGTAGTGGCACAAGGTCCCATTTATTATTTTTATAAAGGGATTCGATTTCTTCTTGCATCACCATCATCCATAGTGAAGCATCTGAGCTTTTTATTGCCTCTTGGTATGTTGATGACTCACCGTCCTCTGTTAAAAGGTAGTATGCAACATTTCATTCTATAAAATAATCTGAGTGCCAATTGGGACATCTTCTCACACGATCTGATTGGCGAGTTATTGGAGCTTCAGAACTCTCTGGTTCTTGTTCACCATGTGTTGGTTCTGCTTCAGAAGAATCTCCTTGTTCAACCTCATTATCCATATGTATCTGTGTAGTCTCTGACTTTTCAGCGCTATCATCGTATTCTTTTCTTTGTAGTTTATCTTCTAAAAAGATAGCATCCCTGCTAATGATCACTTTGCGGGCAGTGGGATCCCACAAGCGATACTCTTTTACTCCATCAGCATATCCCAAGAATTTGCATTTCCTAGATTTTGGATCCAGCTTTGAGATTTCTTGGGAGTTATATATCACGTACACAATACTTCCAAATACATAGAGGTTTGAATAATCAGTTGGTTTACCAGTCCACATCTCCATTGGTGTCTTCAGCTCTATTGTAGTTGATGGAGCTCGATTCACCAAATAACAAGCGGAATTGACTGCTTCTGCACAGAATTATTTTTCTAGGCATGCATCCCTCAACATTTCTCTTGTTCTTTCTAACAATGTTATGTTCATCTGCTCTGCCACTCCATTTTGTTGAGGAGTGTTTGCCACTGTGAACTGTCTTTTGATGCCTTCTTTCATACAAAAGTCATCAAATTCTTCACTTGTGTATTCTTCTCCATTATCTGTTCTGAAACACTTGATCTTATTCCCAAAATCAAGTTCCACTCGCGCTTTGAAGTTTTTGAAAGTTGAAAACACGTCTGACTTCTTCTTAATAGGGTACACCCAACATCTCCTGGAGTAGTTATCAATAAATGAGACAAAATATTTTGCTCCACCTAGGGATGTAACTGGTTCTTGCCATACTTCAGAGTGAACCAATTCTAGAACACTTTTGCCTCTAGAATTTGATGTGTTGAATTTCAACCGGTGCTGTTTACTTGTTATGCAATGCTCACACAAAGTAAGTGATACATTTGTTAAGCCTGGACGTAGCTTTTGCTCCACTAGGACTTTCATTCCTTGTTCTGACACGTGTCCAAGTTTTTGATGCCATAGTATTGCAGAATCTGAACTACAAGAGGCAACATAGGCTTCTACTTCTTGCAAAGTCTCTCCCTTCAGCATGTACAAGTTTGCAGCTATCTTTTCGCCTTTCAGCACCACAAGCGCTCCACAGAACACCTTCATGATTCATTTTCGTGTTTCAATCTTGCTTGTATTATTATCCAACAATCCGTACGATAATAAACTTTTCTTCAGGCCTTTCACGTGCCGCACATCTCGAACAACTTTAATTGTTCAATCATACATCTTCAATTTGATGGTTCCCACTCGAATAATCTCTAAGGCATGATCATTGCAACTATACACAGATCCTCCTGAGACAGGTTAATAATGATAGAACCATTCTCTTCTTGAGGTCATATGATATGTTTCTCTCGAATCAATGAGTCATATATCTGCATATCTCTTTCTACATTCCACAGTTGTTGATGCTTCACAGCATAGAGCATCTCCATCATATGAAGTGTTTGCGGTATTGCCTTGTGGATTGGAGTTTTTATTTAGACTCCAACAATCCTTCTTCAAGTGACCCTTCTTTCCACAGTTTGGTGAGATGATCTCATATCTCCTTAGATGTCTTCTTCTCCTCGATGCTTGACAATACTTCATCTGCTAATGCTAGATGAAATTTTACCATAGCATTCCCGTCCATATCGATCCATTTATTGTCATCTGTGAAATCTACTGGCCTTTCACTGATAGCTGCTAGACAACCGTCTTTCCTCAGGATAGCCTTCATCTTCAATTTTCACAATGATAAATTTCTCCCATTGAATTTTTCAATATCAAATTTCGTTGTCATAACTTCTATTACAGATAGCTCCCACTATTTCACTATCGTGAATAGTTCTCTAGAACCTTCAAAGAATGTGTAATACCTTCTTACTTTCTTATGTTGGAGGATCCACCTTTTGGTGGCAACCACAAAGACAATAAGTAGATATTACACACTCAAATCTGGCTTGGATACCAATTGTTACGGAAGACGGCTATCGGATAGAGCAAAAATCGCAACTGATAATTTGAGAAAATAAAAATGAAGATAAAAGAGACACAAAATTTACGTGGAAAACCCCTAAATAATATAGGGTAAAACCCACGGGCAACGGTAGAAGAATTTCACTATGAGAAAATAGGAATTACAACTTCTCTCGATCTACCAAGGAGAAAACAATGATAATTCTCTCTTGATAAAAAGGAGAAAACAACTCTCAAGAAACTCTCTAAATTCTCTAGTAATGGGAGAAAGCTAGAATGATTTGGGATGGTTTTGAAGCTAAATGAGCCAGAGTACTTATAGTTGAAGCTTAAGGACTAATTTATAAATACCCTAAATTACAATGACCAAATGTGATTATCCCATTGTCCAAAATTCAACTAAAAATCCATGCTAACTTTTAGTGCCCTTAAAAGTGTTTGACAATTTTAATTTTTTTTTATATATAACTTTCCACCGAAAGTCAACTGGATTTTTCAACACTTTTTGCTCCTGCAGGAGTTGGAAAATCATGTCTTCTTTTGCAATTCACCTACAAACGATTTCAACCTGTTCATGATTTAACGATTGATGTCGAATTCGGAGCCAGAATGATCGGCATCGATGACAGGTCAATAAAGCTTCAAATCCGGGATACGGTTTGTTTAGCTTCTGAATGTTTTGGTTTAAAGTAACACCCCATGGGATATATCTGTGCTATTGGACCCTTATTTGTCAATTGGGTTATTAAATTTCACAATGTTTCTCTAACGAAGTACCCCAACGCTATATCGTAGGTTCAAAATTTATTATCATGTAATATTATCGTTATTTTCTATTTTTATATTCTAGTTTTGCTGTTTGATTATGATCATATTAGTTTTATCTTATTATGTTCAGATTTTGTTTTTGATTCACTATAATATATTTTTAAAGAGAAAAAAACTTTAATCCCTAAATTTAAATAATTTTTTAAATTTAATCCTTGAATTTTGCTTTGATATATTAATCCATAAATTTAATATTTTTTCTTCATTTTAATCAGATGGCACTTCGATAATATGTCACATAATATGATTAAAAGGATTAAAAATAAGTTAAAAATACAAGTTAAAGGACCAAAGTCCACCCTTTAAAACATTTAAATTCAAATGGTAAAGGCCTACTTTTGGTAGCCGGAGCCGGATTTCTTTCTCATTTCCATCCTATCGGGGACACCTTTCCAAGACGGACATTGGGTTCTGGGGAATTCCCACCACTTGGAGGGAGTGGCCTCAGATTCCGACGGTATATGCTACTCTTCAAACTTGATGTTATTTAATAAAATAATTATTTATTTGTCTATAAAATAATATATTTCAAAGTTATTTGCATGCTCGTATATAAACATAAATCTCTCATGTATTTTTTTTTTCAACAAGAGAGAAAATTATGTAAACTTCATGGAAGGCAAGCAAAGTAGACCAAACATCTCTTAAAGTCTTCTGTACAGAAACGGTCTTCCTTTATCTTCTTGTTTGAAACTTGGCCTTGATAACTTCCGTTTGCTGCTTCCTGGAAATAACCCCAAGTTCATAAACAAAAGAAGGAGAAATTTCTACCAACCCAGAAACTATAAACCACGTGATTTTTCTTCTGGTGAAACTATATATTTTCTAATAAATATACGGCGAGATAAAACTATTTCATTTTCTTTAATTATAATAAGGTATTTAACAGACGCCTTTTTCCCCTCTTCTCGCTCGGCTTTTCTCTTAGGGGGACGAATTTTTGGTTATTAATATTTTTCAATACGATAAGCATGGAGATGTTACTTCAAGGATTTAAACCCTGAAACTGAAGTACCGATAGAAGAGTCTTAACCACTATGCCATAGGGATGTTGGCAATTATCAATAAATTCCTATTGAACAAAACAAAGTGATCATTATTTATTTTTGGTAAATTACCTTTTTAGTGAGAAAAAACAATTTATGAAAAAACTTATATATATATATATATATATATATATATTGTTTTAGAATGTTTTTACATAAATTTTCCAACACAATTTAGGGGTTTTTGAATTATTTTATTAAGAATTATTTGTAGAATAATTTAGGGTTAAGTACACAAATGGTCCCCGACTATAGAATAATGCTTTATTAAGTCTCTCGACTATTAAAAGTTATAAAATAGTCATTCGACTATAGTGTGTTTTCTTTGTTCAGACCATCAACTATTAAAAGTTATAAAACGATCACCGGACTATTTGTTATGTTCCAAACTCGTCATTTTCTGTTAAAAATTGGCATTATTATGAGCTGAACGTTAACATACTGTCTGTAACATGACAAAATCTGTTATCAGAATCTCAAGCAACTATCATATCTCTGTCATCATATTAACGTCAACCGCCAATTTTTTAACGAAAAATGACGAGTTTGGAACATAATGAATAGTCGAGTGATCATTTTGTAACTTTTAACAGTTGAGTGACTTAATAAAATAATATTTTATAATCAAATAATTATTCTATAACTTTTAATAGTAAAGAGAATTAATAAAACAATATTCTATAGTTGAAACCATTTGTATACTTTATTAAGTTAATTAAAAGAAATAGATTTTTATAAAAAAAAAAACATAGATTTAAAAATTTAATGATAAATTTATCGGCGAGAGTATTAATAATTGTCAATATCCTTATGACGAGAATGTTGTCTTTTAAATTCAATCCATGAAGATATATAATAAAAAATAATATATATTGATTTTACGTTATTTTTATTCTTCTTTAATTCATCGCAGGAATATTTTTTAGATTAGAACATTAAAGAGATATAAAAATAATTTAGATTGATTTCACACTAATCATAACATAGAAATTACAAATTAAATCAAGATAAAGTTACACGCTGATAATATAAATTATAATAAAGGAAAGTTACAGTGACATGGTAATATTAATAGCATAAAACGCTTATCCCGGCCGGAGGATCTGGGACTCCGACTTAGCCATTATTCCGCTTTGTTGGGGCTGGCGCCGGGATACCATTCCTGCCTGGAGGATCTCCTTTCCGCAGACTCCGACGTGCGGAACTTAAACGGACTAGATTTTCTGTCAGTTGATCTTTAAAGAATAATTATCATGTTTATTAACTGAAGCCAAAGAGAATATAGTTGAAATATTCGATGCACCTTGAAGTCGCTTCAATAACAACGGTTTAGAAAAGAGAAAATGAAAATAACAAACCTAACCTTGAATAGCTGAGAAGTTGAGAATTCTTGCTTCAACCAATAGAGATCCCGAAGTCGCCATTGATAAAAGTATGGAGAAAAGAATCAACGAATACACAACTCTATTACTGATCTTCTTCTTCATTGTTTAGTCTCATGTTCATGGTTTCATCAATTCCAGGCTAAGTTTTATATATACAAATACATATATGGAGACAGATAAACGTAAACCTCCCTCTACCTAATAAAGAGTTGACTTTGATAGCTTTCATTTTCTACTTCCTTGAAATGATCAAGAACAGAAAAAAAACAAATTCTACCAACCAAAAACTTCAAACCACTTATTTTTCTTCTTCCAAGTTGACTTTTATATATACAATGATAAATAGAAATGAAGTGAGAAACCTCTCATTTTCCATTGGGAATGAATAAATATAAAACGGCTGGATTTGAATAAGTTTATTATGTAACAATCAACATGTTGAAATATTTGACGCATATATTGAAGTCGCCTCAGTTGGCCACTTGGCTTACATTAACTCAACAAAGTCGGTGTGAGAATCAATAAATATGTTACTTTTAGCCTATGTAACAATAGTATTATGAATTCATGGACTGCATATGAACAGGCATCCCATGCTCGTATTACACCCGCAATCACCCGAATTGGCAAAATGCCAGCCCCGTTCATGGCTGCATTTTCATCAAAGGGACCCAATACCATCACACCTGAGATCCTCAAGGTACTTACTACTAGGAACTACAGTTTATTTTTCTTTCCCCCTTCCAATTATTCTACTAAATTGTACCTGATACTCTGTACTTTATATTCTGTATGCAGCCTGATATGATATCACTGCGCCGGGAGTTAGTGTAATAGCTGCCTATACTGAAGCAGAAGGGCCAACAAATGAAGCTTTCGACAAACGCCGAGTTAAGTTCAACTCTGTCATGTCCTCATATTTCAGGCATTGTTGGACTTCTTAAATCCCTTTATCCCAATTGGAGTCCTGCTGTAATCAGATCAGCTATTATGACCAGTGGTAATAAACCTGTTCCTGAAACAATAAACATTCGGTTTCTAGTTATTGAAATTTCATTCAGATTATGACTGCATAATAATCCCTAACCTATTTGGCCCCGATGTTGCAACAACCACGTTGGATAACTCGCATGAGCCGATTCTAAATGCATCATACATCAAAGCCAGACCATTCAGCTACGGAGCAGGACATGTACAACCAAACCATGCTTACGACTTAGCCGCTACAGATTACCTAAAATTTCTATGCACATTGGGATACAACGAAACACTGATATCACTGTTCTCACCGAAACCCAACAAGTGCCGCGGATCAATCAATCTTTCTAACTTCAACTACCCTTCAATCACTATCCCTAGACTTGTCCGATCCATTACAGTGACTAGGACTGTTAAAAACATAGGATCACCAGGCACGTACATAACTCATGTGCGGAAACCAATCGGGATATCCGTTTACATGAAGCCTACGAAATTGAAGTTCAAAAAGTTTTGCAATTCAAAGTTACCTGAAAGTTAACAAAGCTCATGCAGTTAAGGGATATGTATTTGGACAGCTGATATGATCGGATCGTATAAACTATGTCAGGAGTCCTATAGTAGTGAAGGCAGCCTAAACTATAAAGGATGTTAGAGACAATAGATTGAGTTATCTTTAAGTTTTAATACCTGGATTTTCCCTTTGATTGCTACCTCTTATTTGGTTTCGGCTTGGCCTTCAAAGTGTTTTATATTATTCTTCGAGGCCTTTGCTGTAAGATCTGATCAAAACAATAATTATTAACAAAAGAAGAAATCCATTAGGTCTCTAGATGTGTGTTTTAATCATCTATCGTTTAATTATCTGAATAGTAATAATTAAATTATCTGTCTTTAGATACGAATGAAAATGGTGATGTGACGTTTGACAATTAATAAAAATTAATATAATTTTACATTTGATTTTTGTTATTTACATTTTTTATTAATTCAATCTTAATTTTATTGACTGATTTTAACGATGAGACTTAATTGGCATCATTTAGATGATTAAATGATATGATTGATAAAATTAATGTATCAATGATTAGAATTGAATTATCATCCCCAGATATTTTGATACTGGAACCTCTGACTTCTAAGAACACAACAATTCTTTTAAATACTGAATTAATGTAATTAGAGCAATTATCATTAATTTTTTTAAAATATGATATTTGGGTTGTTTCTCATAAATTATCTGATTATTTCTTAGAAGTTCAATTTTCTGTGTCGACTCTCTCTAGTTCTCATTTGTGGGCTTTCTCTAATATATACTTTTGAAAAGTTTGGTTCTATTAAGCAACATCATCTGAATTTTCTGGGGTTTTCTTTGCTAGAGAGCTTGTCTTTTCCAATCACAGAGATAAAGGGTGCATTGTCACCATTAATCTGATTAGGCCCTTAATTCCTTTATTAATTATTACAGTGTGTTAGTATTTCAAATGTTGAGAAAATGAAGAGTGAAATTGCATCCTTATGAAACTTTCCTACTTTAAGCACTTTTGCATATGATACTCAATATGACCATTTTTGTAATATTGTTTTCCCAATTACAATGTGCTAGTGGTGTTCCCTGTGTTGAAGTAAAGCATATGTTATGGCTACATGCTACTAGCATAAGTAAGTTCTTTCTGCTCCTTCAGGAGTTGGGAAAACATGTCTTCTTTTGCAATTCACCGACAAACGATTTCAGCCTGTTCATGATTTAACGATTGGTGTCGAATTCGGAGCCAGAATGATCGGTATTGACGACAAGTCAATAAAGCTTCGAATCTGGGATACGTATTGTTTTTCCTCTCTTTTTTAGCTTCTGAATGTTTTAGTTTAAAGTAACATCCCATGGGATATTTGTATGTGTTCTTGGACCCTTATTTGTCAGTTGGGTTATTAAATTGCAGAGTGTTGCTCTAACGAAGTACCCCAATGGTATATCGCAGGTTCGAAATTTCTTATCATGTAACACTGTCGTATATCCGGTTGGCCAGTGCATGATCATTTTGTAAGGCCAAGCTTTTGGACTAGTTCATAGATGATACAGTTCCTCTACATCATGTATGATTGATAATCAGGAGGGAGACTTCCTCTACATCATATATGATACGACACTCTGATAGTATGTCACATAATATGGTTGAAAAGGCTAAAAATAAGTTAAGAATACAAGTTCAAGGTCAAAAGTTCACCCTTTAAAACATTAAAATTCAAATAGTAAATGCCTACTTTTGGTAGCCGGAGCCGGATTTCTTTCTCATTTCCATCCTATCGGGGATAAATGTCCAAGACGGACATTGGGCTTTGGGGAATTCCCAACATCTGGAGGGAGGGGCTTCAGATTCCGACGGTATATGGCACTCTTCAAACTTGCTGTTATAAAACAATATATAAAATAATTATTTATTTGTCTATGAAAGAGTATGATTTGCATGCTAGTATTTGAGTATTATGTTAGTTGTTATGTGGTCAAAACCGGAAATCTTAAACCGACTGGGTTGTTCGTCATCGGGTATTCTTAAAGAACAATTATCATATATATTAAATGAAGCCAAAATAGAAGAGATATAGCAAACCTTGGATAGTTGAGAAGTTGGGAATTCTTGCTTCAGCCAACAGAGAGCCCGAACTCGCCATTGATAAAAGTATAGAGCCCAGAAGCAACGAATACACAATTGCATAATTCTTCTTCTTCTTCATCTTCATTGTTGAGTTTCAGACTCATGGTTTCATCAATCCCAGGCTGATTTTTATATATACTAATGCATATATGGGGCGTTTTTCCCGAAAAATCACCGGTGATCGGTATATTTATCGATCTAATACCGGTCAGACTATATTTCCTGATCTAACACCCTTAACAGTAAAGCGTGCCCCCTGAACCACGTTATATGGTGATTTGGCATCACGTGGGGTAAGGCGTGTGCCCTGAACCGCGATATATGCTGACATGGGATACACGTGGGTATAGCACGGATTAGGGGTCGCGCCTTACCTGTGTATCTGCCACGCGTCAGAAAGGCGCGCCTCCTGCCCCGCGCTATATGTTTAATTACCCCCATACCCCGACGCTTCACACCCAATCCTCCCTATAAATACCCCCATCCTCAATCACTTTCATCACACCAAATTCTCTCAATTTCTCTCAAATTCTCTCAATTTCTCTCAACTTCTCTTAAATACTCTTATATTCTCTGTTTAAGGTATATTTTATTATATTTTTAATATTTTGTATTTAATTTATTTAAGTATTTTAATTTATTTAATATTTTACTTATATAATTTTTTTGCAGATATATAATGGAAGGCAGTTTACTTCGCTTAGATAGAAATCATATATCTCAACACTTTGCTGATACGGTAACATTTTAACATTTTTTTAATTTAAATTATTAGTAATAATTTGTTGATTTATTTAATGCATGATTATTAGATTAAGAATTAATTTTTGTAATTATTTATTTTTAGGAGAAGGACCGTGTATTAGATCCTTTTATTAAGAACCTTAAGTTAGTGATACCTAGCCGTGTCTTGCCGTATTTAGTAGAGGTTGTATTTGATTACATAGTTAGATATCAGGGCAACTGTAAGATAGAACTGGACCTTATCTCTGTCTTAGTAGAGCGGTGGAGGCCAGAGACCCACACATTCCATCTTCCGTGCGGAGAGTGCACGATTACATTTGAGGATATTGCTATGCACCTGGGGCTTTCGGTGGATGGGGATGTTATATCAGGGAACGCGCAGGTTTCCTAGACTACTTTGTGCAGGGAAAATCTAGGACGTGTCCCAGAAAGTTTTAACGGTGGTCGGATACTGTTAAATTGGTTAGATGCCAATTTTCGGGAGTTGAGCGAGGACGCGTCTGAGGATTAAGTTAAAATGTATGCACAGGCATGCATACTGCAGCTGATATGAGGGTTGCTGATGCCGGACAAATCGCGTAACCAAGTTCATTGTATGTGGTTGCGACATCTGAGCGACTTTCATCTGGCCGGATCATTTAGTTGGGGCTCGACAGTTTTGGCTTTGCTGTACAGGGAGATGTGTCGAGCCATTGACTACAGGCGTAATGCTATCGGCAGATGTCTCCTGCTGCTGCAATCTTGGGCATGGTATCGATTGCCCTTTTTATGTCCCGTTGTGAAGAACCCATTCGTGTTTCCACTACTCCTGAGGTAATTATAAAATTGATTTCGTATATTAATAATTTTATAAAGCGTATAATAAAAATATTCCTTGAATAGGTGGTCTACTGATAAGAAAAATCATCAAGAGCTACCTGATGATTTAGAAAAAATTAGGTTGTTAATCGATCAGAAGGCTGGCACACAGATATGAATTTTAATGTTTAAAAATCGATTTTAGATTATAGTTATATAATTAGATTATTCTTTTAATAAAAATTATATATATTTGTTTTAGTTTAATGAGTGTCATATTCTACTGATGATGTGAAGGCGGTGATCCTACTTGAGTTGAGGGGCCCATCAGATGTTTGGATGGTGATGGTCCCCTTGATCTGTTATGCGACCGTCAAGTGGCACTCCACTGATCGCGTACTCCGGCAATTTGGTTGTTTTCAACCAATTCCGAAAGAACCTCGCAATATGGATGAGTTGTATAGCACAGATAGACGCGGCAAGACAGATACAGATTGGCTGGTGAGGCATCATGAGTGGGTCGTGTTGTGGGAAGATCAACATCGGCGTCTTCCCCGTAGAGAGACCATTTTTTATGACCTCTTGATGGTTGCTGACGGTTATTATGAGTGGTTCAACAGTAATGGGAAATCGTTTCTGCTTCCCGAGGATGCACGAGGGAAGACCTTTCCGCGACGTCAACAGAGACGTTCACCGATACAGCACCATCGTCCCCCGACTCATGGACGGAGAGCAGATGCTTCCGGTTCATCCTCAGCTGCACCAGCAGGACCTTCACAGCAGCCACTGTATCCAGCGACTTACATACCACATCCATATATGATGTCACCACCGCCTTTCCATTACCAGATGTCGCCGCCGCCGCCTTCACCTGATTTTATGACCCCGCCGCCGCCACCGTCACAGATGACCCCTCCTGGAGGCTATTATGGGTTTATGTTTGCAAATATTACTTGGGGTTCATATGCTGAATATTTGGCGGGTTCAGCCTCATCACCCATGGCCGCAACACAAACACCTCTTGTACAGTTTTCACACTCAGCGATGTCTTGGTTTTATGAGTTTTCCCAGTTTTCACAGGCCGGTGGGATAGTCAGTCATACACCTCCAGGGTCCTTATTCTATGGAGGTGCTTCATCGTCATCAGCTCCTCATCAACCTAATGTACCTACTCAGGAGGAAGACGACGACGACGATGGTGATGAAGATAACAGCGAGGAGTCACAACCAATGATACGAAGAAATCCTCCTCGAGATCGACAGCCACCGCCCTGTGGAACACATTCGCATCGCAGACATCGATAGATTTTGTTTTTTATTATATTTGTATTTAGTTTATTAGACTTTTTAATTGTAATTTTTTATTATTTCTCATTTAATACTTATTTTATTTTGTTAAATTTTTTGGACTTTTTTTAATTATTTCAGTTACTTTTGTTTATTACCATTTAATATCAGTTATTGTAATTTGGTTATCATTTACCATTTAATACTTATTGTAAGTTTGTTGTATTTAAAATTATTTTGAAATACCAAATTGTTATTAGTTTGATAAAATTTAATGATTGTGTTCGATAACTTTCTTAAATTTGTCACTTATTATCTCTTTTATTATAATCACATATAAAGCAAACGTTCAATCTCGTATTATTGTATCATTTTTTTAATCTTCATCAACGATTATCGAATGACATTAACTTGAAGTAAATGCAAATTAAAGTACAAGAATTATTATTTGATAAACAAATACATCATTTCCTCATCAATTGTTACTTGATGGCAACAGAAGTGGACATGTTTTTCTAGTGTGTTCTGGTTTCTACAATGCCCACATCTTCTGTCTTGTCTAGATCTTTCTCGAATATCCATATCGCAATGAATTTGATTGGATTTTGAACGACCACGCTCCCTCAATAAACTCGGATTTGGTACAATCGAAAGCCAATCTTGAACCTCATCAGGGTCTTTGTCATTACTTATGGGGGGAAACTCAAATTCTTATACCTTAAAAACTTCAAATAGTAGGCATACGGGATCCAAAAAATGGTTATAGTCTTGACGTGTATGCGAGCAAGCTGCTATCACATGAGAGCATGGATACTTCAGAGCTTGAAAAAACCCGCAGTCGCATATTCTGTCCCTTAGATTTACTCTTAACGACACAACTTCAATCCCTTAAAGAGGCCGCGACAACTCTGTGACACGAAACATTTCATGCCTTGTAAAGAAGCTTGTAACAGACATTTCATTTGATGCAGAAATTTTTTTCTGTAAATCTGAAACTAATCTAGGGTGATAGACATGACCGCCTTGCATCTAGGTTTGAGCTTGTCCCCGAGCTTCGCAAAAAGCGCCCCCAAACGAAAATATGTAGTCTATGCCAAAACTGTTACTGGTAAGTGACGTGCACCCTTTAAGGTTGAATTGATTGCCTCTGCCAAGTTGGTCGTCATGTGTCCATATCGATATCCACCATCATATGCGTTCGTCCACATTTCTTTATCGATGAGGCTGATGTAATCGTATCCTTCCTCATTCTTCACCCGCAAATCTTGAAGCATTGATTCAAACGTTCGAGGAAGTAGTTCGTAACCTGATCAAAAAATTTATAACTTACTAACTTGCTTTCTTTGCAAAATTAAAACAATTGAAAGAAAATAAACTACATCATTTTCACTTACCCATGCGCACAATTAATTGACGTTCATCATTCTTCTTGTAGCTTCCATGGTAGTTCGTAACAATGTGTCGGAGATAATACCTATGTTAGACAAAGGGTGGTTGCCACATTGGACCCAAAGACTCTATTGCTGCTTTGATCACAGCTCCGCGATCTGAAATAACACAGATGTTTTCCCTCGTGATAACATGTGCACGTAAATTTCGGAGGAAAAAAGCCCAAGAATATGTATCTTCTCCTTCGTCAAGAGTAAAAGAAACTGGAAGAATATTGCGATTTTCATCTTGGACAACTGCTAATAATAAAACTTGCTTGTATTTTCCATACAAGAAAGTCCCGTTGATCTGGACCACAAGCTTACAGTATTTGACAGTATTAACGCACTGTGGGTAAGTCCAAAAAACCAGGTAGAATTGGCATCGATCGCGGAGAACTCGATCATTATGGTATGCATAAGAGGTTTCGAAGTCCACAATTATCCCAGGATTCAACCTCCGCACCAGCCTGGAAGTTCGTTGTAAGATGCATCACATTCGCCATGAAGTTTGGCAATGGTATTTTGTTTTGCCAACTAAGCTTTTTTATAGGAGACAGTGTACCCATACTGCGATTGTATAGCTGAAATCAACACAGCAACAAATATATGAGAGCTTGCTTTTACCATGGGAATGATGACTTGGCATATCACTTCCGAGTCCAAGTTGGGATGATCTTGGTTGACCCTTCCAGCACAACATGTGTGAGGACCGTTGTATATTGTTAGTTCTCATATGTTGTTTTTCCTTTTCCTCTTTGATACGCAAACCATCCAATTGCATCTGTTTTCGCGTCGGACACAGTAGCTTACATATTTTTCTATCGTGGAGCGGTCGACTCTCGATTGAACAGAATTATGGATATTGTAATTTTTTTATAGTCATCATCGCTTCTTCTTTGCTTGAAAACTCCATGCCTAAATATAACTCATCATTATTTATTGATGAGTAATATCCATAGTCACCGAGATGAGGCATATCCGCAAATTCTGGCCCGTACATTGCACCATAATCAGCTTCATACATGTGTGCAGGAGGGTCAGTTTGTGCCACATTTCCTGGAACTTCATCATCATTGGAGTTGAATTACGGTGATTCTGGGTGAATGAATAGTCCAGTCTCAACACTATTCGCACCAGGCTCACGAAGCGGTTCTTCTGGTGGAGATGATGGTTACTCCATTTACTCCATATTTAGGTCGAAGAACCTACTACTTACACGCCTTCCCCTTGAACTAGAAGGCATATCGACATTGAGATCGAAAAAGCTCGCAGTCGAATGCCTCCCCCTGGAGCTTGAAGTCATCGTGTCAAATGGAAACTACACAGATGGTTGCGTCAATGGCATCTCCATATTAAGGTCAAACGGATTTGCAGATGAATGCCTTCCCCTTGAACTGGACGCGATGTTGCCATACGGATTGTTCGTCGACCCACCTCAGTACATATCGTAAGGAGTTACGGATGAATGTATCCCCATTATGGCATTAAAATCATTACACATTACTGTTGTCGGGCTGTCAACTTGATCAACTTGTTTAGCCAGCCTATAGTGGGAGCTTAATGATTGACCCCGAATGGCACACACTTGAATAAAATTTGCATACATCTCAATATCGGCGTCTGAATAATTACTTTGAACTTCAACCATCATTTCAACATCATCATTGTTCAAAAGTTCGAACGCTGTATAAGTTAATGGCAACAATGATGTTGGAAATCTGTACTGCAACGACGACATTCTTCTACTTCCAACATGAATCTTCCTCGAAATCTTCGTTATCAGCTCCTCAAGAGTTATGTTTCTCTTCAATGATATTTTAACACGCTCATTTGATACGAAAACAACGTCGGTTTCATCTTCTTGAATTTCACCATCATCATAAACAATAGCTGAAAGTCGCGTCATTCTTTGAGTTTAAAAGTGCGGCAATATTATATCTGCAAAAAAAAACTGAAACAATGTTGATTAAATAAATAATATATGAACGAAAATATAACAGAATAAATTTTTTACACATAAACGTAAATAATTTAAATAATATAATTTTATATTATTACATGTACCGCAAAACTATTTCGACGTATATTCATTCTTTCTAATTTTACAAACATAGAAATTAATTGATAACAATTAGTATAATATTTTTTCAAATAATCATAATAAACAATAAGTATAATAAAAAAAATTATCACAAAATTACCTTATGACGAAAAATCGCACGAACTTCTGAATCAAATATGAGACAATTGTCAGAATTATTGACTCGTTGACGGAATTGTTGTATTAATTTATAAGTTGAGAGGAGAGATGTGAGGAGATGTGAGGAACTTAACCGGGGGAGAAGGGTATTTATAGCCGAGAAAAGTTGCTATAATTATACAACCTTATATAATTATATCAGTTAAAGGTATGGCGCGGCCCCTGTCCCGTGCTATATATAATTATTTCAGAGAATTAAAGGTAAGGCGCGACCCCTGACCCGCGCTATACCCTACGTGGCGTAAGGCACACTCCAGGGACCGCACTATACCCACGTGTATTCCATGTCAGCATATAGCGCGGTTTAGGGGGGCACCTTACCCCACGTGGCGCCAAATCAGCATATAGCGTGGTGCAGTGGAACGTTTTATTGCAAAAGGTGTTAGATCGAAAAATATAGTCTGACCGATGTTAAATCAATAAATATATCGGTTACGAGTGATTTTTTTTTTTTTTTTGGAAAAACGCCCATATATGGAGACAGATAAACGTGTCTTCTGTAAAGCAACGGTCTTCCTTTACCTTGTTGATAAAAGCTTGACCTTGATAGCGTTCAATTTATGCTTCCTTGAAGTGTTCCCGAGTTCAAGAACAGAGAAAAAAGCAAATTCTACCAACCAAAAACTTCAAACCACTTGTTTTTTCTTCCAAATTGACTTTTATACATGCATAGAAAGAGAGATGAAACGAGAAACCTCTCATTTTCCGGTGGGAATGAATAAATTTAAAACGGCTGGAATGGAAGGCATGTTTCTGCGGGGATAGAGGGTGTAAGGTGTTAGGTGAGGTTACTTTCTCTAGAAATTTTAAACTTTTTTTATATTTTTTCACTTTTAAAATTTTAATATAAATTCTTAAATTCCTGATCACCAACAAAAGTAATTGATTCCGTAACTGTTTTCGCACAGTATACATCTATTAAAAACATAAAATTTTCGCATAAAATACTCAAATATAACAATCAACATACTATATTTATAATGTTAAATTTTGAATTATAAATATTATTTAAAAAATTAATATCTTATTTTTTTAGACCAAATTAAAGTTGATATATAGTTTTAGTAGATTGTGATGTATTTATTATTACTTTCTTCAAGCGTGATTGTCAAAATCATGAAAAAAATATTAATAAAGTTCCAATAATTATTTCTGATATTAAATTTATTGATAACACATACACATTGTAGATACAATTATTTGAATTTAAGATTTTAAGGTTGAACAACATTTCCAACTATATATTAAGGCCATTCAATTGGTTTAGTATATAAAAATTCAAATAATCATTTACATCAACTAAATATTAAGGTAAATTATACGTTTAGTACTTAAACTATCAATTTTGATCTATTTTAGTACCTAAACTTTCATTTTTTAAATCATATCTAACGCTTAGTTTTTGTTTCATTTGAGTATCGTCGTTGAAAACTTAAAGGATGGACTGACATGACGTAGTTCAGGTGGACAAATGACCAATTGAATGAAGAGTACAATTTTAGGCTCAGCGGAAAGTGTACCATGGAGATCGGAGGATAAAAAAATTGAAGAGTCCATCGTCGATATAGGTAGATTAAGGCATTTTCCAGTGAAACAGATACTGGAATCGCTTTCAAGGGGCTGAAAAGGTACAGACTAAAAAGTACTTTGGGCTTCACCCGCCAATGAATACAACAACCAAGGATTGTAGATGTGATTGCCGATGAGCCCGTCTGTTAAGTTCGATTCTCGATAGACCACCTAGATAAGGGAAAAATACTTCCGAAGGAATTTTGGATGACTAAAATGGAGAAGAAATAACATAATAGTGAACAAAGAAAGAAAGCATATTTCTTTTCGGGTAGCAGAGCACATTTCGTTCATTGCTTCAGCTTCAAGCAGTTTGAAAGTACGATTAGTTTATATAAACTCAACGTTGAGTTTGTTATAGGTCGGGTTATATAAACCCAACATTTGTAGTTGGGGTATACGATTAATTGCAAATACCAGCTATTATTTCCTTTTTAATGTTCATTCTAGTTAAAATCCTTTCCCAATAACACAACAGCCGTTCATCACCTCCACACACTTCGGCCACCACTGCTCATCGTTTGTCCAGCCACCAATGCCTCCTTGCTCACTTAATGTTAGATAAACAGTTCAATCTGTTGTTATCATTTCTGATATGATTTAGTTGAGTTTGTTATGGGTTTGGGTTATATAAACCCAACATTCGTAATTAGGCTATAAGATTAATTGCAAATGCAAACTATTATTTCCTATTTTATGTTCATTCTAATTAAAATTCTTGCCCAATAAGTTACACAACAGCCGTTCATTACCTCCACCTTCGTCCACTGTCGTTCAGCGGTTGGCCGGCCACCATTGCCTCCTTTCTCACACCCTGTAATGTCTACCGTCTCCCTATTCAACGGTCTGCATCCCTCTACATGTAAAAATTGTTGGAACTTGGTTTGCATTTCTGGTGATCGCCGATAAGATGTCGATGAGATAGGTAAAATAAGAATCGGATTGGCCGCTTTGTTTTTAGGTTTTAGGAGTAACAAATTGTTGGCTGTTGCAGAAGATTAGTTGCATTTCTTGTTGAGTCATTATTAACCATCAGCTCTGGTTTGGCGCAGTCTTATGGTATAAAATTTGAACATCATAATTGCCGGTGCCTGGTTCCTTAGGTGGTAGAGATGGTTCAGCTTCTCCGGCAGGCGGATGCTGCAGCTGAAACTCCCTCCCCCGGAGTTTTGGGACTCAACTTTTAAGTGCTTTGATTTTTATGTTCTAGCTTTGCTGTTTGATCTTGATCATATCCTTAATACTTGCAATGATTTTATTTGATGTTCGAGGCAACGTAGTAGTAATTCAAGTTTGCAAGAAGACAATAATAGCTTGAGAATGAAATGGTAATCCAATTGGGTGCATGGGTTAAGACGACCAAAGTTGAGCCTTTGTGGATTTGATTATCATTTCCATCCCGTTGGGGATTGTTGACTACGTCGGTCATCGGGGTTTGGGGATTTCCCACCACCTGGAGGGAGTGGCTTCAGATTCCGACGGTATATGCCACTCTTCAAACTTGCTGTTATTTAATAAAATAATAATTTATTCGTCTATAAAATAATATATTTAAAAGTTATTTGCATGCTCGTATTTGAGTACTATGTTATGTGGTCAACAACTGGAAATCTTAAACCTACTGGATTGTTCATCATAGGGTATTATTAAAGAACAATTATCATATATTAATTGAAGCCAAAATAAAAGAAATAATAATGTCGAAATATTTGTGCATTTTAATAATAACTAATTAAAAAATAGAAACGCAAACCTTGGATAGCTGAGAAGTTGGGAATTCTTGCTTCAGCCAACAGAGAACCTGAACTCTTCATTGATAAAAATAGACACCAAAAGCTGATAACACACAATTGCGTTACTGTTCTTCTTCTTCTTCATTGTGCAGTTTCACATTCATGGTTTCAACAATCCCAGGCTGAGTTTTATTCAAAAATGCATATATGGAGACAGATAAACGTGAACCTCACTCTGGGTCTTCTGTACAGCAACGGTCTTCCTTTAGCTTCTTAATAAAAACTTTACTTGATAGTTTGAGGGATGGATGCAAAATTTACGGTAGAAGTGTGAATTTAAAAAGTTATATTTAAAATTTGTGGAGTTATAAAATTTTAGAGAATGTAAATTTAAATAGTCAACAAAAAAAAATACAAAAGTTCTAAAATATAAAAAAAAAAAATTAAAAATTTTAAGGGAGCAACTGCAACCCAGCACCTCCTCTATCCATCCCTAGATAGTTTTCAATTTCTGCTTCCTTGAAGTATTCCCCAGTTCAAGGACAGAAAAAATAAATAAATTCTACCGGCCAAAACTTCAAAGCACTTACTTTTTCTTCCAAATTGGAGAGAGAAACCTCTCATTTTTCCAGTGGCAATGAATAAATTTAAAACGGCTGGGATGGAATATAAAGCTCAAATAAACATCCATCATTAACGTATACATCTTACGTATGTAATTGTTTGAAATCAAAATTTTAGAGTAGAATAACTTTTTTAATTATCGAGGCTATTAAGGTATATAAAAGTTCAAATAAATTTGTCTCAATTAAATATTAATTCTTTATTAGTATATCACAAACTTAGTTAACATACTAATTTCTTACACATGATTATAACATAAAAAAATTATTATGAGATGATATAATAGAATAAATTAATTGCACACGAACTAACTTACCGAGTTCGAGTACCAGTGACTGCAGTAGGTTGATTCAGCGTTCATTGTTAAATGATTGAGAGTATTTAAAACATATACTATTCTATAATCACTTCAGCTTAATTAAAAAAATTCATTTGTTGCCAGTTCAAACATACAAAAAAATTTACGTAAATTACTCCATATATCACTAAATTTCATTTTAATACTAATTTTATCACTAAATTTTAAATTAATAGGAAATTGCTTAATTTTAATTTTGACTTCAAATATAACTATTGTTACCCTATTGACAATCTGATGACATGGAAGTTTGGTATTGATGTTGAAGCCAAAAAAGTAAATTATCTTTCATCTAAATTAGAATTCTTAAATCATTTTTAACCATGATCGAATACGTATTTTACAATCACTCTAGATTGATAAAATCATCTCATCTTCCTCTATCACTTTATTGGTTTAGATTCTCGATACTTCTTTAGAACTCATGGAATTAAATAGAAAATCCATCTTTTTAGAGTCTGTGTGTTTTCTTGGCTTTGAGGAGTTTGAGGTGTTCGTGTAAAATCTGAACCGTAAGGAATATTATTTCGAGAAGTCGAACAACATACTCCAAAATTAGTTTTGTCGAACGACCATAAGAGGATTTCAAAGTATTAGCATTTCGAACTTTTAGATTAATTTCCATCATTTTGAGGGGGTTTTGTGAAAAATCTATCCAAAGAGAAGAATAAGGAGTGAAATGCAAACGTTGACATCAATTTTGTCATAAATGATAATCGTTGATGGACGATTAGTGACCACCAATGACAGTCAGAAAGTTTAATGTCTAAAATTAAAGTGTTTTAAAATTTAATGTCAAAATTTATACACAAATTAAAGAATTTATATAATACTCCAAAACTATGTTGTTTAATTTGAGAATTAATGTAATCATACTAAAATCACATCATTTTTTTATCACGTCACAATATTTATCGAATTGTGTTTATATCATCATATTGTTTTTTAACCACGCAAAACCAGCTTTATTAATTGAAACAAAAAACAATACACACGATGGAAACAACTGTTAACCACACCAAAATGAGGGGAATATTATTTCGAAAAGCCAAACATCGTAGTCCAAAACTTTTCGAACTTAAAAGGGTGTTTTTGAGTTGATTAACATATGAGATGGACTAGGAGTGCAATTAACCCCAAAATTGTTTTAAAGGATGAATATCAATTAAGGTTGGTGATGCAATCGAGTAGACTTTCTTATTCATCTTTTTCATTTCCCTTTGTCATCATCTTCCAACCTTGTCTTCTTTCTCCCATTCAAATTCTTTCATTTTTCTCATTGTGCTCAAGTTAAAGGTGAAAACTTGTTGTTCCACATTTCCATTCTGAATTTGTGAATGTAAGGGTTGAAATAATCTTTTATAGAGCTACATTTTGAGTTCTCAACCTTGAGGTTTGACCATAGTGGATAAGGTTGGGTTTTAGGAGGGTTTTGCATTCTAGAGCTTTGAAGAGAGCTCTAAAACATTTCTAAATCCTAAATCTCACTTATAACGTTTCAAGCCCTTTTTTTTTTTTACTTATTTTAGTGAGATAAGTGGGTGAAAGCTCTAAGGGTCAAGGTAAAGGAAATAAGACTTTGGGTGAGCTTGGAGTTATTTTTACAACTCTTAGGAGTGAGGTAACACATTTCTAACCTTTCTCTACTGTTTATAATTCGAAATGTGAAGCTTTTATGCATGTTATGTATAAGAACCTTTATGTTCAATTGGATGTAGATTTAAAGCATAAAAATGGGTTTTTGTTCTTGTGTAGCTTAGTAGTCTTCGTATGCCCCTTGTAGTTTAAAAAAACATTAAACATCAATTGAGAACCCTTTTAGGTGCATTTGGTTCACGGAATGTAAGATTACCAGTGGGAATGTAAGATTACCAGGGAATAGGATTACTGAGAATGTTATATTTGTGTTTGGTTGGTTTAGCAGGAATGTAAGATTACCGTGTTTGTTTAAAGGAATAAAAGATTATTGGAATGTATATTTGACCAAATTGTCCTTATTATATATTTGTTTTTTTAACAAGTTGAAAAATATTTATATTTTTTTTAAAAAAAATTAAATTCATAATATATATATATATATATATATATATATTACAAAATTGAAAATATAAAAAGGTTTAATGAAATGGTAAAATTTTATTTTAACCCTGAACTTCATATAAAATTTTAATTATAGACTTTTTTTGTAAATCTAAAATAGTTTAAGGATAAATTTGTAATTTAACATTCGTAGAATTTTTATTATTCAATGACAGAAGAATGATATTTTTGAAAAAAATAAAAATTTAAGGGCATTTTAGTCCAAAACACCGATAATCCAACAATACCTAAGGAAATGGAGCTAATGACATTCTTGGTAATATACCCCAAAAAACTACTATTGGTAATAAAACATTACTGGGAATGAGATTCTCGGCCAACCAAACATGGGAATGTAGATTCCATTCCCATGGGAATCCCACATTCCTTGATCCAAACACTCCCTTAGGGTTTTGGGATAGATAATTAGGCTTTTTCGTGATAAAACAGTGTGTTCTGTAGGTTCGATCTCGATACCAGAAGGTCGGTATCGAGATTGTTCTTCATATGGATAAAAGCCCATGATTTCTGGGTAGTGGTATCGATACCAAGTCATGGGTATCGATACCGGGGCTATCTCAAGACCGACTAGCTTGGTATTGAGACCTAGATTCCAGTAGTCATTTTTGGTTTTGAGACTCGCGTAAGGTATCGAGACTGGGTCATGAGATACTGAAGGACCAATGTCGATACCAAATGTCAATTTTTAGGCAAATGAGACTAAATTTATGAAAATTGACTTTAAGAACCCAAGGGAACTAAGTGTTACCTTTGCATAAGATTACAGGAGAAAAACCAACCACAAGTGATAACATAAGATCTTAATGAGGTAGGATTCCACAAAATTTATGCCATTGTTTGATGCTCGGGAAAACAATAAGGACACTTGAGTTACTTAATAACGTTAATATGAATGTGTAAGGATTATCCGGATAATTCCAAGTTAGTGCTTAGGCACTCTAATTGCTAGTTGGACGTTGTACCGATGCTACGTGACCCGAATACGTCCCAAGCACTCTAGAGGAGTAGACTAGTAGGGTAAAGTATCGACGCTTCATGACCCGAACTTAACCCAAAGTTAAGGAGACATTGATGCTATGTGACCCAGGTCTTCTTTATGTGTAGTTGTAAGTAAAGAGAGGTGTGAGTTATGTGATGCTAGGTGACCCCAAACTACAACATGATACTTACTTATTTCCCTAAGTGTTTACCATTGTTCATGACTATATTGTATCATGCTTATATATTGGACGCATGTAGTATAGTATGGTTATTTATTTGCCATTGAGCTTGTAAGCCATGTTTCCGTGCGCAGATCCTTAGGTGTCGGCTCGAGGAGCATGTCGTCGATTCAGAACTCTCCAGATTTGATCACTTTCAGAGTATGTCTCGAGTATTTAATGGGCATGTACTGTCATAGACCCTTGTTTGTATTTAAATCGTAAACTCTGTATTTTATTTTACTAATATATTTTGGAGACATTTTTCGGGAGCTCCCCCGTATTTTAAATACATATATTTTGGTATTGTATAATATTTGGATATTATTGTTACTCTTTTGGGGAAATGTTTTAAAAAATGGTTAGCTACTTACATGGTTATGTGTAACATTGTAGTCCATCATCTTTCGGGTCGAATCAAATTAGGGTGTTTCATCCATACCGAGATCGAAGTGCCCTCGTCAACCTTCCAATGCAACCCTTTCAGCAACAGACCCTTGACGCTCTAAATACTACGCCACATATAAGATGGATTCACCCCTAGCCTCGAACTCAAAAAGTCCCCTGAAGAAAAGTACTTTTCCTGGATCAACCTTCCAACCAGAGAAGAAGGGTTAGCAAGAAGACGCCACCCTTGCTTAGCAAGTAGAGCGATATTAAATTTCCCCATTGCTCTAAACCTAAGCCATCCATCATCCTTTAAAATACATAATTTCATCAAAGAGAACCAATGGATACCTCTCTGAGCCTCTGATTTCTGCCACCAGAACCTTGCCATGATACTCTCTATTTCTGTGCAAAGCGTTTAGGGTAATAGGAAACAGTTCATCGTAAATAGAGGCAACGTTTGGAGAACTAGTTTTATAAAAACCTCCTCACCTCTAATCGAAAGGACTTTTACACACCAGTTGCGAACTCTTCTTCGAAATCTATCCAAGATAAGCAAAAGCCCCTTTTTTATTTCGGCCAACAATAGAAGGAAGACCCAAATATTTTCAGGATTCGTCTCATTCATGACTTCAAGCACTCTTCTTACATCACTGCGATTTTCATCACTGATATTGGAGCTGAAAAAGATTCCAGATTTCTCAAAATTAATCATCTGTCTGGAACTCTCACCATAAACACGCAACTCCTTGATTCGCAAAGCCACCCGAGCCTTAGCTTCCCCGAAAATAAGGTCATCATCTGCAAACAGAATGTGTGAAATAATAGGAGTTGGCCGATTTAGTTGAACCCCATGGAAATTGCCTCGCTCAATAGCATCCCGAATCAAAGCTGATAAGCCCTCACTACAAATAAGAAAGAGATAAGGGCTCAACGGGTCTCCTTGTCAAAGACCCCTTTGAGGTTCAAAACTTGCCTCCATAACGCCATTGAGAATAACTGAGTAGGAAACAGTACACACACACCTTTTAATAAAAGAAATCCACATATGCGATAACTTCATTCTTTCCATAACCGCCTAAATAAATTGTTACTCCACCTGATTGTCGTAACCGGATTTTATCCGGGCACGAAATATTAAATTTGGCGGGGAAATTGATGTGAATGAATAATTTTGAAAATAATTTGTGAGTCGCCATCGGCCTTTTGAATCAGGTAGGTCGAATACCTAAAAATTATCTTTTAAAAGAGTTTTTAAGAAAACCATATTTAAAAGATGAACTGATCTGCGTTTTATAACCAAAAATTCGTTCTTTTTAATAATAAAAAGGGATTCGTGGTCGGTTACGTTTAGGGAAGGATTAGCACCCCTACAACGCCCAAAATTGGTACTTTTTAATTATAAATTGTCTCTATTATTAAAAATTAAAAAAATTCAAAAATATATTTAATTTATATCCTATTATTTCAAAATTATATAAAAAATATTTATTTATTTAAAAATATCCGAAAAGAACTTCTAGGTGCCTTAAGACAGCTCTTTTCTTTGATATTGATAAATATTAATTTAAATAATATGGTTTACTTTTTAATTTTAAAATATTAGAATAGGACATCCAGTTGTATTAAGACTGTCCTTTTTCTTCAATATTAAAAATAATATTTAAAAAAAATACTATTTATTATATATTTATAAAATATTAATAAAATATTTAATAATATAATAAAATACAAATACTACTAAAAATATATTTAAAAACAATAAAATAAATGAAAACATATAAAATAAACGAAAAATAAAATTAAAAATCTAATTCATAATTAATCTAAATTACAGGGATTAAATATGTTATTTCTTTATTGGTGACTAAAATAAAATTATCTAAAATTTGGATATTAGAATAAATAAATTAAAAATATAAACTAAGGATTAAAATATTATTTATTAAAATTAATGGATTAAATCTGTAATTTATCCTAAATATATTATTTTAATATGAAGGACTAAATAATTAAATTAAAATTCGAAGACTAAATTAAAAATTATAAATTCAATTTAGTGACTAAAATGTAAAATTTACAAATACGAAGGATTGCGGACGGGGTTTAACTATTTCATATTACGCACATAGTCCTTCCCGAAACGACGTCGTTCGGGAAGGACTATAAGAGTCCAAATCGGCTGGCCCGAAGGGCCAGCCATTTCATTTCTTCTTTCTTTTTTTTTTCTTTCTCTCAAACAGAGAGAAGAATTCTCTGTCTTCTCTCTAAACTGAGAGAAGCTCAGCCGGCCGGCAGCCGTTAGCCGGCGTTCATCCGCCGTCAACCACCGCCGCCGGCCACCGTCAACCACCGCCGCCGGCCACCGTCTTCGGTGGCCGGAAAATTTTTTTTTTACATCTAAATGTAGATCGGACCGTCCTAATGACGGTCCCGATACTTTTTCCCGTAAACGACC